>NC_143015.1:16517148-16817148 GCF_055824585.1 Amblyomma mixtum
CAGTCACCACTACGTGACAATACATACGGGAGTGGGGGTATCTCGTTACCCTTCAGAACCTCGTATGTTGAAGGGCAGTGGCCTCCACCACTGACAGAAGTTCTTCAACGAGAGTTCACTCGGTTTCTGGCATGCTGAGTTGGTCAGGTGTCACACCTACACCCTCCAGCGTTCTGAACTTGCATAGGCCAAACCTGGGAAATGCCTAAACGAGAGGCTATGGGAGTGCAATAAGAATATGGAAAATGGGAAAGGCAATCTTTCAGAACACTGTGAGGAATGTAAACCAGATGCATGCATGCCGAAGTTCGATGAATGCCAGGTGATTAACAAAAGCAGGAAACAGCTAACACAGGAGATCACTGAAGCAAGACGAATAAAAAACTTAGAAGACAGGTGTGTAAGCATCCCGCCTGCATCTCTATCAAAGAAGGAGATGATTTTTCTAGATGGCTTGAACAAAGTGTGAAAAGTGACTTGCAGTGTGACAGGCTTGTGGGACGATATTTTGATGCTTTTGCAGTATTTAAAAACTGTTTGTGCATTGAATAAAGATTCAGTTGAAAGTAGATAGCGCATATGTGGAGACGAATCGTGGCACCAGTCATCGTCAGATCTCCACAAATATATTCGGCTGGACGCGCTCAGCCAGGCTGGGATGGAACAGCGCTGTGCCGGCCTTGCAGTTAAGCAGCCATGAAAATCCAGTCAGCGCGTGCTTGGCAGGCGTACTGGGACAGTTGTCGTCTTCGGCTGCCGGACCACGATGGCACGCTACACATATGTTGTCGTCTGCGTTGTGTCCTTGTCTCGAGCGCTACAGTTTTTCGTCATTTTGGATAAAAGAGCACAAAAAGACGATGAACGTAGAAAGAACAGATGCCACAAGCACTAAGTTTACTTCTACCTTTTCAGATGCACTACAGGTGGTTTCTTGATTTCTTGGGCATATATCTGGCACTCTTCATGACAGCTATTTTCTCAGGGCTCCCTGAAAACTCTGTCTCCCTTATATGCTCTGCACTGTTCTCTCCTTGCAAGAAGCATTCTTTCGATGAATCTGAAGTGCATGCCCCAAACGCGCACACTGACTACACGTCGCTTGGCTGCCTTTGATGCGTGTGAAGCATTCCTTGTGCCTTCAGTTCTCATCAAGACATGCGTTGTGCAGGCGCACGTGAGGGTACACACTGACCTCGATTCCTGCAGCACAGTCAAGAGTCTGCAGTGCATCTTGCAGATCTTTCAGGGCTCAAACTTGGCAATCAATACAAGTTCTTCAAAAGAAGTGCCTTTCCCCATTCCAGCTCCTTCAGAATTTATGTTCTCATCCAGTTCCAGGCATTCCTTCACTGAAAAGACTGCTGGCTGGTCAGGCACCCTTGATTTTGCTAGCATCTGATGAAAGCCAAGTATCCCGTGCTCTCCCAGGTAAACCCTACTCCACAACCAATATATGAACGGCAGCTGGACAAGGCATGGATTTCGGAAAAGACATTCAAAAACACTCCATGCACTGTCGCCTCAACTGCATACAGCAAACACTGACATCCTTCAAGTCCGATTATCTGTGCCCACCATGGCTACCACTGCACGAAGGGCCAGGGCATGGCAAGCCAGCATTTTCAGTGTCCAGGGCACAAAAGATAGCAAGGGGTTGAGTGTGTGCCTCGTGTGCTGTAGTCTGGCAGGCTTCACTTTCCAAAAGTATGCTTTTCACAGAGGCATCCTTTGGTTTGGTTTACGGGGGTTTGACGTCTCAAAGTGACTCTGGCTGTGAGGGACGCCGTAGTGAAGGGCTCCCGAAATCTCGACCACTTGGGGTTCTCTAATGTGGACTAACATCACAGAGTACATGGCCTCTAGAATTTCGCCTCCACTGAAATTCGACCGCGGCGGCCAGGATCGAACCCGCGTCTTCCGGGTCAGCAGCCGAGCGTCATAACCACTGAGCCACCGTGGCACCATCCTTTGGTTCACTGCTCACAGTTCTTTTCCTCCTCTTCCAGGGTTTTGACACGTAGCTGGGACAATTTGGAAAGACGGTTGGAACTGTGTAAAATGAAAGAACAGCATGACACCACATCCTGCTGATGTAATCGCTGTCGAAATGCTTTCTGCACACATGGCCAGTGGATTGGACTGCACGGTTGCTACGAGGAATAGCCTTCCACGACGCTTCCAGGAGAGCTTTGCCTTTGGGATCGCTGAAGAGAGATAAGTGCTCCTCGCAGGATACGTAGCTGCTATTACCGGCAGGTACAAGGCACTTCTTGCCCACATTAGTGCATAATCATGAACTTCGTGCAGTCACGAAATGCACAAAGCATAGAAGACTGGATCAGAGCACATATCTGCACTCACAACCGAAGCAAATGCACGAGACTATCCTGCGCATTGTCGCATGCCTAATAGCTGAACTGCCGATTACCCAACCAGGGATTGCTATCAGAGGCATAATGTCATGAAGCAGCTCCACACAAAGCAACAATTCGCAAAAAAGCACCTCCGGTGCATGCTCCGAGGCAGTGAGCACAGTGTCGCCTGCTAAATGGAGACATTTGGACAGCAGGCCGTCTGAAAGTTTCTAGCTGCTCAGAATTAGGTCGCTAATTAACGAGAACAGGCACAAGTCAAGGTTAGCGTCTTTAATGCTGACCGAAGTCTAATAGCCGTGCCACATGCTCACAAGAAATGACAGTAAATGCTTAAGGCCTTAAGTTTGTTAACGCCATTATTTTCGGAGTTGGCGCTGCACGTCCACATTTAATGCCATTATCGAAAGTGACGATGACGATAACGCTTGCAAGGTAGTCAAAAGTTTCATCTGAATATAAACATTGCTAATGAGCACAATATATGGGAAATGTTCAAATGTAAGATAAAAACAATTTTCCGGAAAATATGGCTGTTCCTGCTTTACAAGTCGAAAAAGTAGCCATAAACTTGCATGTCAGCACACAAGTCGAGAGTACCTGTCAATAAGGCTGGTTAAAATGGCGCTCTTCACATCGAAAACGCGGTATAGATGCCTCATCTGGCTGAAAGACCATTTCCTACTGGTTAGGAAGTTGTTACTCATGCTTTTCTGCGTGCGGAATGGGAACGAGAGCACGCACTGCACGGGCAAATGAGTTGTGGCGAACTGTAGGTCACGAATGGCAGTAAGGCCAATGCCATTAAATTTATGCATGTGGCACCGCACAAATGCCATTAAAACTTCAGGCAGTAAGCACTTAATGGCATTCAATCTGTCCACGTGGCACGGGTACAAGACTTTCTCCACGTGTGCCATGTGTATCCAGCAATATTGGCAAATACCACATGTGCTGCCCCTGCGCTCACTTCCGGTCACACTGTGGCCGCTTTCTCGCCACAGCACCTCCCTTTCTTCCACCAAGTTACCGTATATTGCCGCACATAAGTCGACGTTTTTTTTTTTTTAAATGTCCATTCAAAGTTGGGGGGTCGACTTATAATCGGAGTCGACGTATATGCGGAGCTTAATGTCGGCCTATATGCAGGGTCAAAAGTAATTTCGACCGAGTCGCGGGTAATATCGCGCCCCGTGCGCTCGTAATTCCATAATAGTTGTGAGACACGGTGCGAAAGTGGATCTGCTTAAAAAAACGAATTTAATTGAGATATGCACCAAAGGTTTGTTTTAATACGATAGCAGCTTGTTGCTATCGTATTAAACCGTATTGCTACCGTGTCCGCAAAAGGGGAGCGCCAGGTCCGCCTGCTGACAACGGGCAACACGCACAACCGCTTCACAGCCATGTTATGCTGTACGGCAGACGGGCACAAGCTACCGCCCTTCCTTCTGCTCAAGAGGAAAACGATCCCGACGAAGGAAAAGTTCCCGCCAAAAGTCATTGTGCGGGTGAATGAGCAGGGATTTTTTAATGATGAAATGGTCCTCGAATGGTTTCGTCTCGTGTGGTGCAGGCGTCCTGGGGCACTGCTGAAGCCCCGCAGCATGCTCACCCTGGACCCTTTCCACTGCCACACAACCGACCGTGTGAAAATGTGGTGGCGGACGAATAAATGTTTATGACTCGGCCTTCTGAAAAACGTTTTGGGTGTGAAAAAAGCGGTAGCGGACGAATGAATGTTTCTTTATGACTCAGCCTTCTGAAAAACTTTTTGGGCGAGCTAGGACCGCAGGGTGCGGCAACTTCAACCTAAATTCGGAGTCTAACTTTTTCTTGCCCAAAGGGGGTCGCGAGTTGGGGGTCAACTTATAATAAGAGTCGACTTATAATCAGTAATATACGGTATATGCCAATGAACGAATGAGGTTGTACGTGTGTACCGCAGGTAGACTATGTACTGACGCAGATGCGTGCCAAATTCATCGGAACAAAGTTAATGAAACAAGGTGAAGAAAAGACAGAACGGGAGATGATAAAAGCCTTTTTCACTACACATGAATGACTGAATGCATCAGCAGGCTGCCCATCACACTTGCCGACATCCGAGATTCCTTTCCCTGAGGGTTTTCTTTCAGTTGAGGGTAAGCATGCATTCCACATTTCTCCACATACTACCATACATTGCCGCACATAAGTCGTCGTTTTTTTTTTTTTAGATGTCCTTCCAAAGTTGGGAGGTCGACTTATAATCGGAGTCGATGTATATGCGGAGTCTTAGTTGGCCTATATGCGAGGTCAAAAGTAATTTCGACCGATTCGCAGATAATATCACGCCCCATGTGCTCGTAATTCCGTAATAGTCGTCAGACACTGTGCGAAAGTGGACCTGCTTAAAAAAACGAATTTAATTGCGATATGTACCAAAGGTTTGTTTTAATACGATAGCAACTTGTTATCGACAAACCGGCGGCAGCAGTGGCTCATAAGATGATGACCACGACTGTGCCCTCACAAGCGACGAGTCAGAGATGTCTCGTGAACGAATAAATGTTTCTTTATGACTTGGCCTTCTGAAAAACTTTTTGGGCGAGCTAGGACCGCAGGGTGCGGCAACTTCGACCTAAATTGGGAGTCTAACTTTTTCTTGCCCAAAGGGGGCCGCAAGTTGGGGGTCGACTTATAGGAGTCGACTTATAATCAGTAATATACGGTATTTTATAAAAGTTTTACTTGTGTGCCGTCTTGTACGTTTTTTTCGATGCTGTTTCTTTTTGTACTATTTATGCCATGTTTCTGCTGGCAATTATTTCGCACACAGTTTCCCTTACTCCTGTAGCTGCTTTGTCTTTCTTGGCGAGTCAGGTATAATGGAAGACTTTTTTCAGCTTTACAAAAGGTGTACACATCAACTGCTCTATACTTTCCATACACATATCTTCTTGAGCGAAATGACTGTACCGTTATTGTCTCAAAAGTGTCTTTATGTTTTTAAAAAGTGCATGTACATGCCAGACTGATTCTGCCGTTTCCTTTTTTTTTTCTAATGTTTTCATTCACTACTCTTCATAAGGTCAGTGAAGCTCAACTTTTACTACCATCAGCTTCACTGTGATAAGGCTTAATTGTACTAGGCCTAATCCAGTCCTCCCATGCAGCCAGTAAACCTCATACCCCAATGCATCTCGCTCGCCAAGAACAAGCTATGGAGATTTCAAACCTTGGTTCAGCGCAAAAGATGAACACAGAGAAAGGAAACGACACACATGGAGCGCTACTAACAACTGATTTATTGATGAATGCACGAAACACATTTATAGTCATTCACACACATGCGCACATTCGGGCGGCTCCAGGCTCCTTTGACAGTTTTACATGGCTCACACTTATTCAAGCTCATCTTATGTCTCTGAAGAAAGCGCGGGTAACAAGATAAGTGTGAGCCATGTGCGCATGTGTGTGTGAATGACTATGAATGTGTTTCGTGCATCCATGACTAAGTCAGTTGTTGGTAGTAGTGCTTCGTATGCGTCGTTTCCTTTCTCTGTGTTTTGTCTTTTGCACTGAACACAGTTTCAACTATGTCCTACCAACTAGCCCAGCATGCAGTTTTGTTAAAGTAGACTTCAGCACAGTGTCATTATGGCTTTCAAAAACAATGGACTGCTAGCTGAGATGGAAACTGGAATAGATGTCGCAAATCCGCTCCTCATGTACTTCCCAGTCTGTACCTGCCATGCATAGGACACCAAGTAAGTCCCCATAGGACACCAAGTAGGCCCCATAGGACACCACATAAGACCCCATAGGACACCAAGTAAATCCCCACAGGACACCAAGTAGGCCCCATAGGACACCACATAAGACCCCATAGGACACCACATAAGACCCCATAGGACACCAAGTAAATCCCCATAGGACACCAAGTAAGTCCCCATAGGACACCACATAAGACCCCATAGGACACCAAGTAAGTCCCCATAGGACACCAAGTAGGCCCCATAGGACACCACATAAGACCCCAAGGACACCAAGTAAGTCAACATAGGACACCAATTAAGTCCCCACAGGACACCAAGTAAGCCCCCGCCCTGAGGTGAGGCCAAGTCAGGACCCAAGATCCCACCCAGGCCAGGCCATTTAGAAGCTGAGTGGTTCTGCCCGTCAGATGAGACAGCACTGAGATTGGGATTCTTGCTGCACTCAGAGGATTTTGGGCAACTTGCTTTCCTACACTGGGAAACGGGTATACCTGCTAGAGAAGCTTGCAGCTACACATGCCACTTACCACACAGCTTTAACACATGAATGACCAATGAAGGACCCTACGATCCTACAAAGCCCATACGTATCCCTAATTATAAAAAAAGACACCACTTTAATGTGAATGGCTTCACTATGAGCACTAAATGTCTCGCCCCCTTTTAGGTCCCATTTGGTACCCATATGTCTTACACAAACAACAGATATGCCCAAAGAAAGGCACAGAACATAGGAGAGTCGATTACATAATTGTGAATACTTCCAGCTGGCAACCTGAAAACAACCAGCGAGAAGGCCTGTTTTAAACAGGGTGTCTCTCATATAACGGGCAAGGGTATGCATAGCTACTGCTGAAAACAGTTGGGGGGATCAAATCCGTGCAACTCACACCGCTGAGAAACTACTCAAGGCAAGAAACTACTCTACGGTGCCGTGGTACATGCCTACAACACAGCATGCTTCCACGGTCACCTAACTTTGGTGCTTCAGAGCATGCCAGTGCCTGCTGTGGTTGGAAGGCTTACCTCGGTTGGCCGAGTGGACGACGGTGCAGTTTCCGACCCGGATTCCTAGGCGGCTGGGAAAGAGACGGGGAGGAAGAAGCGAGACTCAGTGAAATGCGTTTTGGTTTGGTTTATTGGGGTTTAACGTCCCGAAGCAACTCAGGCTATGAGGGACGCCGTAGCGAAGGGTTCCAGAAATTTCGACCACCTGGGGTTCTTTAACGTGCACTGACATCGCACAGTACACGGGCCTCTAGAATTTCGCCTCCGTCAAAATTCAGCCGCCGCGGCCAGGAGCGAACCCTCGTCTTTCGGGTCAGCAGCCGAGCGCCATAACCACTGAGCCACCGTGTTTTTACACTACCACTAATGGTGGTCCTGCAAACAAACGCATCTGCAGTAATATTTTCACAGCAGAGCAGTTATTAAGGCCACGTTTCCCGGTTAGGCACAGTCATCGCATGCATCATAATACTGCGGTGAGCCATGCTGATTGGTATGAACACCCTCGCCATATGTCATGCCAGGTGCCCACCTCATATGGTTCAATGAGTGACTGTGCACGACGCACGCAGACCTTGCATTACTAACCTCACAGTCCACGTACCATGCATGGTTCCAGCACCTGACTACTCCCACTCTCTCCACAAAGAGAATCCACTAGAGCTTATCTGTGACACTAGTGCGAGTGATAACAGCATGAAGACGGCGGTTCAAAGTGCTAACTCTTCAGAGAACGAGATGAGGACAACAACACAGAGCACGAACTTATGACTGGTTTCAATGGAGGAAACAGTTCTTTTATACACAAGACGCGGGCACATAAAAAAACGAAAGAACCTAGTGACATCAGCAATCGTAAGCAGGTCCACACTACAAGACACACTCCTCGCAATAGCCCAAGCAAGTCAACTTCTTTCTCGGCCAACGACCTCGACACAGCTGATACACCTTTCAGCACCGGCGGATTTGGCTTCAGAAGCTTCTGCGATCTGTTTCTATTTTGTTATTGAAATGCGAAATGATTGTGGTTCCTTCGAACATAGGCTTGCATTCTTCACAGCAATGACAATGCGTCGCCAGCTTTCCAGAATGCGTGATCAAAGTTACAGTTGTTAGTGTGCTCACTTAGACCTTTATTTATGCAACGGCCTGTTTGGCCAACATACTTTATTCCGCAGGAGAGCAAAATGCAATAAACAACACCTGTGCCGCATTTGACGTGTTTTTTTCTCGAGGTCGATGGTGCAACCTGGTTTGGGGGTCCTACCATGTTCATTTACTTTGCACATAAAATCGACAAACATGTGAGGATTGTTTGGTTTGGTTTACGGGGGTTTAATGTCCCAAAGTGACTCAGGCTATGAGGGACACCGTAGTGAAGGGCTCCGGAAATTTCGACCACCTGGGGTTCTTTAACATGAATTGACATTGCACAGTACACGGGCCTCTAGAATTTCGCCTCCATCAAAATTCAACCGCCACGGCCGGGATCGAACCCGCGTCTTTCGGGTCAGCAGCCGTGTGCCGTAACCACTGAGCCACCGCGGAAAGGTCATGTAAGGATTGTAGCAACTTGTTGCAAGTGGGCTTCTTGCTAAATGTTGCGTGATATGCTCTCTTTGGGCACCGTCATGGGCTGCCATGCGAGTTAGTTAGTTGCTGACCAAGCTCTCGAGTTTGGAAACAGTGCTACTGGAAGGCACTCAAGAGTCGACGAGGTGCATGCACGGTACTGGAGGCATCAACGTGAACAGCTGCACGCAGCAAAAACGACACGTGTCAGTGAACAAGCCATGCAAAGACAATGTATGGAGGCCATATGCAACGTGGATGGCCCACACTAATCTCATCTTGATCCCAGGAGGAAAAATCAAGAGACCATCGATTGATGCGGAAGTGTGTAGCACCAATCCTGGAGACGTGACTACCTACAGCCCCCAAAAGGCTGTAATTTTGAATACACCAGGTGGAACCGAGGGCAATGCCATCTGAGCTGACAAATAGGACATCGTCATCATCATCGGCCCTACTACGCTCACTGCAGGGCAAAGGCCTCTCCCATGTCTCTTGAATTAACGCTGTCCTTCACCAGTTGCGGCCACCCTACATCCCCGCAAACTTCTTAATCTCATCCGCTCACCTAACTTTCTGCCGCCCCCTGCTTCGCTTGCCTCCCCTTGGGATATCCACTCTGTTACCCTAAAGGACCAGCGGTTATTGTGCCTTTGTATTACATGCCCTGCTCAAGCTCGCTTCTTCCTCTTGATTTCAGCTAGCATTTCATTTCTCCGCATTTGTTCCCTCACCCACTCCGCCCTCTTCCGATCTCTTTACGTTACACCTATCTGTAACGAGTTAGTGGACCGAACAATGCCGAGAGGCGGACCGGCTCGGCGGTCGCCGTCAACGGCTAGGCTCCAAGAAACAGACGATGATGCACCGCGCGCCACTGCGCAACGAGCAACTGCTCCTAGAGCCGTGTCCTTTTTATTGTCTTGCTGCCTCGCAAGTTCTATCGCGTCGACACTGGGTGGCGCCACAAAACAAACCCGAAACCGAAACTGTAACACTATCATTTTTCTTTCCGTAGCTCGCTGTGTTGTCCTTAACTTAAGCTGAACCCTCTTTGTCAGCCTCCATGTTTCTGCCCCGTAGGTAAGTACCGGTAAGATACAGCTGTTGTATACTTTTCTCTTGAGGGATAAGGGTAAACTGCCATTCATGATCTGAGAGAACCTGCCACATGCGCTCCACCCCATTCTTAATCTTCTAGTTATTTCCCTCTCATGATCCGGGACATGCAACAGTGCAACTGCAATGGGATCCGAGTATGAGTGAGTCAAGGCCAAGGTGTACCAGGTGTTGCATTAACACTTCTTCTTGGGCGAGTTGGTGCATACTTGATTTGAAGAAAATAGCGCCAGAGCATGCAACCCACGAAAAGACAAGGACGAGACACAAAGCGCTCGTCCTTGTCTCGTCCTTGTCTTTTCGTGGGTTGCATGCTCTGGCGCTATTTTCTTCAAATCAAAAATGTACCAGGTGTGTGAATAAAGTATGGCCGATTGAGATGAAGAGCATGGTCTGCTTATTTTTATGAAAGGTGAGTCACATCGGATGAAGCAAAACAGGATGATAAGCAGGTTGGACTATTCATCCAACCTACTTTTTGCCCTGTTTATCATTTTTTTTTTCTAGATGTTTTACCCCTCATCACGAACACTCAGCCTGCAAAGGTGGTTCATGTTTCACTGCGAAGTGGAGTTCAAGCTCATACGCTGTAACCAGAGTATCTCAACAGATGTACAGGCTCAACTGTCACTACTGTAGGTGATCCTTTGACGTTTCGAAGAGAACGCTTCATAGCATCACTGCAGTCCTCGGCAAGTCCAGTTTTTCCGGCTGCCTGACTTTGCAAAAAATATAGTACTTCGAGTGTCAACCGAGAATTCTTTCTTCTTTTGCATGTGTTGACAAAAATTCTGTGTGTTCAGTTGAGATTTAAAATAAGCATTCGAATCCAGTCAACTGCAACAAAGTCCATAAACATGCCCTTTATTTTTATGTGGTATGTATTTACACCAGACAAAAACACACCTTGTAAAGGTATCTCCAATATGAAAGGGTGCAAAGTATGAGCCTTCAATTAGCGACCACTCCATAATTATGAGTGACAGTATACTTTTCCCATTTTCTGACTAGTTTTCCTCTTGGCGTAAAATACATATACATACATATATAAAAATCACTTTCAACTTTAGTGGGGAAAACAAAATTGTGTTTTTTGTGCAAAACTGGCTGTGTGCTCTCATACTAAGGGAACTTGTACACAGTACAGCGCGTTGCTGATCGGTGCATCACCAGACACCGTCTAGCAGTGACTACGACACCCGTTACTGTGTTCATCCGTTTGATTCCGTACGTTTGATATGCGTGTTGCTTCACGTGATCCGACAGACTAAGCACCACGCAAAAATACAAGATGTTCTGCACTTTCACGACAATGCGCTCGAATGCAATGCAGTCAGCTGTTTAGATAAACAAATCGAAACCTCTGTCCCTCCAAACGTCTCGGTAAAACGCTCCGCAGACTTCCTCTCTCACGCCAACCCGCACACAAAACGAACCACTACAGAACTTGCATGGGAAGCCCTGTTAACAAACGTTCGTGTTACGATAGCCCATGTTTCTTGTCAGCTTAGCACGGAAATCCTTTTTCGCCCAGTGCATTACGGGCATCAATGCAGACCGCGAGGATTTGCCGCAATCGCTCGTAAAGCCGAAAGTGTTTTCAAAGCAAAGAATGCTCTAACAGTGGGCAATTAGGCTGAACAACTGGTGGTGACAAGACGAAAGTCAGCGAGAAATCGCGCGACGGGATGAACACCGCCAGACGATCGATAAGCGCCTTATCAACAGCGTCGTCTTCTCAGACACACCGGCGCGTCTTTTATCGCCTCGCGCATGACCTTCCGAAGGGCCCAAAGACAGGACCTCAGGAGCCGCGTCCGGGCATTCCAGCGCGACTGAGACACGAATAAATTGCGAACGGGTTCAACAGGAAATATCGGCGGAGGAAAGAAATCTGCTCAGCGGTCGGGAGAGAAACTTACTCGGCGATCTTCTGGGCCAAGTCCACGTGAGAATTCCCGGCAAGCAGGATAATCTCGGAAGCACGCTCCATTTGTGCCATGTTGATTCGGAGGGTAGACGACGCAGGGTAGCCCTGAAGCACACGACAAACACTCGGTGTCAAGCAGCGCACGACGAACTCCGCAGAACACTACGATGCGCAGCTGACCGCTCGGCGCTCCAGTGGACCGCTCGCAGCACGGTACAACAACAGCCCTGTTATCTGTGGAAATAGAGATGTGTGGATGTATAACTTGAAGCAGAGTGGACCAGAGTTCTAGAAAAAGCTTAGTGGAGAGTAAGGGCTCTTGATGCTATGCTGAATGTTATTTACGGTCACAAGTGGTGCTGCGGTTCTTTATTTTTCTCTTTTTAGGTCAGTTCAGTTTGGTGCAGCCTGATGGCGAAGGTAGATGGACGGTTGTGAGGAAATGAAAAGCGCAATAACTCCCAGTATCCCCCATAACGTTAGGCAACTGAGCCGCGCGACCATGCAGTGAAGGAGTGGACGAAGAAACTTGTCGAAACGGATCTCAAAAGCGAATGCGCGTCCGCGTGCGCGTTTCTGTGCATCTAGGCTGCTCTCTTTATTTAACGCGTGCAAAACAGGAGATTGCAAAAAAAAAAGACAGGTGTTTTTCATTTTTTTTTTCAATTAAAATGCAGACGTCATGAAAAATTTCGATTTCCAATTTCCAAGTGCTCTAAGCTGGCCAAATACGAGGTGTTCACTAACCTTTCGCTTTCACCTTTCACGAAATATAAGGACCATCGCAGTTCAATGCAGTTGCAATGCAATGAGTTCAATGAATGCGGTATGCAGTTCAATGCTAACCGAAATCATGGTGACCAAAATGCATTGGCATCGCCGTAGGGCATAGAGCACCGCAGGCCGTCGGCAATCGCACTACTAACAAATCTTTAGTTTAGTTGTTGATAGCGTGTTAGCACTCGCCCTCTAGCAACAACAAAGCGTAAACAATATTTTAAATTTGTAATACTACAAGCTAAAGTACAACAAAACATTTGTACTTTATAATATTTAGGCATCAAACATTCGGATGAACGGGCGGAACAGGCAAAACAACAGAACAGCCCAACAAGCGATTTGTCTCGGCTCGTCTTGGTTTCTGTTAGCGGCCAACATGGCAGCTTCCGTGCCGTAATCGCTGAGGGTGAGCCTCGGAGGATCAGGAACTAAACTCTGATTAAATGTCACAGCCCGAAGGCGTTTATAGCTGCACCCAAGGTGCTCCCTCGTCATGGCAGCCAAGACGCAGGTGTACCTCCAGAACTTCTTCGTCTACAACCCCACGTACGGCAAGCGGGAGGACGAGGTAGTTGCATGCGCTGACGACCTTCGCTGTGTCGCGTTCTTGTCCCTGCACCCGCCGTGTTTATATCAACACTGCTCCCTTGTTCACGCATCGCCTTCAGGGCCACGGTGGTGGCCGCCGCGTACTGTGCTTGTATTTCGAACCGAAATTAAATTTAACGGCGGGGGAAGAGACGCAAAACAGAAGAGGTAAAGTTGACGGGACCGCGCTGATGTGCCGTCAAGTTCTCAACCTTTCCCCAGGTCACTTTCGCTGGCTTCAGGTGCATTGATCGCGGCGTATCAGTTCGATCGCATCTCCACTCTTGTTCGAGCTGTAGTGCTGTAGGTTTGTGAATGGGTGAGCGAATCAAACGTCCACATCCGCCCAGCAAGGATAGTGCTTTGTCACGTTGGTTCATTGACTGTCTTATAACTATGGACATCTCCTTTTTATCGGAGCGATGGCGAGTGCTACCTTGCCTAGTGAAATAAAGTGGTTAATTGTTTTCTTGTCTACTATATAGTATAGCCTTCATGGGTTATCAGAAAGCATTTGACTTGGTGGAAACCTCAGCAGTCATGCAGGCATTGCAGGATCAAGGTGTAGAAGAGTCTTTTGTGAATATACTGGAAGATATCTGTTACGATTGCACAGCTACCATAGTCCTGCATGAAGTAAGCAATAAAATTCAAGTAAGGAAGGGTGTCAGGCAGGGAGACACGATCTCTCCACTGCCTGTTTACAGGAGGTATTCTGGGGCCTGAAATGGGAACAGTTGGGGATAAGAGAATGGAGAATACCTAAGTAATCTGCGATTCGCTGATGACATTGCCTTGCTAAGTCACTCAGGAGATGAACTGCAAAGCATGATCAGTGAGGTGAGCAGAACGGTGAGTCTAAAAATTAACATGCAAAAACCAAAGTAATGTTCAACAGTCTCACAAAAAAACAGCAGTTCACAGCTGGCAGTGAAGGGTTGGAAGTAGTATGAGAATGCGTCTACTTATACTCCGTTTCATACATAGCTGTCAACGCTGCCAAAGGTACGAAAGTAGTCCTCTGCAAAAAACAAGCAAAACGTATCCGTCCACCTCGCGTCGTGGCTGAGTGGTACGAAGCGCGCGCCTGTGTGTTCATTTTACAAGATGCCAAGGTTCGACTCCCGGCTTTTGCTGTTTTTTTTTCACTTTTTTTATTTTTATTAAAATAATCATTAGGTAGAAAGTCGAAACTGTCAAACTCTAATGCCTACCTTGAAAAACACAGCGCTCTTTACTTGCTTCGAAGGGAAAAGGCACTGTATTGTATTGGCGACGGACGTGATTGCGAAGTGCTTTTCTCGGGCAATGAGCGAATTTTTAGCATGCGGCACACAAGGTGATCTTATTCCAGCAGAGAGACCTTCTTTCTTGAACCTCGCAACTGTCCGAGGGCTCACCCCGGTCACCTCGCCCACAGTTTCGAGAACATCACGCGCAGTCTTCTCCGGGAAGCGCTTCCTTACGCTACAGTAAACGTTGACGATCACCTGCTTGCAGTCTTTCGAAATTTTCGGAGGCTTCAGCTTGGAGAATATGCGAGCAGGAGATGTTTTTAAAGCCGCAGTGGGCGAAGAAAACAAGCGAGTATGAGATAGCGGTGCCATTTTCGCACTCTCGGAAACCGAAAGACGAAAGCAGACGACATCGCCGGCCGGCCTAGCTGCGAAAACCTGATACAGGAGGAGCCGAAAAAAACCCAGAAAACTAAGGCACTCTGTTTTGAAGAACATTAAAGAAAAAGCAATCTTTCTGCAAAATAAAACACCATTATCATTATACTGCAATATTAACCAATAATAACTTTATTTTTGAGTTCTTTACTCTTTTCACTTTTGACGCACTACATTACGATGCGGACGAGGAGCGCGAACAGGCGCCGTAGCCTTGGCTGCGTTGACAGCTATGTATGAAACGGAGTATAGGGCATGTAGTGACCGCTGATCCGGATCATGGGAGGGAAATAAGTAGATGGATAAGGATGGGGTGGAGCGCACATGGCAGGTTCTCTCAGATCATGAGTGGCAGTTTACCATTATCCCTCAAGAGAAAAGTATACAACAGCAGTATCCTACCGGTACTCACCTATGGGGCAGAAACGTGGAGGCTAACAAAGAGGGTTCAGCTTAAGTTAAGCACAACGCAGCGAGCTATGGAAAGGAAAATGATGGGTGTAACGTTAAGAGATCGGAAGCGAGCGGAGTGGGTGAGGGAACAACTGCAGGTTAATGATAATCTAGTGGAAATCAAGAGGAAGGAATGGGCTTGGGCAGGGCATGTAATGCGAAGGCAAGACAACCGCTGGTCCTTAAGGGTAACGGAGTGGATTCCAAGAGAAGGCAAACGTAGCAGGGGGCGGCAGAAAGTTAGGTGGGCGGACGAGATTAAGAAGTTTGCGGGGATACAGTGGCTGCAACTGGCGAAGGACAGGGTTAATTGGAGAGACATGGGAGAGGCCTTTGCCCTGCAGTCGGTGTAGTCAGGCTGATGATGATGATGATATGGTCCTTTTCCCTATTGATGCCTGCATAGCCTGTCATAAGCTTCCTAGTCCTTTTCCTCGATTGCGTGTCCGTGTTTTCACCGTACAAATACCTGAAGACTGGCTGCTCACCTCTTCTGCTCCATCTTTCATTGTCTTTCTTTAAACAATATTTTGCTCTGTGCTTCCTGTGCCTGAAAGGACAGCCAGTCCATATCCCCCTGCACAGCTTTGCTTGTTGTCTTTCCTTAGGCCCCTGAAGCTAATCTGCCCACCATTGTTTGGTTGATGTCTAGTGTTTGTATCACATCTGCTTTTAACTCTGCAATGCAGAAAGTGCACCATCTGGTAGGCTCAATGGAAACCGTTGGGGTGTGTTAAAGGTGCACTGAAGAGGAATCTGTACTCATCTTTTCGCCGCGGGAACTCGGCCCACACGTTCTGAGCACTCTTAGAAACTCTGACTTATTGCCCTGTGTGGCCCATTTCCCTAATTAAATCGAATTAACATCCGGCTCCCGCCTTTTTTTTTTTTTGATTCTCCCCGAACGGTAGGCGGAGTTGGCCAACTCATGGAGTGCCTTTCAGCCAGCTCCGTGGAGGCTTTGCTTTCGCTTTATTTTGTTTTTTTAGGTTTCCGTGAATAAATAGATCTAGTCAGACAACATAGCTGCAAATAGGCCCACAGAAATAAAAATATGCGCGGACTATTTGCTTTCGCGTATTACTATGTATTACTCCGTCGATGGCAGAGCGAAAGCAAAGCCTCCACGGAGCTGGCTGAAAGGCACTCCGCGCGTTGGTTGGCTCCGCCCACCGTACGGAGAGAATTCAAAAAAAGAAGGCGGTAGCCGGACGTTAATCCGATTTAATCAGCAAAATCGGCCACACAGGACAATACATCGCAGTTTCTAAGAATGCTTGGAACATGTAGATCGAGTTCCCGTGCCAAAAAGACGAGTTCAGATTCCTCTTCAGTGCACCTTTAAAGGCCCTTTTAGTTGTTTGTTTTGTCAAGAGACAAACTTCTAGTTTCTCTGGTATGTCTTGAGAGAGAGAGAAAAACAGTGTTAGCAGAGGCAGTTAGTTTCACTGCCGTCTTGTTTATATATGACTCTTTACTTACAAGAGGACCTCAGGAAGTACTGAGTCATAGCTAAGTTCTATTACAGTAGATATCTTCTAGTTAGTAGTATAAGGCTCGAAAGATATTATATGTCAGTGCTCATTATTTTTGAAGCTCATTCCTTGTGCGTGCTACACTCACGTTTTCGTTGTGCTCTTGCTTTCTATGGGAAAGAGGATTTCATGTTTAAATTTTTTTCCTTGCAGGAGCACAAGAAGATAATTTATTACTACCCCGAAGATGCTGAACAGGACGTGAAATTGCGGAATGTTGGCATCTGCGAGGCACTCGTGAATTTTACGCAGTGAGTGATTGTGAACGTCAATCCATTCTTTTGCGGGGCATGTTACCGTATTAATTAGTATTAGCAAGGATAATGTGGTAGGCAGGAGCAGCAGTGTTGCCATTGCTGGCTAACAAAGAGGTGGCACTACGGTCATCCTCTCTTTAAAAGGTGACGCTTCGGACCCCGCTCTGTCTCTCTGTGTTGTGCTCTTGCACGTTGTGCATGTATTCAGTGTTGACACATAATACGGGGCACACAACCTAATGTGGCCAAGCTTAGTTCAGTCCGATGCGTTGATTTCGGCTAGTAAAGTGTTCATGGCCATGAGTTTGCATGAAGTTAGCAAGCATCAAGTTCAGTTCAGTATCTTTTCCTACTTAAAGGGCAACTTCATTGTTTATTGTACCTCCACATATTTTACTTAAACTTTCAGGGTACCGTATTTTCCGGTGTATAACACGCACCCTTGTATAAGACGCACCCGCCATGTATGTAGGCTGTCATTGAAAAAGTTGGTATGTAAGACGCACCCCAATTTACCCAGTTAGGCTAGTGAAGCCTAATTAAACACGCTTGTGCGACCATCATGAAAGGCACCGTACCTGTGAGAAGTTCTTAAGCAACGCTAAGTGATCGAAAAAGGCAATACTCACGCCATATACACCCATGTTTTAGCAAAAAAGAAAAAAAAACGAAAGAACTCTCCTTATGTCCATAAAAACATTTTAAAACCTTCGAAGTCTTCATCTTCGGATGTGCTATCAAAAAGTTCGCCGATTTCTGGAGGCAACGTAGTTGAAACATTCTCTTTGCACTGCGTACATACTACGTACACAGAGCAAAGAAAGTTGCAAAGGGTGACTAAAAAGGACGCCGACTTGTCTTGGCTTGTCTTGACAATGGCGAGAAGCGTGATTGTCGCCATCTTTTGGCATTTCACATTATTTTTGCTTGGGGCCTCCGAAACGGCCATGTGTTTGTGATCCCGGAAGTCGTCATCCCCGCCGTTTCATGATAAAGTTGACCTAAGAAAAGTTGGCACAACGGTCCTCGTATTGAAGTATTAACCGTGTTACAACCGCATCATTGGTAGTGATATTTTTTTCGGTGAAAAAAAGCTTGAACATGAACTTGAGTAATTTCTGAACTCGCAAAAAAAAACTGAAAAATTCTCGTATAAGACACACCCTCGTATAGGATGCACCAGCAAGATTTTTCCAAAAAAGCCATGTCTTATACACCGGAAAATACGGTAAGTACTCCACAGTTTTCTGATGATTTATGCCAAATTTCACAGCTGGGTGAGATCTTGTTGATGAATTTAAGAGTGATTCATTTCGTGGCCTCAATTGGGGCACTTTCTGCAGGCAACCTTGCATTTGTGACATCACAGTTTGACATGCTCGCTTACGTTCGCTCTGTGTTTGTTGAAGGACAAAATTTTGCTTTTGTTTTTGGCAACTGCAGAGAGATAATCACCCAAGCTGTTGCTTACAGTGGCCAGTTAGCAAATCAGAGTGCACATAGTAAGTTTTGGGACTGTATCAGTGTCATCATGGGTTGGCATGTTGTGACGTCATAGTTTGTCCTAAACCCAGTATCGGTCTCGGTTTCCTGGTTTCTGCTGTTTTAAAATATTTCCACTTGGTATTTTGAAAAATGTTTTTTTGTAGGGACTCTAAAGATGTGAAACTCTAAAGAATGTGGTGCTATTCATCAACTCAAAATGTTCGGAAAAACCCCCGACGTTGTCTGGAAGCAACTTTATCCGTGATGTCATTGAATAATATCACAACTGACGGCTACTGTGTTGGCCTTTGGGAAGTGAGAATGTCATGATGACTACTCTTGTTGGGAGGAGAAGGTGGCACTCATTTTGGTACCACAGCCTCCTGAGATAATCTTTCAGTTTGGTTCAAAAATCTTTGTTTGCAGTAACAGCTCAATTCTTCAGGGTTGCTGCACCAGACATCGTGTATTAGCTAAAGTGAAATCAGTGCCCAATACTTCCTTTGTCATTGAAAAAAAACACCTGTGTGTGGCCAGAGGCACCCGATGTCGCAGTGACCATGTCTGGCTCTCAGGCCTGCTGTCAGCAGCGCTCAGTTGCAGTGAGCCTTTAGGCATTGCAGGGGATGTATAAAGAGCTGTGGGCACTGCACTGCCTTTCCCAGCTCACCTTCACTGTGCGATGGGATTCTCAAGCTGTGGCAGCCCATGTCACTGCACCCAGGTGGCAAGATTTGTACACAAAATAGCCAGCTGCCTAGGGTGGAAGCTTGGGCCAGTGGGTACTATATCGGTGATCCATGACATGAGGGTGTAGTGCAAACAACATGAAGGACACACCACAGCTGTGGCCTGCCACGGATGGCAGATGGGAAAGTGGAAAAAGGGAAATCCCCATCTCCTCATCTAAAGATTCTAGTGAGTTCAAGAGATGCGTCTGGTGATGCATTGTATCTGCAGTCATATACTGTATGTGTGGTCATGCATGGCAGCTTACACCGAGGTTCTTATGATGTCGTATCGTTGCAGCTATATAATTAGCTGTACACCAAGTTTTTGGTTTGGCATATGTTGGCCGCGCTTCGATGGAGGCGAAACGCAAGAGGCGCCCGTGTGCTGTGCGATGTCAGTGCATGTGTAAGATCCCCAGGCGGTGGAGATTATTCCGGAGACCTCCACTTCGGCACCTCTTTCTCTCTTCCCTTCATCTTTCACTCCTACCTTCCTCCCTTCCCTTACCGAGATATGTGAGACAGATACTGCGCCATTTCCTTTCCTCAAAAACCAATTTAGCAATTTACATATATTGGCAGCTGTCGACAAAAATCTGTACTAAATTATTCCTCTGACTGCCAAGGTTCAGACAAAAGCCTCTGACTTTCAGCAGCAAAGCATAGCCATGTGCAGTTTACAAATTACTCCAGAAGGGAGGTCTTGAACTGGCACTTAGTGTGGCCAGTATGCCACTATGATTGAAGTTGTTTCCTTTACATCTCTTTAGTAGGTAGATGAGCAAGGTATGTTTCTGGGCGAGTTGGTTGGCATCTATCATTCTTGTCCATCAGCACTGCCTGTCTAAGAATGTGAGGCCGATGAGCTTTCTGAATCCATGGCTGCCAAAGGCCTCGAACAGGCTTCTGCTTTTTAGCCACTCTGCTGTCAGCAGAAAACAATATGAAGCTAGAAAATTCGAGAAGATTTGAAATACTATTATTTTAATGCATCAGAGATGGTGACCGCCGCCTGTCCGTAACCAGTGGCAAGTGGCAACCTACGAACGAGCTTAGTATACTACCTCAGGTATAGCAAACCTTAGTATGCCACCTTGGGTATGTTTAGCTTTTGCGCGTTAACCTCAGATTTAACAAGCTTTCGTGTCTGGGCTTCGGATGTAATGAACTCAGTGTGTTGATCTTGGATGTAATGAACCTAAGTGTACCACCTCGGATACGACAGACTTTTAATGTGTCATCCTTGGATGTAGCGAATGTTTGGCTGCTAACGCATTCAAATGATCCACTAACAATCACCTAACAGTTTTTATTAACTAATACTGCTGGTAAACTTAAGGCACTTAGTATGGCCAGTATGCCACTATGATTAGATTAAAGTGGCTGAAAAACAATGAGAATGACAGTCAACAAAAGTAAAAATGAAATTGAACTGGCAAACGCACTGTTGTCATCATCATCATCAGCCTGACTACGCCCACTGCAGGGCACAGGCCTCTCCCATGTCTCTCCAATTAACCCTGTGCCTTGCCAGCCGTGGCCACTGTATCCCCGTATACTTCTTAAAGGGACCCTGAAATGATTTAGATGGGCATATTCTAGTGCAACAGATCTGTAGAGGAGGTCTTTGTGGGTATTTGAGTCAAATTGGAAAGCACTGCATGAACCCTAGAATTTAGGAATGACTTGTGTGTCGCGCTAATCGGTTGCGAGCTACTGCGAGCAGCGATTTTTAAAAATTATTTCTAAATTACAGGGTTCATGCAGTGCTTTCAAATTTGACTCAATACCCACAAAGACCTCCTCTACAGATTTGTTGCACTAGAATATGCCCACCTAAATCATTTCAGGCTCCCTTGAATCTCATCCACTCACCTAATTTTCTGCCACCCCCTGCTACGCTTGCCTTCTCCTGGAATACACTCTGTTACCTTTAAGGACCAGCGGTTATCTTGCCTTCGCATCACATGCCCTCTTGACAAAGCCTATTTCTTCCTCTTGATTTCGACTAGGATGTCATTAACCCACGTTTGTTCTCTCACCCACTCTGCCCTCTTCCGATCTCTTAACATTACACCTGTCATTTTCCTTTCCATAGCTGGCTGCGTTGTTCTTAACTTAAGCTGAACCCTCTTTGTTAGCCTCCACGTTTCTGCCCCATAGGTGAATACCGGTAGGATACAGCTGTTGTATACTTCTCTCCTCAGGGATATTGGTAAACTGCCATTCATGATCTGAGAGAGCCTGCCATATGCATTATTTTGATTGCATGGGTTATAGACTGCTGCATTGTATGACTGTAGATTGTGTAAATTTGTAATTGTTCCTTGTTTGTTCGTTATTGTTTTTGTGTATTCTAATGCTTGGACCCAGTGGTCTGCAGCATGTAGTAAGCGTACAAGCAAGTAACTGCCGTGCTCCCGCATGTGTGGTGTGCCAGGACCTTCTCCCCTTCCAAGCCCTGTGAAGTGCTGCACACCCAGAAGACGCGGCAGTTTTTCCTCCAGCCCGAGGACAACTTCTGGATGGTCATGGTGCGTGACTCTCACCTGCGTTCACTCCCACTGAGACCAGCAAGGCTGCTTGTGGCAGTCTAGAGAAGGCAAGGCCCACCCTCTGTGTGGGGGCAATGAAGCAGAGCGTACTTAACTTGTCAAGGAAACGGCACTCTTGTAGCACTGTTTACTCCTTTCGTTTCTTTGCGTTTTTGATGATGAGATGAAATCCTGCAGCTTGCATTAGCTCTTGAAGAAGCATGGCTTGTTGGGCCAGTTGGTGCATGTTACAAAGAAGTAGAAGAACCAGCAAAAACAGGATGCTTTCACACGGCGAAGAAGTGCACATGGACAGTGCGGCAACACAACTGGATATTTTATTTCCTGACAGTCTCGAGCAGAGCAGGGCGCACATGCGTATAAGCAGACTCATGCCTACGTAGGAAAAAGATAAAATTCAAGTTATCGTTTGATGAAGTGTTCTTGCACGTGGAAACAAAGTCCCACTCATATGCTGAAACTCTCTAGATGAAAATTTTACCAAAGTGTCGCTGACACAATCACAGCCTAACTTCTTAATCTTAAATACTTCCAACATCTCCCGCTCTATCTGCGTTTTTCCCCGGCCGATGACTCTCACCTTATTGAACAAGGTAGTGCAGTTCTGACACTTGTTACAATGCTTTGGTAGATTAGCTTTGTTATGGAAAAACGCAGATAGAGCGGGAGATATTGGAAGCATTTAAGATTAAGAAGTTAGCCTCTGATTGCATCAGCGACACTTCGGTAAAATTTTCATCTAGAGTTATATAGAATTCAGCGCAAAAAAACGGACAAGGGACGAAGTAAGGGACACAGAGACGTTCACGAGCGCTAACTACCAACTGTTTATTCATGCTGAAGTACAGGGGATATATAGGAAGGGAATGGAGAGCATGCGCGTAGAGGGGTACAGATAATGCACATCCGTCAAGCAACAAGTTAATCAAAAAACTAATCTAAAAAAGCACATTCAGCTGAGTATATGTGTACAGACGTGTCACTGACACAACGTTCGGGCAGCTTTCTGATATAATAAGATTCTAGAACGAGCCTTGCCTTATCATTGCCGCTCTTGCCAAGAATCGTGGTCTTCTCTAATCCCGCCCTACTTTTACACGAAGCAAGGTGCCACACAAGATTCACATTCGTGCCGTTATTTTATATGTTTTTGGCATGGCCAAACTGGCTGTTGTATTAATGACCGGCTATGGGAGCATGCCAAAAACATAGAAAATAACGACATGAATGTGAATCTTGTGCATAACCTTGCTTCGTGTAAATGTAGGGTGGGATTAGAGAAGACCACTATCGATAGTGTAAAAAAACTGTCAGTAGTGCTGCTATCGATAGACTATCAATAGTAGTATCGATAGTAGTATCGATAGTCTGTCGATAGTAGTATCGATAGTCTATCGACAGTCTATCGATAGCGCGCTATTGATAGTACTATTGATACGTGGCGGCTAGAAGCAGCAGTAGAAACAGCAGAGGTAATCTGCTACGCAAGGATCTGATGGCTTGGAGTAGTCTCTCAGCACACAAGCGCGCACCTCAGCGTCGTCTTCGTTACAAACCACTTCGTCGTCCTCCCAGCGTCCGTAGCACTATCGATGGTAAAAGAGACTATCAATAGTGACTCAACTATCGATAGTATCGATAGTACTATCGGTAGTTTTGCATCACTTACAATGGAAGGTTCCCTGCTGTCTGTGTGCAGACGATAGGGCTGCCCACGCAGCAGAAGACGCGCAACAACCAGCTGTACGTGGAGCACCTGTCGGACGACATCCAGGACCACGTGTACCAGGCGCTCCTGCGGGGGGTCCACAGGATGTTCCAGGTGGGCATCCCCCTCCCCCCTTCTTTTTTGCACCTCCTGCACTCTCACGCTTGTTATTGCACTGGCACTGAGGGACCCCCCCCCCCAATCTCAGAGTTCAAGTTCTACTTTATTTCCTCTCAACAAGAAAAGGAGGGGCCAAGTCTAAAAAAGCTGTGGAAACAGCTGGACGGGGTCCTGGCCCCCTTGCATTGTTGCCACAGCAGCATATAGGAGATGAAAAATCAGTTTGCATGTTCGTAGACTAAATCCGTCTGTACATGGCTAAAACATAAAAACAAATAGTACCTAAAGAGGCAATGAGGAGTTGAAATACAAAAGAAAATAGTTTCAACTTCTATACATGTTCGTAGACTTAATCCGTCTATACTTGGCTAAAGCATAAAACAATAGTACCCAAAGAAGCAATAAGAAGTTGAGTACAAAAGAAAACAGTTTCTAGTTCAGTACAACTGTTTCGTGCAGAGGAGGCTGATTTTGCTGTTTGGCACACAAGCTGGATCAAATCCGACAGTATGCAACCTGTTCAACAATTTCGGTACTGTGTAGCGTAGTGACTGTATAAATGAGTAGGTGCGGGGTACTGGAACGAGATATTTTTCTTTACGTCGTGTTTTGTCTATTTCCAACATTTTCTCTTAAGTCGGCAAGTAAGATGATAGCACTCTCATTATATCTAATGTAAGATTTCTAAGTTGTTATCAGTCTGTAATCAAACGACTGGAATACAGGAAGTACATAAGATTTGAAAAAAGAGCTCTTGGGTTGGACGAAAATAGTTAACGCCAGCGATATACGGTGTCTCTGTCCAATAAATTCAGGCAGTTATTAGCAGTCCATTTCACGGGCTGAGTTATTTTGTTGTGTTTTTGAGTGTGTGCATGTGTGTTTCTTATCTCTCTCCGAGTTGTTCTTGAGCTGCTGTGTCTTTCTTGTGTTAATACTTTTGATAATGTTGATAATGTTAATGTTGACCATGAACCCTGCACTTCGTACTTCTTGTTGGTGTTACCGACCACTATATTATGTAACGACTGCCCCCCCCCCCCCCCCTCTCTTTTGTAATGCCCTATGCCAAGGGCCCTTAAGGGTAAATAAATGATGATGATGATGATACCTAGTTCGCATTTGGCCTAAACACACTAAACTGTCAGTCATATTTTTTTTTTCCCGTGCAGCTGAGATGGTAGTTCTCTGCGAATGTTAGTGATGGTGCTGGGAGAAAAATGAAAAAAGGTTGTCATAAGGTGTTTTTTACTGCAGGGTTTTTCTTAATCTGTTTGTGTTCGTGGGAACAAACTGCTCCAAACACACTTTTATGGCACTACGATGTGACACCATCTTTCGTTTATTTTCATCTGCTGGCTGCACGTTTTTTCCTTGTGCTTTTTTCATTCCGGAGCTCTTCACTACAGCATCCCTCATAGCCTTAGTCGCTTTGGGACGTTAGACCCCCACAAACCACAAACCAATAATTTTACGAATATAACTATGGAACACATAACAGAACAAAGGGGTGGGGAAGCTAGACAGGTACTTTCTAGCTTTTGAAAAAAACAAAGGTCTGGTTAAGAAATGCCAAAGCAGAGAAGCCTGGAACTCCATTGATAGAACAGAACTGGCAGAACTATGAAAGCTAAAAAGTAGGTGCAAGGTAAACAGTACTATAAGGAAATTGTGGAGCTTGCTCTACACAAGGCGTGTAGCCTAAAAAATGGTCTAGGGGAAACTTGGAATGAGGTAAAATCAAGAGGAAGAAATGGGCTTGGGCAGGGCGTGTAGTGCGAAGGCAAGATAATTGCTGGCTCCTAAGGGTAACAGAGTGGATTCCAAGAAGGGGCAAGCACATGAGGTTGTGCCAGAGAGCCAGGCGTGTGGGTGAGGTTAATAAGTGTGTGGGGATAAGCTGGTGGGTGCAACGAAACAGCGCTGTTTCGTCGCACCATTCAACGTGGACCAACCAGGCCGACTCAGCCCTCTCCTTGGATAAGTGCAGCTGGCATAGGGCAAGGTTAATGGGAGCGATATGGGAGAGGCATTCCTCGTCCTGCAGTGGCAAGCGTAGCAGGGGGTGGCAGAAAGTTAGGTGGGCGGACGAGATTGAGAAGGTTGCGGGAATGCGGTAGGGTTAAGTGGAGAGAGACATGGGAGAGGACTTTGCCCAGCAGTGGGCGTAGTCAATGCAAACCATCATCATTGATGATGGTTTGTAGCAGCCTGTTGCATTCATCCCTACTGCTTGGCTGTGTGCTCTGAGGGAACCCCTTGGCAAGGCTAGTTCCTACAGGCTCTGAAAGAATAAACAGACAGGTGCCGTTCCTGTGTGTGCGTGTTCCTTGTCTCCATATTCTGTGCACTGAAGCATAAATTCTAATACTGAAAAGCCCAGCAGCTCATTGCATTTCACGGTGCAGTGTGCACAGTGTCTGTCTGGTATTTCGTGTCTGTCGTGCTCAATATTTTCCCTTCCCCAGATGTTTGGAGGCTCCATATCGGAGGTCCTCGCTGACCCGTCCAAAAGGAGCGTGTTAAAAGACTTTCTGGACTGGGTGAGTTTCAGCGATTCTAGTGCAGTTGCCGTTTGGACACGGGGTGTGCCCCATTATGAGTTTCTGCTTTCAGTTTCCCTTTCCACCAGAGTGATTGGGGCAACATGGGGATTCTGCACAGGAGTGGCAGGAAGAGGATGTTGTTGGGCCCCAGGGACTTTTTTTACGTTCAGTTTTAATAGCACGTTGAAAATACCTTGTTCTGAAATTGGGAGGTCCTGCATACATGGCAAGGAGACATCAGAATAGGGTAGTGCACCATCATCTTTAGTGAAAACAGAGCATGGGATATTATTTCAGAAATGCCGCCGCGGTGGCTCAGTGGCTATGGCGCTCGGCTGCTGGCCCGAAAGACGCGGGTTCAATCCCGGCCGCGGCGGCTGAATTTCTTTGGAGGAGAAATTCGAGGCCCGTGTACTGTGCGATGTCAGTGCATGTTAAAGAACCCCAGGTGGTCGAAATTTCCGGAGCCCTCCACTACGGCGTCTCTCATAACCTTAGTCGCTTTGGGACGTTAAACCCCATAAACCATAAACCATTATTTCAGAATGAATTACCTCTTCCCTGTCCATTACGAAGGTATCGCAGTCTAAGCGTTTAGGTGAAATAGCCTGCCAAAATTTTTCTGGTGGTGCCGTAATAAAGTTGAGTAGGAATACCGCATAGTAGCATTTTTTTTTTGTGTATGGCTACTTGATTCTTAATTTTAGAGGACAAATCTGAGATTATAAATGCATTGGAGCAAGCCTTCCTCTTTTTAAGCCTTTTTAGCCGCCTCCGTAATTTTAATGTCTCCCTGGAACTGCACGGGTTCTTACTTTTTGGTTTCCTGACAATGTTGGGCTCAAAACGCATACAGCTGTTCGCAGTTTGTTTAAAACAGTTTGAAAGAATATGCATGTCATCAGTACTGTTGGTGAAGTCATCAGAATGAAAAGAGAGGACATCTACGATTGACACCTCATCTGCTTTGGAAAAAATGAGGAAATGTAGAAGTCTTTAGCAAAACCGTGATCTGAGCTAGTTGGTACATCTTCACAAGTTCATCAGCGCTGCGACGAGGAAGAAAGACAGAGAAGGAAGGACAGGGACAAGCGCTACTAACAACTGCAAGTTTATTTGAAAAAACACACAGGTTAATATACTCTCACAGGACAACGGGGGCGCTTCCCACGAAAAAAGCACACAAAAGGAAGCTACGAATCCAGATACGAAATTTCACACTCATGGATGGTCACAGAAGGTGTGCTAACGCACGTGTCACTGTTCTTGTGAATGTGATCTTGATGTGTAAACTTAATCTTAGCCCTTTTAAGAAGATTAAAGCATGCTTTTTTATTAGACACCTTGGACACACCGGGTTTGTTCAGATGACAATCTGTCCCTTCATTACAAAGATTCTCATCTGAACACACCCGGTGTGTCCAAGGTGTCTACTAAAAAAGCATGCTTTCCCCTTCTTAACAGGCGTACGATTACCGTATTTTCCGGTGTATAAGACGCACCCTTGTATAAGACGCACCTGCCATGTATGCAGGCTGTTATTGAAAAAGTTCGTAAATAAGACGCACCCGTGTATAAGACGCACCCCTGTTTACCCAGTTAGGCTAGTAAGGCTTAATTGAACACGCTTGCGCGGCCATTGCGAAATGCACCTTACCTGTGAGAAGTTCTTAACGCTAAGTGATTGAAAAAGGGAACACGCCATACCCACCCACATTCTAGCCAAAAAGAAAGAAAAAATGAAAGAACTCTCCTTATGTCCAGAACAACATTTTATTTTTACTTAGAACCTTCTAAATCTTCATCTTCGGATGCGCTATCAAAAAGTCGCCCATTTCTGAAGGCAACGCGACAAACATTTTCTTCGTACTACTTACATGGAGCAAACAAAGTTGCAAAGGGTGACTAAAAAAGAACACCGACTTGTCTTAGCCTGTCTTGACAGTGGCGAGAAGCATGATTGTCACCATCTTTTGGCATTTCACATTACTTTTGCTTGGGGCCTCCGAAACGGCCACGTGTTTATAATCCCGGAAGTCATCATCCCCGCCGTTTCATGATAAAGTTCACCTAAAAAAGTTGCGCATGGCGGTCCCCGCATTATTAGCCGTGTTACAACCACGTTATTGGTAGCAATAATTTTCCGGTGAAAAGAGCTTCAACATGAACCTGAGTAATTTCTGAACTCACAAAAAAAGCTGAAAAATTCGCATATAAGACGCACCCTTGTATAGGACGCACCAGCAATATTTTTGAAAAAAAGTTGCATCTTATACACCGGAAAATACGGTAAGTTTAGACATCAAGATCAGTTGACCAGGTAGTTGTGTGAAGCCTACCACATTCACAAGAACAGCGACACATGCATTAGCACACCTTCTGTGATCATCCACGAGCGTGAAATTTCGTACCTGGATTCCTGACTTTCTTTTGTGTGCTCTTTTGCGGAAAGCGCAGACGCTTCGGGTTGTCAGTTGTGAGCATATAATCTGTGTTTTTTGAAATAAACCTTCAGTTGTTAGTAGCGCTTGTCCCTGTCCTTCCTTCTCTGTCGTTGTTCCTCGTAGCAGCGCTGGTGAGGTTGTGTAAAAGTCTTGCGGATTAGGGCCACAAGGCACACTTGGCACGGGTGTATAGTATCTTGTTGCCTCAGACCCGTGTAACGCAGCTAGCCTGGCCCCACTGTGTGTCTCCTCCACTGTGTGTCTCTGTTGTGCAGCAAATCCCCCGTCTGCGGGTGCAGCATGCGGATGTGCTGGATGTGTTCCGGGGGGTGCAGTTCCTGCCCCTGGACAAGCAGGCCTTCCTGCGCGTCCAGTGCTTCGTCAACCGCCTCGAGGGGCAGTTCAGGTGGGGGGAGTTTGCAGGAAGCTGTGTCCAGTGTGTGCCCTCAATGGTGCAGGGTACAAGAAAAAACTACATCCGACAAATAGGTGCCACACAGGAAAGAACACACATGGCTTCTATTCGTTGGACATTGTTCTCTTGTATCATTCACCATCTAGCTCAGGAACAAGTTTTTCTGCTCTTGTGTGCCACTGCCGCGGTGGCCCAGTGGTTACAACACTCGGTTGCTGACCCGAAAGACGCGGGTTCAATCCCGGCCGCAGCGGCCGAATTTCGATGGAGGCGAAATTCTAGAAGCCTGTGTACTGTGCGATGTGAGTGCATGTTAAAGAACGCCAGGGGGTCGAAATTTTCGTAGCCCTTCACTACGGCATTTCTCATAGCCTTAGTCGCATTGGGACAGTGAACCCCCATAAACCATAAACCAAAATTAAAGAAAGCCACATTAGCTTCGAGTCCTTACTTGGAAGAATGAACACACGACCATCAATCTGTGGCTGACTTTCCAATCAGCAGTTTCTGCACCCAAAGCTGCTTTCTCTTCAGGTTGTTAGCAGTGGTTAAGCGATGGAATGATACCTCCTCACCTTTCCATCTCACTGAGTTAGAAAGGACATACGGCAGTGCTGCCGAGGTTTCTTTTGGCCACGACGCTGTGGGGACAACATCAGCAAGTGCTTGCTACACACTACACCGTTCTGTAAGGTGATTTCTCCAGTGATGGGATCGCATGCCGGCCGCAGTGTGTGGCATCTACAAATCTCGAAAATCATCATTGTTTTGCAGGAAGAACACCGACAACGTCCGAATGCACCAGCGAAGCACTCGCAAAGACACAAACAACCACTTCCGCACTCTGCCACTCCCTCTTAGACTAGCTCACGGCATCACGCAGCGTGGCGTTGATTGTGTGAAAACCTCCAATACTGGTTGCATTCCCTCTCGTTGAATTGTGCACCGTGCGGTTTGACGTGCAGCAGTGAGGTGGTGGTCCTCTGTTCTGATGGACTGAAATGCATTTCCAGGGCAATCCAGTCTTCCGTCTTCCTCTGCAACGACCTGCTCGTCTGGTGAGTCCCAGCACTTACAACCTCTGCTTGTGGGATCAGTTGTGCCAAGTGTGGGTAGCAGCTCAGTCCTTTCCTGCATTAGTAATTACAGGCAGGAATGTGCAATATACTGACTGTTGCAATGCTAAGAACGCACCTTAAACTGCTGCTATCACTTGAACTGCTCGAAGAGAGGAGGGGGGCAGAATGAGCCAAGTTTGGGCACACTCACGCACTGCTATCGCAGCAGCATCCGCTTTAATCCAACGCAATCCTTGTCCGTTGGAATCTACAAATTGCGTTTTTAAGCTGCAGGCGACTGGGAGCACGGGGATGACAAGACACATGCCTGGGAGCCAGCCCGCGCAACACACCTCGTACGGCACTGCCCGCGCGGCGTCTGCTGTGGCATAGTTTCGTTATCGCGCCTTTGGCCATTCGCACTCGCATCGCAGCAGCGAATGAACTGTGCCACCAGCCGCCACAGGATTCACGCCACCCATAAGTACGCTCGGCGTTGGGATGGGTGCAACTCACCTGAAGCTTTGAACGCGGTTGGGCCGAGCGTCTATGGAGCCTAGGGTTTTCCACTTTGGCCATTCTGCCATTGTCGTTTCGTGCACTAAAAGTAGGCTGTAAAAAATGCCACCACCGGTTAGACGACTATCACGCAGTGACATTCGCGACATAGCATGCGGGAAAGCTGCCAGAGTTGCGAGGTAACAGCCGAATTTGTGTTGCATGGGTTTCTGTGGAAGCTCACGTGGAGCTGGCTCACGAAAATGTGAAATCTGGGAGAACGCAACACCTGGGAATGTAGCATTGGGGCTCTACAGTATGCCGTCGACGGCTGACAACCGAATTTGTTTGTGATATTTGCTTCTTTCATGGCTGTGTTTCTTTATTTGTTTAGCAAGTGTTGTAAGTGGGCCCACTCCCAGAAATTGGGAAGTATCAAATTTTTGGGGTTGGCAAGAATTAAAGCGCAATAAGACGGCGCAAAGAAAAAATGACAGGACAGGCGCTAACTTGCAACACTTAAATGTCTTCATAAACCACCGCGTGTATATATCACACACAAGGGGGGGAGTAAACACAGATAGGGGGGAACACAGTTGAATGCATGTGCGTGGGAACTCGAATGCAGCAAAACAAGAACAGGTGATTCCGCAGATACTGTGCCATATCTGAAAACTGGCATTCTTTTTTGTATAGCATGGTCGACGGGGTGCTAACACATGCACTCCCACTTTTACAAATTCTGTGCGCTTCTATCAATTCGCGTGCGATCGTGTCTTTACTCTTGCAGATTACACTTGTTTCCAAGAGTTTAGCTTCACATGCCTTCTTTCCTTCTTCTTCTTCTTTCCAGCAATCCTTACAGTGAAGCGGTAGATTTGACCCAGTCCCATTCTTTAATGGCAGACTGAGTTCTCTTAAACGGTCATTAATACATCGCCCTGCATTTTTGGGGTTGCTGTATTTCCCCCTCGGGTGCCTTATACCGTGGCGGCCTGCAGGAGCGGCCTGGAGCAGGGGGACATGCAGGTGCTGTACCAGTACCTGGTGCATGACGTGCTGCAGAGCACTGTGGAGAGTGAGCTGCTGCCGGGGTACAGCTTTGCACCACGGCCCACCACCAGCACCACCGGCCAGTGCAGGTGAGGTTCCGTGCAATTCCGTTTTGGGGGCAGCGGACCCTTCCCAATGGGAACTGGAACTCTCTCGGACGTCCTGCGGACATCCTCAATGTCCGCAGTACATCCGTGGGAGTTTTAATGCCCATTGGGTTGCTTCTGTAGCGAGCACACAGCTTCTGAGTAGTGAGTGGTAAAAGTGGATTGGCGAGTCTTGTGCTGTTTGCAGTTTGTGCAGTGAAACCTCACGTGCAATGCAGCTACTTCCGAAGTGTGTGGCACAGTAACGGCAGAGCTCCCCTGCTCAGTATAGTCATTGTCACACCTTTCTCTTCTCAGAAGCAAGCAGCCATTGTCCACTCTCTCACCAGATAAATTTACCACGATGCAAGTGGTTCTTCTTAGTTTCCAGAATGCTAGCACCAAGAGCCCCACTCATCGATTTCACCGCGGTCTGTCTGGCTCCACCAGTTAGTTACCTACCGGTTACCTAAATGGCCACCGGGTCACTTGACCGTGTGTTAATCATCACAACCATGCTGCTGTTCGGATTGTGAGCAAACTTACTATCGTGGCACGTGGCAGTTAAATTAATGATTGGTTGTGACAAGTTGCTCGGGAAGAGCAACCTGGGTTTCACAAGGCCCTCTAGTGGCAGCACCTGCCATCGCAGTAGGGCAGTGGTGCATCACTTATCTGCTGCACCACTTTGCCAGGAGTGGTACGAGGACTCCCGGGGATCAGTGAATGTACGGTGCACAATGACCGATTCTGCCCATGTGGGCATTAAGCCATTAACGCCATTGTACCTTTGTTTCTCGTTTTTCTCTGCATGCTGTCGACATTGAATCCCTCGCTCCCATCTGGGGGGGTGTGCAGGTTCCTCTACGGTGCGGTGGATGAGGAGGAGACCCTCTCTCGGATCCAGCGCATCTTCGTCTCGGACTCCCTGGGCCAGCGCGAGCAGTGCCACCTGCTCATCTTCCGGGCGTACAGCTCCACCGTCTGCCTCCTGGTCAACGGTGGGCATGGTCTCTCTCTGTGCGTGCGTGCTGGCCATGGCTATGCAAGCTATGGAATGAAAAATGATAGGTGTAACGTTAAGAGATCAGAAGCGGGCAGAGTGTGTGAGAGAGAACAGGCGCGGGTTAATGACATCCTAGTCGAAATAAAGGGGAAGAAGTGGGCTTGGGCAGGGCACGTACTGCGAAGGCAAGATAACCGCTGGTCCTTTTAATTTAAGGGTAACGGAGTGGATTCCAAGAGAAGGCAAGTGTAGCAGGGGACGGCAGAAAGTTGGGTGGTCAGATGAGATTAAGAAGTTTGCAAGGACGTACGGTGGCCGCGGCTGGCGAAGGACACGGTTAATGGGGGAGACATGGGAGAGGCCTTTGCCCTGCAGTGGGCGTAGTCAGGCTGATGATGATGACGATGATGTATACTCGCCGTGGTTGGCCCTGCAGTGTGTAGTGAAAGACATCAGATACAACTTAACCCTTTCATGCGCTTTGTACACAATTGTGTGAGCGGCAAACCTACAGCTTTTTCTGAGAAACAGGAGCACCTAGCAGTGATTTCATTATTTCAGTGAAATTCAGCACCATTATTGTTGCAAATAAGATGCTTTTTTGTAACATGTAGTGAATGCGGTAAATAATATTTCACATAACAGTGAGCTGCGTACCACTTTCTCCGCCGTTTTTGTGCAGACAGATTTTGCCGCGAGTGAAAACGTCGATTTTTTTTCCTCAGTTTCGAGTGTAATGTGCATCTTCGAAACACAGAGTGATTCCAGGATCCCCAGGGTGTGGCTCAGTGGTTATGGCTCTGAGCTGCCGACTCAAAAGACGCAGGTTTGGTCCCTGTTGAATTTTGATGGAGGAAAACTGTTATCTGGCTGTGTGATGTACGATGTCATTTGCTTGTTAGAGAACCCAAGGAGGTCAAAATTATCCACAGCCCTCCTCTACGGCATCGCTCATAGCCAGAGTCACTTTGGGATGTTGAACACCATAAACCAAACCAAACCAAACCATAATAGAGGACTTTTTTATATGTGCTGTATTTAAACTAAAACCTTGTTAATTTGGACTTCAGGGAACCGGGAAAAAATATTAGAATTATTCGGAGGTCCGAATTAACAAATAGCCCCCCCCCCCCCCCCCCCCCCGCCCAAAAAAAGAAAAATTGCCAGAAGCTGTTTGCATTTTAGTAAGTGTATTTGGTGAAAATGAGGATGACAGTCTTCTGCTTTTGTGGCAAGGATGGTTTTTCCAAATTACCTCATATACATACTGCGTGCATACTCTTGGCATTGTTTATGCAGGGCTGCTTCAGAATGTTAAAGGCAGTGAGATTGCAGTGGAGCTTCCTTGCAACCGGCGTGTATTTCCGTATTGCAGAATAGTCGAACCTGACTACAACAAAATTCAGGGGACCCGCAAAAAATTTCGTTGAAGCCGAAGCTTAGTTGTTGTGAAATCGGTCCAGAACATTGGACTGGATAGTTCGTGTACAACATTTATTTTCCAAAAATCTGTCAGCCGTGGTTTTTCACTGCGACGTTACTTTCGTGATGCTCCGGAAATTTTTTACAATATTTGTATTCACATAATAAACATTCGCGCTAATATTTTTTTGCGCACACACTATAAAACTGCCCCACTTTCGTCCTGCAAGAATCCGTACTGAGCTTGCACTGCCTGGAGGCAATTTGGTATGCATGTGCGCCCGTGTCACTGCATGTCGTATGGGGGTCACATGCACCTTGAAATTAGTGCTTTACAAGACGTGAAAGATGTGCGGTTGGCGTTTTGCGACGTGTTGTACAAACACACCGGTGGAGTGTGATTCTCCTGAGACTTCCGTTTACGCAGCAGCGCCTATATAAGGTCCGTTTTGAGGTTGACGGGAAAGGAAATAAATAAATAAAATGCTATCACGATGCTTGCCTGCAGTGCAAAACTGAGACGAGTGCAGTGCGGATGTTGTCGGGCTTCTTGCAACGATGTGCCATCCACCGGTATGCTGGCGACAATGGATCGTCGTGAACCGCTTGCTCGCCACCGTTATGCTGGTGACACCAGATCGTTATGTACTGCTTGCTCGCCACCGGTACGCTGGCGACACCAGATCGTTATGTACTGCTTGCTCGCCACTGGTATGCTGGTGACACCAGATCGTTGTGTACAGCTTGCTCGCCACCGTTATGCTGGTGACACCAGATCGTTATGTACTGCTTGCTCGCCACCGGTACGCTGGCGACACCAGATCGTTGTGTACCGCTTGCTCGTCACCGGTATGCTGGTGACACCAGATCGTTGTGTACCGCTTGCTCGCCACCGGTGCGCTGGCGACACCGGATCGTTGTGTACCGCTTGCTCGCCACCTGTGTGCTGGTGACACCAGATCGTTATGTACTGCTTGCTCGCCACCGGTATGCTGGTGACACCAGATCTTTATGTCACATCACATCACTTTATTTTCCTTAAAGACCCCTTGCGGGGTGTTACATAAGGGGTGGGTTTTTATGAAGTACAGGTGTTCAATGCAGTCATGAATGTTCCAGGGCAGGTGATGGCAGTGATATCGTGGGGAAGGCCGTTCCAGTCAGCTGCTACTCGGCAAAAAAATGAATTAGAGAAAACAGTAGTACGGGCACGTGGGCGCAAAACTTGAAGAGGGTGACTGGTGAGATGGGATCTGCGTGGCGGAGGTGCGCAGATGTAGGGTTCTTGTCTGAGTGGTGAATGAAAAAACTTGTGAAATAAGACGAGACTGGCAGTGCGACGGCGAGCAGAAAGATTAGATAGACCTGATTGCAATTTTAGAGATGATATGCTAACATCGTATGAATACGAGGAATGAATGAATCTGGTGGCTCTGTTCTGCACAGCTTCAAGGGCGTTTGTTATATATGCTTGGTGAGGGTTCCAGATGGCCGATGTGAATTCCAGTTTAGTTCTCATGAGTGAAATGTATGCTTGTAGTCTTACATGTTGAGGGGCATCCCGCAGGTGAAGTTTCAAGTAGCCAAGTGTTTTATTAGCTGATGATATCAGGTTAGTCACATGCAGACGCCAGGATAAATCATTCGAAATTGTGATACCTAAGTATTTGTACGACTGGACGAGGTCGACGGAGGAGGTAGAAATTGTGTACCAGAAAACAAAAGGATTTCGGCGGCGGTGAAAAGACATATACAGTCAAGCCCACTTATAACAATATTCAAGTGCCATGGAAATACCATTGTTATAACCAATAATTGTTATAACAGGGTTGTGCCGAAAAAAAAGAAAGGATGACAAACTTCAGAGCATTTATTGACAGTAAATACCCAGAGGGGTTTGATTGTTCTAATGCCTGTAAAAGCTCGTTAAATTGAACTTCAGGGAACCGGAACAATGTTCACCGTTCACCGATGACCAAAGCACCGCCATCACTGCGCCACCGGGAGCTTTGCGCACCTCCACGTCACAGGAATCAAGCCGGCTTTTTGGAAGCTATTCTTATGGGAAATTCAAGAAGCATGCAGAACCAAGGGTGCGGTGACAGCTGACAAGAGAAAAACCGCGCTGGCTGCATGCACGCGCGCTGCACTGACTGATTAGGGGTACGCATGGCGTGCGTAGCCAATGCAGCAATGCAGCAGCTCTCCTGACGCGATGACGCCTGCCTCTTTTGCTTTCGTGGTGTTGCTGCGCCAGCTTAGTCCATTGGTCGGCCCCACACATGCACGCTTTCAATGTGTTGTAAGCATGGTTTTGCTGGTGTGGTTGTAGCATTTCTTTTCTTTTTCTGTAATGGTTGACACTCAATTACCAGATTTAATTGTTATAACCAATAATGTGCCTTGACAGCATTGCTATAAGCAGTTTATTTTACCATAGAACACATGGCAAAGCTGATGGTGCCATGACCGACCATTGTTATATCCGATATATTGGTATAACCAGTATTGTTATAAGTGGACTTGACTGTACTTACATTTGTTAGGGTTGAGTGTCATCAGCCACTGCAAACACCAATTTTGCACATGGTTTAGGTCAGCCTGTAGGGATTCTTGGTCAGAAGGGTTAGTGACTGTACGAAAAATAACACAGTCATCAGCAAACAGAGGGATATGACAAGATACATGCTGGGGTAGGTCGTTAATGTAAATAAGGAATAACAAAGGACCGAGGATGGAGCCGTGCGGGACGCCGGAGGTTACTGGAAGCGGGTGGGAGGGCTGATTATTAATGAAGACAGACTGAGAACGACGCGTGAGGAATTCTTTAATCCACGCGATGATGTTTGGATCTAGGTTCAGCTGAGAGAGTTTGAGAAGCAAGCGTTGATGAGGTACTTTGTCGAATGCCTTAGCAAAGTCTAGGAATATGGCATCAGTTTGTAGGTTATTGTCAAGGTTGGCGTGAATGTCATGAAGAAAAATGGCTAGTTGAGTTTCGCAGGAAAAACCTTTCCGAAATCCATGCTGGGACGGATGGAAGAAGTGATTGAAATCTAGAAATTGTATGATTTGGCTGTAAATGACATGTTCCATTAATTTGCAGGGTACACTTGTTAATGAAATAGGGCGATAATTAAGAGGTGAATCAGTAGTACCTGTTTTGTGGACGGGAACGACCTTCCCCACTTTCCAGTCGTCAGGTATGGTTCCTTCAGACAATGACTGCGTAAACAGTGCACAAAGGATACTGGAGCAAGCTAGTTTAGCGTTCTTTAAAATTTTTGAGTTTATATCATCTATGCCGGCAGCGGATGAGTTCTTTATTTTATCAATTATGCATGAAATTCCGCTACTGTTGAAAGTTATGGGTTCCATGGCTGTGGTGATAACAAGTGGTAATGTCATCATCATCATCATCATCATCAGCCTGACTACACCCACTGCAGGGCAAAGGCCTCTCCCTTTGCCCTGCAATTCGAATTCGTCAGTAAAAACGGACGAAAAAGCAGTGTTAAATGCGTTTGCACATTCGGTATCAGTCATTGTAACACCGGCATTGTTAGTGAGGGTGATAGCGCGCGTTTCTTTTGGGTTTATCACTTTCCAGAATTTTTTGGGGTTATCGACTATCATTTTTGGTAGGTCAACTTCGTAGAAGGAGCGCTTAGCTTTTGCAATCGCGGCCAAGTACAAGTGTTCAACTTCATGGTATTTTACCCACGCATTTGGGCTTCCGTGTCGCTTTGCTGTACGAAAAGCGCGTTTTTTCTTATTTTAGAGTCTTTTTAGTGTTTTGGTGAACCACAGCTTCTGATTAAGCTTCCTAAAACTGCATGTCGGGATATATTTATTGGTTACTTCAGCTATTTTATGTTTGAAGAGTGTCCAGTTTTCATTTACACTTCTGCTATGAAAGGAGGTTTCAAACATTGACAAGAAGTTATTTAATTCATTGCTGATTGCGTCGTAGTTTCCCTTGTCGTAGAGGATAATAGTTTTCCGGGAAGGTTCTTTTAACACAGGTGTAGAGCTGAAAGTGGCATGAATTACTTTATGGTCGCTGATTTCGCGAAGGTACGTAAGGGATTCTAAGCTATCTGGATGAGTGGTCAGAATGAGGTCTAGAGTGTTAGCTGCTTCTCCTGCGACACGTGTTGGTTCAGATACTAATTGGGTCAAGTTAAAATTAAGACAGACATCAAGGAATTCTCTCAACTCTTCCTGACTGACCATGGGCTGAGGTTGACTATTCCAGTCTATACTGGGGTAGTTGAAATCCCCAAATAGGAGGATATGTGCCTTAGGGTGCTTTGAAACCAGTTGATTTAGGATGTTGTGAAGTTTGCGAGGAAAGTCGGGACTACTTCGAGGTGGTCTATAGCACACCCCAATTAGAAGTGTCAGGGGTGAAGCACGGCACACGAGCCATAGCATTTCCAAGTCCGAGCAGACATTGATGACGGAGCATGATAACTGTTCGTTGACGGCAATTAGAACTCCTCCTCCACGTGCTTCTTTCCTATCGGCGCGAAAAAGACGAAAATTTGGCAATTCAAACAGGATCTCTGAGTCATTTATGTCGCTGTTCAACCACGTTTCGGTTAATACAAGTAGATCGCTGCCTGATGATGAAATAAGGCTTGACACGATATCACGTTTCGGCAAGAAGCTGCGGATGTTAGTAAAGATAACCGATAGGGAAAAGTTGGCACGAGGAGTAGGTGGGGAATAATGCGGTGGCCGGCAGGGGTGAGTTGATTGTTAAGATATTTCTTTAACAGTTGCAGAAGTTTCATAAAAAATGTAACGCTGGGCCAATATGCAGTGTTTTAAATCGCAGGGAAAAAAACACAGACTTTGCCTTAGCGAAAGCTATAAGCTGTTTTCGGCAATTCTGGATGCGGCGCGAAAAATCTTCACCTACGTTGTAGCCTGTATCTTTGAACTTTGGACCTTTGGAAAGAACTGATTCTTTTGTTTTGAAGGACGTAAATTTGACAATAATCGGGTGTTGCCGATTCTCAGAGTGTCTTCCGAGGCAGTGGGCACGTTCAATTTCGATTGGGCTTAACTGGATATCAAGGTATTGAGAGCAGTGGCGAGTGATTATTTCTTCGGATTGCGAATAGGTTTCAGAGGGGTAGGTATCAGGTAAACCATAGAAAATTAGGTTGTTTCGCCGGGAGCGGTTTTCAGCATCTTCCAGGCGAGCCTCTAGCACACTAACTAGGCGAGTCGTTTCGGTCGTAGTGGTTTGGATCGCTTCTAGGTCAGTGCGCATTGTAGACAGATTTCCGCAGCGAGTTTCTAAAGTGCTGAGACGGGTGGTGAAATCTGCCATTTTTTGGTCCATTGAGAGAAGGTGGCTCTTAAGCTCCTGCACTTCAGTTACTAATTGGGTCTGGCCACAAGACATCTTTTTTAGTTCATCAAGAATAATGTCTAGCTTGTCAGCACCAGGGTTGCTCTCAATATCACCACACGACAGTAGTAAGGAACGAACAACGTGAAGGCACTCAACACTGATAACAAGGCAGCACTGAGGGCTCGGGAGCTGTACCAGAATATAGTTACTCGTTTTCTTTGAAAAGAGAGTGTAATGGCCACCAACCTGCATAGCGAAGATGAGTGGATTAGAGAACTGTGTTGTGGCACAGCCACCGAGCCCACATAGTGCCTGTGAAGGTCGCTGTTCATTTATAGTTGACACATTGAATGTAGTCGCTGACGATGGGGCCTTCCAGTTGGGTCTGAGGATCCAGTTGTTTTGAGCCGATATTGCAGGAAAAGGGGCGTTTTTGGTTGCCTTGTAGATGGGACCTCTGTAAGCTGTGTCGTGCAGGGGCGCATGCTCGATCACGCTCGACCAGGGAGCGCAAAACATGCCAGGGAGCATGACGCAGACGATGAGCCACCGGTATGCTGGTGACACCAGATTGTTATGTACTGCTTGCTCGCCACTGGCACGCTGGCGACACTGGATCGTTGTGTACCGCTTGCTCGCCACCGGTAAGCTGGCGACACCAGATCGTTGTGTACCGCTTGCTTGCCACCGGTATGCTGGTGACACCAGATCGTTATGTACTGCTTGCTCGCCACTGGCACGCTGGCGACACCAGATCGTTGTTCATGGAAGACAGTTGGGCTAGTTGGTGTGAATTCGTTAATGACTGCGACATTGCAACTAGCGTGGAAACACAAGGACAGCGACACAGGAAACCGACAGGACAGCACGCTAGACTTCAACTGACGTTTTAATGCACACATAACAGATTTTTACACTTCTATTCGGCGCATGCTCAGGACACTGTACCCCCGCCCCCTTCACATTATCACGAAGCAGGTTGTCAAGCAAACAGTAAAGATTTAAACCAAATTGACGCGCAAGTTTTTCGACAGATAGATTAACTCTTTTCTCGTGAGGGCTACTGAGGGTGTGCTCACGCACTTGTCCCCTGCCTTATCAATGCAAAATGCTTCAAATATCTCCCTATCACCCTGCCTATGAAGCCGCCTCAGCACTCTCGTGTGGCTAAAGAGTGGAACGCATTTTTCTTCATTTCCGCCTGTTGTTTTGACTTTGCATTTGCGGCAATGTGCGGCCAAATGGCCACCCGCCATCAGAGCTGCGACTGTAGTCCGGTGTTTTCGTAGCCTTTCGTTCAGGCACTGGCCTGTTTGGCCAATATAACATTTACCACAGGTCAGTGGGATGAGATACACCACACCGATGGCGCAGTTCACAAACCGCCTGGCGTGTTTTGTTGCGCAGGTTTTTGCCTGGTAAGCATTGTTGACCATTCGGCACATCCTAGACAGCTTTTGTGGGGCTGTCAAAACGACAGAGATGCCACACTTTCCCGCGGCATTTTTGAGGCGATGGGACAAGTTGTGCATGTAGGGCACAGGCACCGGACGTCCCCCCGGGCCGTCATTGCAGCAGCCTGCTGTCTTTCGTCCCTGGAGCTCTTTAATAAGGTTTTCAGCGACGGACGCGAGTATGCTGTCAGGGAAGCCAGCGCTACGCAGACGGAGGATCTGCTGCTCAACACTCACGTTCACTTTGTGTTCACAAGACTTCTGAAGAGCGCCTCTTAGGCAGTTCAGTGCTATCCCTCTTTTTACGGTTCTCGAATGGGCCGAATTATAGCTAAGAACAGGCTTTTTTGAACGAGGGAAGTATGTCCAGCATAGTGAGCTACTACTAAAGCTAATGCTGAGGTCAAGGTAACGTAAGCAACCCTCATCAGGAACCTCACGAGTAAAACTCAGACCCTTACCACATTCTTGGAAAACACTAAAAACACTCTGCACAATGTCATATCTTCCATCAGGCGTCACACTTTTTAAAACAACAATATAATCATCAACATTGTGAGATATTTGAAGCATTTTGCATTGATAAGGCAGGGGACAAGTGCGTGAGCACACCCTCAGTAGCCCTCACGAGAAAAGAGTTAATCTATCTGTCGAAAAACTTGCGCGTCAATTTGGTTTAAATCTTTACTGTTTGCTTGACAACCTGCTTCGTGATAATGTGAAGGGGGCGGGGGTACAGTGTCCTGAGCATGCGCCGAATAGAAGTGTAAAAATCTGTTATGTGTGCATTAAAACGTCAGTTGAAGTCTAGCGTGCTGTCCTGTCGGTTTCCTGTGTCGCTGTCCTTGTGTTTCCACGCTAGTTGCAATGTCGCAGTCATTAACAGATCGTTGTGTACCGCTTGCTCGCCACCGGTAAGCTGGCGACACCGGATCGTTATGTACTGCTTGCTCGCCACCGGTACGCTGGCGACACCGGATCGTTGTGTACCGCTTGCTCGCCACCGGTACGCTGGCGACACCGGATCATTGTGTACCGCTGGCTCGGTGTCACTATGGGCCTAACTTGCTTCGTCGTGAAACCTCATAAAAAGCGCCTTGGAATTCTGTTTGCGGGGATAAGGTGGCTGCAGCTGGCACCGGACTGGATTAATTGGAGAAATATGGAAGCGGGCGTAGTCAGGCTGGTGATGACGATGACGGTATCTTTTCCTGGCCCCCACTGAAAGCACAGAGGTGGCCAGTAAACTCTTGACACTACTGCCAGTTGTGGCAACAGTTTCGACGCCCTTGTGTGTCTGAGGTAGTCGAGGCGATTTCACTCTGTCAGAAGGTGGAGGGAGTTTGATGATGACTCCTGAACGGCTTGAGGGTGGCTCATCATGATCATCATCATCACCCTCACTACGCCCACTGCAGGGCAAAGGCTTCTCCCATGTCTCTCCAATTAACCCTGTCCTTCGCCGGTTGCATCCACTGCATTCCCGCAAACCTCTTAATCTCATCTGCCCACCTAACTTTCTGCCGTCCCCTGCTACGCTTGCCTTCTCTTGGAATCCACTCTGTTACCCTTAAGGAGTGCTCTACTGTGTGACTCATGTGGCAAACACCCGGGACCAGGAAAACACTTTTGAGTGCTTCCATACAAAGTCGAACCATTGCTGCAGGACCAGTGGATACAGAGGTGTGCCGCGAATAGAGGTTTCACTGAGCATTGGCAGGCAGCATTGCGTTCTGCTTTTGAGGATGTCTGAAGTTCACAGAACTGTCCCTGGACCGTAGGAACCACAGTGTGGCTAAAACTTCCCAACAGAGGTTAAGAACCAACTTGGAGGCTTTCTCAACTTCATTCTTAAAGAAGAAAATGCAACAGCATTTGGGCTGCGTGCTGCGGTATCTATAAAGAATAGTGTCTAATGCTGTTCTTGTTATTTTCCTGCCAAAACTCTGGTTGGAACTGATTCCATCACCCCTGTTCCAGTACCTTCCATTGGATTATCATGTGGGATTATACTTATCCGACCCACTAGTCCACCTTAAGGGGGGAGTCTGGTCTTGAAAAGAAAATTTGATTAATCTAGTCATAGTTAGGAAATTTTCAGGGCACATGTATTGCTGTGCGCTGATTCTAGATGTGTCACTTAATTTCATGTAAAACAATTGCTTGAGCACTTATGCAATTTTTATGCAAGTATTTTGCAAAGTGTTTTGACAAAAATTTGCTGCAGGAAACTCGCTGAAATGCATGCCATTTGGTTCTCTTGATACCAGAGAATGCAATAAAGGTAAAATTATCATCCTGGCTATCATAAAACTGGAGTATAGGGTACTGAAGCTGCCACTTCAGAATAAGGAATACACTTTTTTCTTCTCATTTATGAAGCGACAACTTCGAAACTCTATAACTTAGGTTCTATTATAGGCAGAAAGATAATTTTACTCTTATTGCATTCCTTAGTGTCAAGAGAACTCATTGGCATATATTTCAGCAAGTTTCCCGCAATAAATTTTTTTTCACAGCTCTTCACAAAGTACGTGCATAAAAATTGCATAAGTGCTCAAGGAATTGTTTTACATATAAGTAAATGACATATTTTGAATCTGCGTGCAAAAATACATGTGCCCTGAAGGTTTCTTAACTGTGGCCTCATTAATAAAAATTTTTTTTCAAGACCAGGCTCCTCCCTTAATCTATTTCATGCATCATGAAGTCCATGCTGTCGCAGGGATTGTGCCCATGCCATTTACTAAGGTGTTCTCTTTCTCTCTGTGTGTGTCCTTTGGCAACAGTGAGCCATGAGCTGTCGGTGCCGTTCCTCAAGGGCGTGGAGAGCTACCTGGCCACGGAGTTTGTGGCGCTCGCCAACGAGATTGGCAAGCAGTGCACCAAGCTGTCCAGCCTGTGAGCACCCTGCCATTGCTTGGCCATTTCTTTCCTGCCATTTATCGTTATTCTCAGTTCCTTTTTGATCATCCTACCGTGGCGTTTTGTCATCTGGGGTCAGAGTGTGTTATCCGTGGTGCCACAGGCATGATCTTTTAGTGTTATTACTTTGCTTGTTCCACCCCACAGTAATTGCATCACCTCGAACTGTGGGGATGCGACGTGAACAGTGACGAAGTGTGTTGCATATTTGTGGGTTACATATCTGAGGCGTGGTGCTCTCTTGAAGGAGCCAGCTGCAGTTCTGGGGAGCTAAAAGGCAAAGTAGTGGCTTCCTTCCAAGCAAGCTTGCTTCCTCAAAGATTGTGCAGAAGAACCTGGTTAATGTTGGAGATGAGGAGTAACCACGAACTTGGATGAGACTTAAGAACGAGAAGAGGACAGGACGAGCGGCAACTGGCAACTGAACTGATTTGTTTCCTTAGCCATCTCGCGTGTTCCATGTGCCCTTATCTTAGTTCTCGCATTGTAACGGTGTTACGTACGCTATGCGCAGATGCAACCTTTGCTGCAACATGTATTTTTTCCCAATAAACTTCAGTTGCTAGTTACCACTCGTCCTGTCTTCTTCTCGTTCTTCAGTCCTGTCCAAGTTCGCGGTTATTCCTCCTCGCCAACATGTCAGACCAACTGGCCCAAAGCTTTCCCTTGTTGAACCTGGTTAATATTTGATTTCATTTATTGAAGCCTTAAGGGCCCGTGGACATTACATAAGGCGGGGGCAAGAACAGTGTGTAACAACATAAGATACCAGCTCAACAAAAACAAAAAACAAAGGAACGGAACAAAGCAAAAAAAAAATCATGAAAGGAGACAGTAACACAGGATCAGATTATTTGGTAAAGCCGAATACATCATGTGAGACACAGATGACTCGCTAATTTAGTGCAGAAAATTGCTCGATCTGAGCAAGAAGCAATACTATCAGGCAGGGCATTCCATCGGGCTATTGCATCTGGAAAGAATGAATCATTCATCGCTGACATGCGGCCTTTCATGGGAGCTATGGGTTGACTGTGGTTTAGGCGAGGGGATATTCTTGATGGCGGCTGTAGCAAAGGATTCCTGTTAATAGGGCGGTACAGGCTGTTTACTTGTGCACTTCTGTAGTTGCAAACTCTTGCAGGCAAGCTTTGAGTAGCGTCCCACTTTATCAAATTGCGTTGATAAAAGTGCTGCAATACATTGAGAGAGGTACTGTATTTGCTCACATAAACCTACATCTGAAGCGCAATTAATTATGCATTATTGCTTCCTGAGCCATGCATTTGGCCTCCCTGGAAAATCAAGGAGGGACACTGTGGCTCTCGTGTGTGCTTCCTGTCAGGAGGGTCGGTGCGTCCAGCTTGCGCAATGGCGAGCGGTGTGCACTGGTGTTTCAGCTCTCCCCTGGATGGCCAGAGCAAGTACATCTACTTCAACCGCATGAACCTGGCCCAGAAGTCAACGGTCCACTCCGAGCGGAGGACGGGCATTGTGGTGCCCCCGGAGCTGGTCCGGTTCCTGGCAGACATCAACGAGGACCTGCAGCAGTGAGTGCCACTGGCTTAGGCTATGGAAAGGAGGATGATGGGCGTGACGTTGAGAGGCAGAAAGAGGAGAGCAGGGTGGGTCAGGGAAAAGAAAATTGGCAGGGGCTTAGCCTGGTAGGTTGCGAAAGCAAAAGCGCAGCGCCTCCAACTGAAGGAACGCAGTGCGCCGCGTCTACAGGTCACGCGTGGCTTCCGGCCGCTGCTGCGCGACCACTCGACTTGGTAGCCCATCTCATCCTGGTATGACGTCAGAGGTCATTCTAAAGGTCAAACGTGGCTACCGGCCGCCGCTACGCGAAAGGCCGTTCATGAGCGTAGTATTGCTTTCGCAATAAAACATCAGCTAGTGATATCCTAGTTGAGGTACCAAGAAGAAATGGGCATGGGCAGGGCACATATTGTGAGGAGAAGACAGCTGCTGGTTGTTGAGGGTAACGGAATAGATTCCAAGACAGCAGGGGGCAGCTGAAAGTTAGGGGGGCGGAGTGGATGAGTTTGCGGGGATAAGGTGGCTGTGGCTGACACAGGAGAGAGTTAATTGGAGAGGTATCGGAGAGGCCTTTGTCCCGCAGTGGGTGTAGTCGGGCTGCTTATGATGATGAGGCTTGAATGTTTCAGCTTCGCCAGAGCTATGTGCAATTGACGTGCACCCCCCCCCCCCCCACTAATTAATGCAGAGTGCGGGATGCTGGGGAGATGACGGCCAAGACCACCTCGGAGTGGTGGGTGGTGGGCAAGGTGTCCGACCAGCGCGAGTTCTACGTGGTGCTCAACCAGAAGAGCGCCAACATCATCCAGATACATGGTACGTGCGCAGCCCCCCCTTTTCCCCCCTTTTTCATTTCCCACCTGCCTTCCTTGCTGGTTACCCGCCTGTTGGGAAACCAGGAAGTGCATGCAGGGTGTACATAAAAAGCAGGCGCATGCGCAGCGACATGCAGTGTGTTCTGGTTGAGGGGGGATCATTCACCAAGTTGCATTTTTCTGCACCTGATGGGCCGCTTAAAATTTACCAGACAGGCATCAAACATGGTGCGAATTTCAGCTCTAGCTGGTTGCTTAAGCCCACCTCCATGTGATGTTACTGACGAACAAGTTAAACACGCAGTTACCAGTGGTGAAAAATTAGAGGAACACTTAAGCTCCATGTCAGCATTAATGGTTATTCGCTACTTTCTAATTAGTACCTCATTCTGATTACACGCACTCATTAACATACATCGGTTCACCAAGTAGACCACATGATTCACCACATGACACACAAGGTCTGCCATTAACCCATTCAAACGAATGTGCCTCAGTTGAAGCAGGGGTAGTTTGTCTCACTCGCAACCCATGCATCATGGGTTCAGTTCCCAACTTATCACCCCAGTTTTCTTTTAAACATAATTACTTTACGTCCAGGCCGCCGCGGTGGCTTAGCGGTTACGGCACTCGGCTGCTGACCCGAAAGACGCGGGTTCGATCCCGGCCGCGGCGGCTGGAATTTCTTTGGAGGAGAAATTCTAGAGGCCCGTGTACTGTGCGATGTCAGTGCACGTTAAAGAACCCCAGGTGGTCGAAATTTCCGGAGCCCTCCACTACGGCGTCTCTCATAGCCTTAGTCGCTTTGGGACGTTAAACTCCAATAAACCAAACCAACCCTACGTCCTTGCATATCATAATGACATTTTGGTCAAGCCATGAGCTGAAGTCACAACTCAAGTTTTTCATCATTTTCATTCTACAGCTCTGCTTGTGGCGTCACAACCCTATTGACCAATCCTGAATTATACTCAGTTGCATACATAGCAGGCAACGCTGTAAAGGCTGCGGAAGTAGTGCGTGCGTAAACTATATTACCGTAAAAACCCTTGTATAATACGGTGTATAATTTGGTTATAGCAAAAACGAAAAAAAAAAGGTTTTCATCCGTATACAATGCGAGCAAAGAAAGGCATTCAGCTCGAAGACATTCTGGATGTCACGGAAGCTGAACGCCCTCTGATTATCTGTGTGCGCTGGCGTGCCAGATACTTTGCGTGAAGAGCCAATGGCAGGTACAGAGGCACCACGTTTGCGTGTACTTGCGTCCTGTGCCGCGAGCACACGCATACTGGTTCTGGCATAGGTTCTCGTATGCGTGCATCCTAAGTCTCTCCATAGACTGAGCTCTAGTGATTGTCGTTGTCGGGTGTGCTGTTTGCCGAGAGGCCCTTGTCAGGGATATCGTTCCAAAGAAACACGACTTCGGCACCGTCGAGCGCATTCAGTATTCCGCATTTCTTGAAATGACAATCGATGACCTGCACGGGGTTGCTAGCCCAAGTGCCCACGATCCAGCTGCACAGTGTGGCTGGAGAGGCACCTATCTGGTGGCAGTAACTGCCGACTGTCCTTACCTCCTCAGACCATGTAGCAGCACTTGACATGATGCCGATGCTTTCAGCAGTTGAAAATTACTTTCCTTTTAAAAGCCACCAAGTGCTGCTTTCGCGGTAGACACTATGTGAGGTGCGAACATTCTGGGCATCGTGAGGTCAGCGTAGTGAAATGGCGTTGAAAGCAAAACTACCGACCTATACCACTGCTCGATAGCACCTCCTCTTGCTCGAAGCATGATGATAGAGGCGAAATTTTAAAGGTGCGTATAATGTGTTAGGAGCAATGCAAAGGGAGAAAGCAGCTGGTGAGGATCAGATAACAGCAGATCTGCTGAAGGACGGAGGAGAGATTGTGCTACAAAAACTAGCCACCCCGTATACGCAATGCCTTGTGACCCCGAGCATACCAGAAGCTTGGAAAGAACGCTAACATTATCTTAATCCATAAGAAAGGAGACGTCAAGGACTTGAAGAATTACAGACCAATCAGCTTATTGTCCGTTGCCTACAAGGTATTTACTAAGGTAATCGCTAATAGGGTCAGGACAACCCAAGACTTCAGTCATCCAAATGATCAGGCAGGCTTTCTTAGAGGATACTCGACAATAGACCACATTCACACTATCAATCAGGTGATAGAGAAATGCGCAGAATATAACCAACCCCTATATATAGCCTTCATTGATTACGAGAAAGCATTCAACTCAGTGGAAACCTCAGCTGTCATGCAGGCATTGCGGAATAAGGTTGTAGAAGAGTGTTATGTGAAAATACTGGAAGATATTTGTAGTAACTGCACAGCTACTATAGTTCTCCATAAAGTCAGCAATAAAATTCCAATACGGAAAGGTGTCAGGCAGGGAGACACGATCTCGCCAATGCTCTTCACTGCCTGCTTACAGGAGGTATTCCGGGGACTGGAATGGGAACAGTTGGGGATGAGAGTTAATGGAGAATACCTGAGTAATTTGCGATTCGCTGATGACATTGCCTTGCTAAGCCACTCAGGACAAGAACTGCAAAGCATGATCAATCAGCTAGACAGGCAGAGTAGAACGGTGGGGCTAAAAATTAACATGCAGAAAACCAAAGTAATGTTCAGTAGCCTTGCAAGGGAACAGCAGTTCGCAATTGGTAGCGAGGTGCTAGAAGTAGTAAGAGAATATGTCTACTTAGGGCAGGTAGTGACCGCAGATCCGGATCATGAGAGGGAAATAACTAGAAGTATAAGAATGGGGTGGAGCGCATATGGGAGGTTCTCTCAGATCATGAATGGTTTACCAATAACTGTCATGAGAAAAGTACACAACAGCTGTATCTTACCGGTACTCACCTACGGGGCAGAAACGGGGAGGCTAACAAAGAGGGTTCAGCTTAAGTTAAGGTCAACGCAGCGAGCTATGGAAAAAAAAATGATAGGTGTGACGTTAAGGGATCGAAAGTGGGCGGAGTGGGTGAGAGAACAAACTCGGGTTGATGACATATTAGTCGAAATCAAGAGGAAGGAATGGGCTTGGGCAGGGCATGTAATGCGAAGGCAAGATAACCGCTGCTCCTTAAGGGTAACGGAGTGGATTCCAAGGGAAGGCAAGCGTAGCAGGGGGCGGCAGAAAGTTAGGTGGGTGGATGAGATTAACAAATTTGTGGGGATACGGTGGCTGCAACTGGCGAAGGACAGGGTCATTGGGAGAGACACGGGAGAGGCCTTTGCCCTGCAGCGGGAGTAGTCAGGCTGATGATGATGATGTACTGTGCGATGTCAGTTTATGTTAAAGAACCCTAGGTGGTCGAAATTTCTGGAGCTCTCAACTGCGGTGTCCCTCATAGCCACAGTTGCTTTGGGACGTTAAACCCCCATGAGCTGTAAAGCAAACCAAACCAATTACAAAATGAAAAGAAAATTAATTTGTTTCAAGTATTCAGTTACAGTCCAACCTCATTATAACGAAGTCACATTTTGCGCGGAAATTCGTTCATTATATCCAATATTCGTTATAAAAGCATGCACTCAAATTCCCGCAGAAAAGGTCTGTTAATAAACCCAAGTAAAGGCACTTTAGGATGGACAACACAGGGTTGAAAAAATGCACTATTTTTGAATTTAACGCGTGGTATAAGCATGTCAAAACTCGCCTTGCATTTCGTACCGGAAAGCAAGCGCGAACTCTTAAGTCGGGATGCTGGCCAGGTGCAAAAACAAATTTTTTTAAAAAACGACGTAATCTTCGTTTGCGGCACTTCACACTATTTGACAGGTTAAATTTTTCGACGAAATCAACACAGAGCAGCGCTTTCCCGATGTCAGCTGATTTGGCCACAGGTAGGTTCCCGAGGTACCCCCTCAACTTCCTGGCCATGTCGGCGGCCACGGCGCTGCTGAGAGATCGCACTTTGCCATCTTCACATGCGTCGCTGTTTGTAGCATGATCTGCAGAAACCACCTGATCAACCATTTCTTGGTCGGTCAGTTCGGGCGCCACAGCCAAGTTGTCATCTGCACAGATGAATTCCTCGAACGTAACGTTCGGAACCGCCAGTTGATGCCATGTCGTCTCGCCGAAACTGTCCGCTTGCCTTCCAGTAGCATGCGGAAGCTTTCTGCCTACTTCTCGCAGTTCTCAGCGCCAACGGCTGCTTCTTCACCAGACAAGACGTGGCAAACAATCTGATGGCTGTCATTAAATCGCTGCAGCCAGCCACTGCTTGCATCAAAGTCATTGTGGCCTCAGACGCAAGTCAGACTTCTCGCCTTCATTTGAAGGACGGCACCAGACACAGGCAGGTTACGCGCTATAACGTCCTTGAACCATGCAAACAAAGCATCTTCAACGTCCTGGTGGTGACAAAGCCTTACACTCTTGCTGTCATTCTTCACAACGCCTGCAGAGTGGACGTTTGCAACCTTCTGCCTTGCGCTCAAGATGGTTGATAGAGTGCTAGGCGCGACACCGAAGTCCGCGGCAATGACTTTTTCTTACGCCCGCTGTCAGCCGCCCTGAAGATCTTTATCTTCGTTTCAAGCGAAACTGCTGTAAGTTACGACGTGTTCCGTGACGGCGTCTACAGAATGGACTGCAGAGATCATAGAGATAGCACGGAGATAGCACGCGAGTCGACAATCGTGGCGGCAGGGTGACCGGGGAGCACGGGCATTGGTTTGATCACGTGTCAGTCACATGCTACCCATGCTACGCAGCCGTTGATGCTAGATTCATTCGCTCTCCCTCGATGGCGTGGCGCGCGGGAAGCGCGGGTGATTCAAACACATTTTAGGTGTGGGCGATTCAAAAGATCAAAATTTAGCGTGTTTTGAAATTTTTTCCTCCTTGTTTGCGCATTTTGAGCCCTGTGAATACAAAACTGCTTCGTTATAACCGATACAGTGTCGAATTTTGAATTTTTCGTTTCGTTATACAGATAGAACTCCCATAGAAATAAAGCATATCCAACCAAACTTTTCTTTCACTTCGTTATATCCGATAATTCGCTGTATCTGTGTTCGTTATAACGAGGTTCGACTGTACTTGTAATGTGTCACATGTGCCAGTGCCCAAACCCAGCAGTTGGTATTGGTCTCTAAACCTACGGAATACTTACTGTTGGCATTGGAAACAAATTCCTTCTTCAAAACATGCAATGTTCTAGCAGATACGAAGGTTTTAACTGAGGTTTCAGTGTCCTCTCTTTGTTAAACTCAAGGCCTCCGAGACTGAATTCCAAGGCCTCCTCCCATTGCCCACTGCGTCGAGTTGCTGTGCTTTGCACTGGGAATGTGCCTCCATTACCTGTAGTCAAACGTACTCCAGAACTTGGGCAGCCTACCCTGCCCCTAGAAGGGAGTGCGCTAGGGGACAGCTTATACTCCCTCTCTACTCCCATGCAGGCTTAATCATGTTTTAGTGCACTGCAATGGGAACCGGAAAAACTGCTTTTATTGTGCGCAGTTGCAAGACAAAAGCGGATGACAGATACAAAAGGCTCGGAGCCCGACAGACAGTGCACTCGCGTCTGCTGTAGTGCGTCCATTTGGTGCCTTCAGTCTGAGACTGCATTCGGGCCCATTTCGGGGCTTGCAATGCAGCGAAACCATTACGCGAGGGCTTGGTAGTTTATAGCTGTGTTCGTGAAAAGCGGTTGTTGTGGGGCTGGCAAACCACCGCCGTTGCTTTGCCTACAAGCATTGCGTAGGGAGTAGGAGGAGAGATGGTCCCACTGTCGTCGTAGCTGGGGTAGCCACTTTTCCTCTCCCAAAGTGCCTTATTGCATGCTGCACTCTATGCCTGCGATAGCATTCCCCGAGATCACACCTGCTGTGAGGAAATATCTGATCACATGATGATTATCTTTAAAGGGACAGAACACTGAATTATAAGGACCCAATTTTTTTTGGCCTATTCGGAAAGCTTGCTGCCTAAGGTACTGTATTCCTCAACAGTTTTATTAGAAACGCTCTAGGAAATTTTTATCGAGAATTTTTAAATCGGTGCATGCACCTGCTTTTATGTATCCTGATGCTGGAAACCGTGATCAGTGAGCACGATAGCGATTGCACATCGGCAAAAGTGCTGTAACAAAAACTGATATAAATCTCGCCCACCAGACAGTAATTAGATATGTTTAGTATATGGCGTTGCGTCCTTTTCAATTTCCATAACCAAAACTGTTATGGGGCAGTGACTTGCAGCTCGTTTACGAAAGATTTAGTTGACCGTAGTTGCCACTCCATCCAAGAAATTGGAAAACCAACTGGCTCGTGATGTGTTCTTCAAGAAATTCAAAACACTGTGGCGCCATGTAGTTCCAAAAGCTGAAAGGGCATGGTCGACGATGCAAAGGGAGCATTGCTTTATATTGCACTGGAGAGAGCGTAAACTATGATAAAACATGACAAACACTCCTGAAAAAAAATAAAGCGCTATGTGCTAAAACAATTAAGTGATATTTTACTGATGTGTGGTGACGTGGTGGTCACGCCACAAGATGCCTTTTTATGCGATTTTTCAATGTGAAATTAAAATTATAAATCTTCGTTCTTTTTTATATTGCAGTGCTCAGTTCTTACAGTTTGAGGCAGGATCTTTTCATTTCCGCTATAATAAATGAACATCGGGCAGTGTTCGGTCCTTTTAACAGTGGTAAACATCCTGTGAGGGTTCTTTGTTTTCTTAGCTTGAACTCATCAGCCTGCATACGCACTCTTTTGAACTCTGCACCATGTCGAGCCTCTAGATGTGATTTGAGTGAGAAAGTGTACATATCATGGACTGATGCTTACCCATCTCTTATTTTTAGGTAACGTTTGTTTTTGCTTCTCTTTTGACAGACGAAGTGAAGAGGCTATGCGCCAGCCAGTTCCAGAACATCTTTTTTCTCGACTGACCGAGGCTCCCAACCTCTCTCTGTAAATAAATATGTTGCCCCAAGTTGTTTCACCATCTGTGGAGTTGTTTTTCCTTCTGGTCCGATTATTTGTGGCATTTGTAGGAAAGTGTGTGCAGGGATAGCGTATGTCAACAAGAAATGGGGTACAGTAAGGTATGTTGCATTACTGCTGGTTGTTCTGCATGTTAAATTGTGAAACAAGGCTCTGCACTGACACACACACAAAAAGAGAGGACAACAAGCACATACACGTGTGCATGTCCTGTCTTTTTTAGTGTGTGTCAATATAGCACCAACTGTTTCACAAGCTAAAAAGTGATACATACTGATGTGACAGAGCGAGCTTGTAGTTGGCATGGCTGAGTGCAGTAAATGCCTGCATGCCAGTTGGAAAGAGGTGCTCCTAACAGATATTGCCAATGGACAAGAACATTTTTGAGAGAAATCCGTTGTGGCTACTGATCCAAAACGCGCGGGTTCAGGTCCTGGTTGCTGCGGTAGCATTTTGATGGACACGGAATGCTATGGGCCCTTGTTCTAAGTGATTTCGGTGCATATTAAAGAACCCCAAGTGGTCAAAATTATCCGGAGGCCTCCACTATGGCGTCCCTCGTAGGTGCAGTTGCTTTTCAACATTGTTTCCCCTAAACCAAACTAGAAGTCCGTCTGGTTTGGCTGCTAATATTGTTGAGGGTCAGTCTCAACTTCTATAGCCAATAGACCAGTCTACTTTTGTCAGTGGGAGAAGCCAACCACAGTGAGGTAGGCACGTGTTCAAACAGAGCCCTTCTTACTATGGCTTCCAGTGCACAGTCCTATGGTAAATAACCGAAAAGGAGTGCCGTATTAGCTTTATTCTGCATGGATAAAAAATTAGACCAAAGCTCACTGGCTTAGGACAATCAGTGAAAATCGGTGTTTTTTTGAGGAACAGAATTGGCGCAGTAACTCTCTTCTAGATGGGCACCGCGAACGAGCCGCGAGGGAAGGGAGGTGCTTGAGATTCTTAACAATTTTGGGACGTCGTGCAGGAGGGGTGGGACAAGAAGTATGAGGAACGTGCAGCTCGGTAATCACTTCGTTTCTGTAGCAGTCACCGCGACTGTAGGGGAGAAAAGATTAGGGGAGTAGGGGACAGGACAAAAGAGCCGAAGATGGAGCTGCAGTTGAGATCCAAGTGAAAAAGACGGACGCGGCAGAGCACGATTAGGTAGTGCATGCGGGAAGTATTAAGTGCGCGCTGAGATGTATTAATAGGGTGAGTAAAGAACAGCTGCAGGGACCCCCCTTGCGTTAAGATTGCCGCATGAGCGGATAGCGGGCAAAGAAATTGCGCGCGCTGGAATTGGGTCGCCAGAGAGGCGAGCTAAGGAGGCGCCGCGAGTGGCTGCTGGCCTGAAACGCGGTCAAGAAGTAGGGCCCGCTCTGGGCGAGAAGAGCGCGCGAGCTCTAGCGCGGCACGGCGATAGGGGCGGGAGGGTAGGAGCAGCGATCGGCACCCGATGGAGTGAAGCGGTGGCGCAGACGTGGACGTACGTGGCGGCCCTCCAGTGAATACGACAACTCAGACTACTACCCTTGGATAGCTAGCCGCATGCCCAAACCACCCCATGTACGCTGACATCTGCGGCCAACTCCGGAGTACACACGCCATCACGAGAATACCCGCAGAATGCGCCGAAACGCGCATTGCCCGCGCACTAAAGGATGGCCTGCTTTATCACGCCGACTACCTCCCCGACGGGCGCAAATGGCTTCTTGTCATTCTTCGGCATCTTTGTTCCGACATATGCGCCTCCTTCCACACCGATACGCACTGCGCTCACGCCAGTACAGTACTCACGCCTTCGACGCCGCTTCTATTGGCGGGGAATGTACCCCGTCATCCGCCAATACGTTCGCTCCAGTCCAGAAGGTCAACGTCGCAACATGCCTCCTCGCCGTTCTACCTATCCGCTGCAGCGATTGTCCTGCCCCACGCGCCCATTCTACTGCGTCAGCATTGATCTCTATGGTGGCCACCGCTGGGTCATCGCGACGGTAGATCACCTCACCCGCTACGCATGCTCATCCTTGCCATCCGCGTCTGTGCAAGTCGTTGAGTCCTTGGTATCCTCGGAGTCCCATGGTTTCCCTAAGGAAATTCTCAGCGACCGGGGCCATGTCTTCCTCTCAGACACCGTCAAAGCACTCCTTCAACAAAGCCGCATCGTTTATCTATCTACAACGGCCTACCCCCCTCAAACAAATGGCATGACTGAACGTTTCAATCGCACATTGAGCATTTTGCTCGCCATTTATGTTCCATCCGACAACTCAGATTGGGGCTACATTCTCCCCTTTGTCACATACGCCTACAATACTGCCACACAGAGCACAACTGGCTTCTCTCCGTTTTTCCTTCTCTATGGCCGAGAGCCCACCTGCACAATCGATACCATGCTTTCGTATCGCCCTTATGTGTCCGAGTCAGTGACCCTCTCTCAAGCAGCCACATATGCTGAAGAATTCTGCCAGCTTGCCCGGTTTCTTGCCACGAGGACCAGGAACGTAGGAAGCGCCTTCGATTCCCCACCCCTCCTTTTCAGTCCTATACTCCAAACTCCCTCGTGATGCTTTGGGTTCCTTCCAGCGATGCCGGCCTATCAACGAAACTCCTTTCGAAGTACCAAGGCCTGTAAAGTGTTATCTGCCAGACCTCTCCGGAGAACTACGTTATTGAACCGCTTTTTCCGGCCCAGGATGCACGCTACCGTGGCTCTGAAACAGAGCAAGTCGACTGGCTCAAACCGTGTCACGATCCGACTATAGTGCGTGTTCCTTAAGTCGGCAGGATGCCTCCTTTTCCACCCGAAGGTAAATGTGGCGTGGTGGTGGTGAAAAACTTCAATTAAAGAGAGCTTGAGGGTCAAAAAGCTCTGCTGCATTCCGGGACACTGCACGACGAGGCCCCGTCTCACTCCCGCTTGACCAGAGCCCTTTGGGACTCCAGCGTGGAGCAGTTGAGGAGGGCAGTCTCCCATGCCTCTCGGGTGGGGGTGGGGGAAGGGGGCGGTGAGGATTCCGAGTACATGCCCACACCATGTGAAAGATATCGCAGATCTCTCCACAGTGCGGGCAGCGCCCATCTGTGTTCGGATCGAAGTGTTTTGCTATGGCAGGACAGAGAAGGGTTCCTGTCTGCAGGCGCCGCAGAGTTCGCTCCTCCGCCTTATTCAGCCCCTTGGCAGGTACCGGGTAGAGACGGTGGCTGTCGCAATAATGAATTAGGATTTCGCGGAACCGCAGAAGCGGTTTATGAGCTTCTGAGCCAGCAGAGTATGACTAGTATGAGGAGCCCGGTGTGTGGCGGCCGCATCAGCGGCCTCATTGCCTCGTAGACCCTGGTGGCCAGAGTCCAAATCACTTTTGTGCGAGTTGGATCGGCGGGAGCGCGTCTTAGAATTTGGGAGGCAAGAGGTGGTATTTCCCCTCCCAGTAAACCATAAAACGTACCATAGACATCAGCAAGATATTTACGCTGGACATTAGACACCTCCATTAGACATCCATATTAGTACCGTTTACGAAAAATCTACGTACCTACAACATGAAAATTGGGGTCCAGTTCACGTTGTAGGTACGTACTGCAGACATCACGCTCTACATTTATCAGATATTTGTGAACATGTAAGTACACCCAGTCTACGTAGCCTAGACGTCTATATAAAGAGAATATGACTATACATAGATCAATATTCAGGTGAAAATTTCTAACTGGTTCCAGTCCTGTTTTAAGAGACACATTTCCAGACTGGAACCAGCTGCAATACGAGATGCAGCTGACACCTGTTACAATTCCAGATGGAACGGAGACCTACTGCATCCCAGCCACAGACTTCCCTATGGAGTCGTCGGGACGTCCAAGCACTCCAGCTAGCTCAAATACAGTTGAGTAAGCGAGTACATGGCCATCATGGGAGCCCAAAACACTGCAGATGACTTCCTAGTGCGTCAGTATTTTATTGCGCTCGGCGCTTTCCCTGAATCTTCTCGTTGAGCATAATCGTCAGGTTAACAGCTGCGGTGGCATCAATACTCTTCTGCCGAGCCCAATAGGCCAGGGTTGCTGCAAAAGAAAGCATAATTGTTCACTTTTACAGGTGACAAGAGAATGGCACAGCAACCACAACAAACAAACCCAGTAATTTACGCCACTTTTACCGACGCAAGTCTATGAAGCGTCAAAGGTTGCCCTTGCAGCACTAAAAGGCAGTCGTGCTGAGCGGAGTCTGCTTGCACACGCACTTCGGCACACCATCCGAACGCATGCCCACATTTCGGTAGTAGAGGCCAGTTGCATACATCACCAGCCTTTGTTTCAATACAAAGCGAGTTTGGCAAAACAGCCAAACGAGTGAGCGTAAAAATATAACGTGCCGATAAATGCGTTAGAATTTTTTCATTACGAACGCAGAAATAGCATAAAATACACTTCAATGAGTAAACTGAGACTGAGTACGCACCAAGAAAGGTCACGATCCCAGCCGGTGAAAACGACTTGTAGTCCTAATTCGTACTGACGGGTCCACTTCGCCGAGTAGTAAAAGCAAGCAAACTGTCTTCCTACAGCTTCATCAAGGAAAGAACGGTTGAACAATCTCGCCAGCAATAATAAGGGAATAATTAATTCTGTGTCGAGGTTCTTCAAACACAATGTTCCCATGGAACACGATTGAAATTGCACACGCCCTGCGCTCTACCACTGCCGCCATGGCTGAACCTAGCCTCGTGCGGATGTGCGAAACTGTCACATATTTTGTATCGTCTCTTTTTTGTACTTAGTAGCAGGCTTGGTGTGGCATGAAAAATAAGTTAATTATTTTTAAATTGTAGCATATTACTTTTTTCACAGCTGCAATCGCCATGCGCAGTTTGCGCTATTATTGATAAAATACGATACGAACTACAACGCGATGGCGGCTTAGACAATTCACCGCACTTTCCTCGCCGCCGCCTGTCCGCAGCATAGAACAGGCATATGGGCAGCGCATGTAGCATGAAGGCAAGATGACCAATTATCATTAGGGTAACGGGCTGGATTCAGAGAGAATGCAAGCACAGCAGAGAGGATCAGGGCAGGTGGGCAGATGAGGTTCGGAAGTTTGCTGGGATAAGGGGGCCGCCGCTGGCACAGGGTTAACTGGATAAATTTTTGGCCTGCACTGGACATGATTACAGTGTTGACATGATGATAAAAAGCGGGACTCAAGAAGTTTATTCTCAAGAAATATGAGGTCACACATTCAGCAACACAAATGCCTAAGCTTTCCTCAGCTCAACATTCCAATAGTTATATCATTGCTAGCGCGATTAGCAGATTTAAGACATTCTTGAAAAAAAAATAACTCCCAAAAATTGAACTGAACCAATTTTGTACTTTACATAGTTGGATAAGTTGAATAAAACATGCTTAATCAGAAAAAATGGTTACTATATAGTCCTGGCTGCTAAATAACAAACATGTTTTTTAGTGTGTCCTCACTTTTCAGTGTGGTTGAGATAGCTTGCATTGGCTGTAGCACAAGGTATAAATTGAATGTAAGAATAGTAATGAAATAACAATGCGAATCCTGACCAAAGTGACTGGCATTTCAAACCAACTGCGTACAGTTGAGTCAGAAACCTGATGCGTGTGCATTCAGATTTGTCTTTACTACTGCCCGTATTTTTCTTCTTTCTAGGTAGGATAATGTTGCCGTGAAGCGAGCACGAAAAAACACAAAAACACAGGCAGCGCTGGTTATGCCTCCAAATTGTAGTCAACAGCGATTTCCAACTTTAAATGCAGTAAGGCAACACGAAATATCGAACGATTGAAAAATATGGAATTCTTAAATTATATATCTCGCTTACATACCCAGGACGTGACAAGTAATATCTACGAGAAGTCTAGGTTAAGGCAGATATGATGTCGTGGGTACGTCTGCAGCTTTTCCACGAAAAAAAGGTTGGTAGATAAGACGTCTGAGAGATTTTGGTTTGGCACATAGACGTTCAGACTTAATCTGGACATCTATGGGAGGTTTGTGGTTTGCTGGGCTGCAAGATAATGTTCAGGCCCGGCGAGAGTCTGTGATAACCGTTCTCGATTTTGGATCGGCGGCAGTGAGAGCTATTGCGACTTCCTCCGCTCGTGTTGAATTTGGGGCCCGAAATGATAGCCCATCGACATTCATTCCCCTGTGGACTACGGCAGCCGTGTAGAATCCTGCGGGCGACGACCCTGTGATGTCGACGTAGTAGACGCCCTGTTTAGATATATATTGCCTCTTAAGCATGCGAACCCGCGCTTGTCGTCTGCCTTCATGTGAAGCATGTCCATGTTACGCGGAAGCGGAGCGACCCAGAGCATGTGGCGCCACAGCACCGGGATGTTCTCCGTCCCCTCTGGTATGCATGCATGTTGGATGTGCTGTACTCAAGACCCACCTGAAACAAAACGCGACAGCGGTAATCCCAAAGAAAGTCTCAGACACGCGGTGGTCAGCTCGAGCGGATGCAACGAGAGCTCTCGTGGCCGACTCTAAAGAAATCATAGCCGCCTTGATCCAACTACCCTAAGGTCAAGATGAGAGAGGAGAAACGAAGCACGAAGCAAAGTGTTTGCTGAAGACAATGACAACGTTGGAAACTGCACTGGTCATGGCCGAGTTTTGGGATAGCGTTTTGTAACATTTCAATGCCACCAGCAAGGCACTTCAAAGCCCAACGCTCATTGCTGTCAGCCTGATGAAATCGTTGTGTGATTATATATCCGTCTTAAGAGAGAGGTTCGATGAAGTTGAATAATTTGCGAAGGAAGCGTCGGACAATGCTTCATACAAGGCAAGCACCCAGAGAAAACCAAAACAGTCGACTCGACACGGCAGCGCTGAATGTACAAGCACACCAGAGACGCAAGATCCTCCAGCTAAATTTCGCTGTGAGACCTTCTTCATCATGATCGAGAACCTCCTGCATGCGCTCACAGCCTGCTTGAGCGCTTACACCGGAGTCTGCTCGCAATTTGCTGTTATTGCGGATTGGAAGAGCTTTTCCCCAGCACAGCGGCGGCTTAAGGCAATGGACCTCGTCCCAAAGTATATCCTTGTGATCTGGCTGGCACATTTCCCGATGAGCTTTAGCAATTTATTTCATTTGCGAGCAACGAAGGCTGTTCTTCTGCGACAGGCATGCTGAAACTTCTAACTTGAGAAAAGCTTGAAGGTTCATTTCTGGATGTTCATATCGCTATTAGACTTTTTTGTGCTTGACGGTTACGAACTGCACAGGTGAATGATCATTCAGCAAATTAAGCTCATCAGGAGCGTAAATTGCTGGGCTAGTTAATTGGTTCATAATGTTGCCAGGGTGGAACCAGCGGAACACAGACGCAGGACAGGAAAAAGGAGGAACACACGGTGTGGTGTGGTGTGTGTTCCTTTTTTTTTCTTGTCCTGCGTCTGTGTTCCGCTGGTTCCACCCTGACAACAAAAACTCATCAAGAACAGGCTTCGATCAACGATGACTGACAGCCGCCTGAGCGATTTGTTGCTGCCAAGCGTGGAGACGGAGATTCTGAGGCGGGTCAATGTTGAACATATATGATCAACAAACTCTCTCTGCAAAAGGCCCGAAAACGCTTGTAGAAATGTGAATGCCTTTATTCCTTTGCTTAGAAGAGAAATAGAAAAAGTAAACTTCTTCTCAAAATTCTTATTACGTTTACATGCCCCAGTTAAGGGTTGAATTTCTGGGAAATACATAAAGTATTTTCTAGATCATGTAAAAGTGTAAAATGTCTGCAAAAACAAATTTATTCTGCAAGTTCAAAGGAGCAAAGGGGAAGTGAAATACGAATGCGCTTCCTTCTATTTTAAAATTGTATATTGTGTGTAAGAATGTAAATGTACTGGACATTTCAAAGTGGACAAGATGTGTATAAATTTAAATGCGTACACTGCGTATTTGAACGCATTATTAAAACATTTTTGTGGAAGTTCAGTATCGATCTAATTTTCTTCAGGGGCCACCTTCTCGAAAAGATTCAGCCCTCCTGCATGATGAACGCATTTGTATAATAAACCATTTACATTACGTGTTGTGTTGGGTTTAATGGCACATAGGCATCTAAGGCCATCATGCGCCAAACACAAGGTAATAGGGAATGCTTTTTGTGCGATTTAATAAAAATGTGGGAAGTCATCAGTGGTGTAAAGGGCCTAAAAATTTTAGCTACCTAGTAATAATTAACAGACAAAACGAGAGTGAGGAATGGCCAATGGTAAAAGCTTTAAAAAAGGTCAGGTAGCCTCAGCAGCCATCCTTGGCTGGGAAGGATGTCGAGGATCCCAACCAATCAAATAAAAACTCCAGAAGAGGGCAAATACGGGCTGGTTGGTACATGATTTTAAGAATTTAAAAAACAGCGCAATCAAAGACGAGACACAAGAGAAGGACAAAACACCAGCGCAGCGCTGGTGTTTTGTCCTTCTCTTGTGTCTCGTCTTTGATTGCGCTGTTTTTTAAATTCTTAAAATCAAATAAAAACGTCAGCCTTTTTCCTCACGAATGAGGAAATGGCTGAGGGACATCATGCGAAGCCATGGGTCATGATTTATATTTTGTTGAGAAAACCTGCTTCAGTTAAAAACTTAAAAACACAAGATATGTCCACAATTTCATTATCGCCTATGAGTAGTGCCGGGTGAAAAGGAATGGTTTGCTTATAAAACACAGAAAAGCACTTTTCCCTTAGTTTTTCGAGTTTTGAACATGAAAATAAAATGTGGTTAACTGTAAGTTCACCGCCACATGTACAAACTGGTTTGTCTTCTTTAGTGAGCAGAAAGTTGTGCGTAAGGTGTGTGTGACCTATACGGAGACGGCAGATAACGACTTCTTTAAAACGTTCCTGGTGTACACATGACTTCCATTCTCCTAAAACTGGCTTTACCAAGTGTAGTTTATTATTTATTTCACTGTTCCAAACAGATTGCCATTTTTGCCTTGATTTAATATTTACTAAGTTTATGCAGTCTCGATACGGCACATTTACATTTTTAATTTGCTTGTCACGAGCTTGGGCAGCGCATAAATCTGCTCTCTCGTTGCCTTTTATTCCCACATGACTCGGGACCCAACATAGTTTTATGTTTTGTCCTTTAGCTGTAGATGTTACTATGTTGTGTATGATGTCACCGAGTAGAGGAGTTATAGCATTTCTAGAGCGGAGAGCTGTAAGTACACTTAAGGAGTCTGTAAATAATACTGTGTGTGAGGTTCTCGTTTATTATTTTTTCTATGGCAACACACACGGCGTAACATTCGGCAGTGAAAACAGATGCACACTGCGGAAGTCTTACTGTTTCTTCCCAATTCCCTCTATTACCGCGCTTCCTACATAAACATCTGTTTTTGAACCATCAGTATAAAATTCTGAAAAGCTATTGTATTTTTCTTTCAGTGCAAGAAATTCTTGTATGATATGTTGTTGTGGAGTTTTCTTTTTACTGAACTGTGTAAGTGTGAAATCGCAGATTACAGGAAAATTGTACCATGGAGGTAGTGGGTCTCATCCTCGGGCAATGTCAGGTAGTGTGTTCTGCATATCGAGATTTTGGCATATCTCTTCAAAACGCAAGAGCAATGGCCTGGTAGCTTGGGGTTTGTTTGCAAATATTATTCTAGAAGGACAGTTTGTTACAACCGGATAGCAGATGTGTTTTGGTAGTGACCGTACTTTAAGGACATATGCACACGTTAGAGCGGTTCTAATTTCCAGTGAGGGTTCATTTATTTATACATAGAGGCGTACTATGGGGGATGTCCTGTATGCACCGCATGAGAGGCGCAGACCTGAGTTACGTACTTAATCGAATTTTTTTAGGTATGATGATCTTGCTGAGCCGTACACAATGCACCCATAATCTAAGGAGGAACGTACCAACGAGCGATATATGTGCAGAAGACATGTTCTATCAGACCCCCAATGTTTCTCTGAGAGCACATTGAGTATGTTTAGAGATTGGGAGGCTTTCTTTTTCAGTGTGTTTATGTGTGGTAAGAATGTAAGTCTTTTGTCGAATATTATGCCTAAAAATTTATGTTCTCCTTTCACTGGTAGTACAGTTTTGTCCAAATGTAGGGTAGGGTTGTTCTGCAAACCTCTTTTTAGCGAGAAAAGAATCGCTACTGTGTTTTGTGGAGAAAACTTAAACCCATTTCTATCTGCCCATATCGCTAGTTGTATCTGTCTCTCACAGGTTGATAGGCTGGAGGATGTACATGCAATCTGAAGGTCGTCGACATAGACTGAATACGTTATGGACTTTGGAATGAAATTTGCTAGCGAATTCATTTTTATGACAAAGAGTGTAGTGCTGCATCCCTAAGGTACTCCATTTTCTTGAATGAAGTTAATCGAAACTGTTGAACCCAGGCGTACCTGAAATGAACGGTCGGACAGAAAATCTTTCAAGCAGTTCAGCATCCTTCCACGGATACCTAGATCTGCTAGGTCGCGGAGAATGCCAAACTTCCAGGTAGTGTCGTAAGCCTTTTCCATATCAAAGAAGACTGCCAGACAGTGTTGTTTATGTATGAAAGCTTCTCGGACTGTGTTTTCAAGGCGGACAAGATGGTCAGTTGTTGAGCATGCTTTTTTAAATCCACATTGGTGGATGTCCAGAAGGTCGCGGGATTGTAGGATGAACATTAACCTAATATTCAATACGCTTTCAAAACATTTTGCAAGACAACTTGTGAGTGCTATAGGCCTGTAACTATCAGGGGAGGTTGACGGCTTTCCATGTTTCAAGAGTGGGACAATTATTGCTTTTTTCCAGGCGTTCGGTATTTTTCCTGATACCCATATGTTGTAAAAAAATCTTAAAAGTGCCTTTATGGCAGGTTCTGAGAGATGGGCTAGCATTTCATAATGTATTTCGTCTGGACCGGGTGCAGTCTGTTTACCGGCGGACAGTACTTTATGGATTTCCTGAAGAGTAATTGGGTTGGCTCGGGTGGGCTCGGGTGGGCTCGGGTGGGCTCGGTGGCTGTGCCACGGTGCAGTCATCAAATCCGCTCGTTTTCGCCACGCAGGTTTTTGCACCGCTCATCACCCAGATGCTATTCCTGTCCCTGGTTCCCGCCCCTTCGCATGCCACCTGTGCCATCGAATCCCTTCGCTTCGAATCTCCCGCCGGCCTGTCTGCACAGCAGCCTGCGGCTTCAACCTGTCCGGCAGCGCCACCGCTGCTATTCCTCGACCACCTCGACTGTCCCCGGACTCACCCAAGGTCATCGACAGCAGCAGCTACGGCGACTATAAAACCGCATCACCCGCGCTCGGCGCCCTGTGGGCTCGGTGGCTGTGCCACGATGCAGTCATCAAATCCGCTCGTTTTCGCCACGCAGGTCAGTAAACAATACTCTCTTTTCACGAAAAAATCGAGCAATTACTGCCTCCTGCAGCTACCGAGCCCACAGAGCTGCCTTTCCATTGCTCTTGAATGTGCTGATGTCGTGCGTGCCCTGTTGCTCTTGGCTGGCGATGTTGAATCAAACCCAGGCCCCGAAAAGGTTCTAGAGGAACTGAAGAAACTGTCTGATGGTCAGTCACAATTAATAGTCGAGGTCCAAGGTCTTAGAAATCAACTTACAACTACGGTAAAAGCTATTTATGATCTTAGTAACAGGTTATCCACCCTAGAAATTCATTATCAAGATGTTGTAACCCTACGCACTGTTACAAGACGCTCTTGTAGATGGCGCCAGCTGTACCGGCAACGCACCCTCCGCTTCCTCCGCTGTCGGAGAAGCAGCCAGCCACTCCCGCAGGCGATGCGCCCAGCCGCCGAGCGCACGGGCCCGACGGCCGCCGTCCTCCTCACCCTCTTATATACAAGTGGCAGACGACTCGGATTCCACGGCGTCCCCACTTGAACAGCTACGCAGCAGACCCAGCCATGTATTCCTCCCAATCAGACCTATGTAGCCCAGACTGTAATAAACGTTCAATATACCCCATCTAAAAGAAGTCCTCAGTTACTAGAGTCATCCTAGATTAGACAGGCACGAAACATGGTGTCAGAAGTGTAAAATTACCGCCAACGCCTCAACATGGAGAAGATTCCGCCACCTGCGAAATTCGAAACCATTGGCAACGCAGCGGAACAATGGAGAGCCTTCAAGCAGAGCTTCACGCTGTACCTCAAAGCAACCAACACAGCGAAAGCACCGTCCGACCGGCAAGTAGCACTTCTTTTGACCGTCGGAGGCTCCACGCTTCTTGACATATATAACACTTTGGACTTCGGGAAACCAACAGGAGCAAGATCACACCCAGAATTTGACTACACGCATGTGATAAGCCTTCTCGACGCGCATTTCTTACCGAAGCATAACGAACTGTACTCGCGATACGTCTTCCGCTCACGAATGCAGCAACAGGAAGAGCAGTTCGATGACTTTCTGACCGACCTGAAATTGAAAGCGCGCGACTGCGGGTTCGGGAACGAACGAGACAAATTGATCCGCGACCAGATCGTCTGTGGAATTTACGACGAGAGAGCGCGAGCGGACATTCTAAAGCTCGATGACCCAACCCTCGAGAGAGTTGTCAAAGTGTGTCTTGCTCACGAGGCTACAAAACACCAAATGAAAGCATTTAAAGAGGGATCAGCTGCAAGCAACAGCGAAGTTCACACTGTGAAAAAGCAGAACCGTCGCAACTATGCCAGTAAAAGTCTAAAAGAAGAAAGGAAGCCTCCGTTGATGGCGAATCTTCCGAAATGCAAGTACTGCGGAAGGAGCCACGAACGCAAAAGAACAGCCTGCCCAGCTTGGAAACAAGTGTGCGTTAAGTGCAGAAAGCCAAACCACTACGCAGCAGTGTGCAAAGGCAGCAGGGCAGTGGCTAGTCTGGAGGTCGATAGCGACGAAGGGGACATTTTGGCAGTTAAGAGCGAAAAGCCCAGCTCAGTCTACACGCTCTTGGAAGTGAACGGAAACAAAGTGAAGTTTCAAGTAGACAGTGGAGCGGCAGTTGATGTGATTACAGCCAAATACGTCCAGCCACAGCAGCTGAGAGCGAGCGCAACGACACTGCGGACATGGAACGGAAGCAAAGTTTACTCCAAAGGCAAAGCCCAGCTTGAGGTCACTGCCAAAAATGGAAAGAAGCATGTCCTGGAATTCGTAGTTGTTGCTGATGAGCTCACACCTCTCATTGGAAGGAAGACAGCAGAAACCATGGGTCTCATAACAATCGATTATGATCTGGTAGCTACAGTTAACGCTCCAGAGGAAGACTTCACAAAGCGCATAGTGGAAAAATTCCCAGACGTCTTTGGAGAAGCACTAGGGACGCTGCCGGGAACAGTACATCTGGTAACAAAACAGGATGCAGTTCCGAAAGCGATAACAAGCTGCAGAGTGCCTGTCAGCATAAAACCACAGCTTGAAGAAACCTTGCAAAGCATGGAGAGAAGAGGAGTAATCAAAAGTGTCACCGAGCCAACCGAGTGGGTGAGCCGAATGGTCGTGGCGATGAAGAAAAATGGCGACATGAGAGTGTGCATTGACCCACAAGCGCTAAATGAAGCGTTAGAACGAGAGCGCCACACATTGCCCATTCTCGACGACGTCTTGCCAGAGCTTGCAAAAGCCAAGATCTTTTCAAAACTAGACCTACGAGAAGGGTACTGGCAATGCTGCCTCGATGAAGAGTCAAGCCTAAAGACCACATTTCAAACGCCCAACGGCCGATATCGATGGCTGCGCCTACCATTTGGGTTAGCGGTCAGCAGTGAAATATTTCAGAAGAGACTGCAAATGGCACTTGAAGGACTAAACGGAGTTCTGTGCATAGCAGACGACATCCTCGTCTATGGAGTTGGTGAAACTGAAAAGGATTACATCGCAAGGTGCGAAGTGTGTCAGAAGCATGCGCATTCCCAACAACGAGAGACACTCATCCCTCATCCGGAACCGAGTTATCCGTGGGAACGAGTCGGATGCGACATCTTCGAGTATAAGGGGAAAAACTTTCTCGTTACAGTCGACTATCTCAGCAACTTTTGGGAAGTAGATCAGCTGAAGACGACAACTTCAACCCAAGTGATCCTAAAGCTGAAAGCTCACTTTGCTAGATACGGGATTCCAAGAATTCTGGTGAGCGACAACGGACCCCAGTTTGCGAGCGAGGAGTTCGAGAGGTTTGCTAAAAGCTGGAACTTTGAACACAAAACGTCAAGTCCAGGTTATCCACGTTCGAATGGAATGGCCGAATCAGCGGTAAAAACGGCAAAAATGCTATTGAAAAAAGCGGAAGAAAGCAAGTCAGAACCGCAGTTGGCATTCCTAGATTTTCGAAATACACCCCTGCAAGGATTAAACGCCAGCCCGGCACAACTGCTCATGGGTCGCCGCACCAGAACGACACTGCCGACCACAGCAAAGCTGCTTGAACCCGAAACGATAAACGTGACCGGCAAGAGGCAGGCAAGAAGACAACGAACAATCTTTTATCATGACAAACATGCTAAAGACCTGCCAACACTGAAAGAAGGACAAGATGTGACTATCCGACCGATTAGAAGCGGACCATGGTCTAAAGGAACCGTGACAAAAAGAGTTGATGACAGATCTTATGAAATCAACGTGGGAGACAGCGTTCTGAGAAGGAACCGCGTGTTTATAAGAAGCCCACCAAAGAGTGCAACCAGCAACAAGGAACAAGAACAGAGAGAGCTTGAGTCCGAAGAAGGAAATGCTGAAACGGGAGACAACCAAACCAATGACACTGAACAGCAAGAAACCCAGCAGCGCCCTGATGTGACTCGCACGCCGGCACGACCTCAAAGAACAAGAATGCTCCCAAAGCGACTTCACGATTACCTGGTTGGATGACAGCAAGCTACAAAAAAGGGAGGATGTTACAAGACGCTCTTGTAGATGGCGCCAGCTGTACCGGCAACGCACCCTCCGCTTCCTCCGCTGTCGGAGAAGCAGCCAGCCACTCCCGCAGGCGATGCGCCCAGCCGCCGAGCGCACGGGCCCGACGGCCGCCGTCCTCCTCACCCTCTTATATACAAGTGGCAGACGACTCGGATTCCACGGCGTCCCCACTTGAACAGCTACGCAGCAGACCCAGCCATGTATTCCTCCCAATCAGACCTATGTAGCCCAGACTGTAATAAACGTTCAATATACCCCATCTAAAAGAAGTCCTCAGTTACTAGAGTCATCCTAGATTAGACAGGCACGAAACACGCACCGACATGGATACGATCTGCGCTAACACTACCCAAACAGCCAAAGAAATCAGAGGTATAGAAGCCCGTTTGGATGACGCCGAAAATTGCTCGCGACGCAACAATTTAATCTTTTACAACATTAAAGATGAGAATACATCTGAAACATATTCGGAATCTGAAGAAACAGTCCTCCGCCTCTGCCGTGATCAGTTAGATCTATCCATTGACCCTAAAGAAATTGAAAGGGCTCATCGTCTCGGGCGTCATTCTCCTGAGCGCATTCGACCCATAATAGTGAAATTTACATTTTTTAAAACCAAGGAGATGATTCTTTCAAATGGCCATAAGTTAAAAGGCACCGATTACAGCATAGGGGAGGACTTTTCACGCCCTGTCCGAGAAGCGCGAAGGCACCTCGTAAAGTTTGCCAAAGCTACTACCACTAAATTTTCCTTGCGCTACAAAACTTTGTGCATCGGTTCTAAACGCTATGCATTCGACGAGTCATCACAGTCTGTACACGAAATCTCATAGCATAAGTCTTATCGTCGCGCCACTACTAATCTTCCTTGTAACAGCCCTCGCGGTAAACTTCCAAATCTTCCTTTTTCTGTTATCTTTACCAACATACGTAGTTTCCTTCCCAAGCGTGAACACATTTGTAATCTTGTTTCATCATCTTCCAGCAATATACTTGTACTAACAGAAACGTGGCTAACAGACGACGTCACCGATCCGGAAGTTTTAGCTGATTTACCAAATTTTAACGTTTTCCGAAAGGACCGCAAAGGTTCACGAGGAGGAGGTGTTCTTATTGCCACTAACCAGCTGTTGCCTTGTTCTGTCATTAACATCCAATCAGAGCTTGAAATACTTTGGATAATCTGCCGTTCCGCACCACAAATCGTCATACTAGGCGTCTGTTACCGGCCCCCCTCCAGTAGTCCAATCTTTTCCTCAAAGTTAAGCGATAGTCTAAATCAAATAACTAGCAAATATCCCAACGCGCGCATTCTTCTTTTCGGTGATTTTAATTACCCATCCATTGACTGGCTGAACCCAACACCAACAGGCAATACTGAAATGACGAACTTTGTCGACGTTTGTTTGAATTTCAATCTCACCCAGTTAGTAACTGAACCCACACGCGTAACACAGGAATCCTCCAATATCCTGGACCTCATTCTAACTAACCACCCGGAGAGTTTATCATCGCTTACTTCTCTCCGCGAAATTAGTGACCACAAAGTTTTACACGCTACTTTCACCTTCACCCCCCAATCGCGCTTAACATTCCCTAAAACGATTCGCCTTTATGACAGAGCGAATTACGAAGAAATCAATAATAATTTAATAGCGTTCTTTCCAAACTTTGATACAAGTTTCGATGATCGATGAATTGAGGAAAACTGGCTTATCTTTAAAACTAAAATTATAGAACTTACAGCGAAGTTTATTCCCACCATCACATTTCGTGCCAATCCCAACAAACCATGGTTCACAAAGCATTTGAAAACACTTGAAAACAAAAAGAAGAGATTTTTCCGTGCAGCTAAACGTAACCCGAGTGCATGCGCATGGAAGAAATATTACGAAGCCGAGTCAACATACCTGCAGTCTATCCATGATGCCAAACGAACATTTTTCCAAACTGACCTCCCCAAGATTCTAACAAATAACCCGAGAAAATTCTGGAAAGTATTAAACCCTGAACAGGCGCCGGTCATCACACTTGCTAACCCGCTTGGTGAGATGACCAGTGGCATTGAATGTGCTAATATTTTTAACGCCGCTTTTTCATCCGTTTTCACACACGAAACTGATATGCCACTTTGTACCGTAAATGACAACCTGAGTTCGCATATGCCTCCAATCATCTTTTCTGTGCACGGCATTATATCTATCATTGAAAATATCAAGATGTCTTCTGCAGGTGCTGCTGATATCACCCCCAAGTTCCTAAAAAATACTTGCCATGCTTCCGCAGCGTATCTGTCAAAACTGTTTGCACAATCACTTTCCACAGGTAACATACCCAGTGATTGGAAGGTGGGGAAGGTTGTTCCGGTCTTCAAATCAGGTAACAAAGAATCACCCCTTAATTACCGTCCCATCTCTTTAACAAGTGTGCCATGCAAAATCATGGAACATGTAATTTATACTCATATAATGAACTTTCTTGACTCTATAAATTTTTTTCATCCTGCTCAACACGGTTTCCGTAAGAACCTATCGTGCGATACACAGTTGGCTATTTTCATCCATGACCTGCATGTGAACCTCACGCCACTGCAACGAACGTGGTCATGAAACCGCCACTCTTTGCGCAGGCCTTCCTGCTTTGGATCTTTGCTGCGCTGAATTCCTGCCTTGGCAGCATCTACCCCGCCACCGCCCGTCACCTCGGTGAGGCTGCTTCGCAGCTTCCCGTGTTCATCGCCAAGACAGCAGAAGACACGTTCCATCCGCCACATCCAGCTACAGTCGAAACGCCTGCCTGGCAACCACACACCACCGTCACCACAGGAGCCACGCCTCGACTACAAATGCAGCTATCGTTCTGGGGCCATTCGGGGCACGCCACTGCAACGAACGTGGTCATGAAACCGCCACTCTTTGCGCAGGCCTTCCTGCTTTGGATCTTTGCTGCGCTGAATTCCTGCCTTGGCAGCATCTACCCCGCCACCGCCCGTCACCTCGGTGAGGCTGCTTCGCAGCTTCCCGTGTTCATCGCCAAGACAGCAGAAGACACGTTCCATCCGCCACATCCAGCTACAGTCGAAACGCCTGCCTGGCAACCACACACCACCGTCACCACAGGAGCCACGCCTCGACTACAAATGCAGCTATCGTTCTGGGGCCATTCGGGGCACGCCACTGCAACGAACGTGGTCATGAAACCGCCACTCTTTGCGCAGGTTAGTTACCTACCTCATGCCAACTCTGTCCGTACTAGCAACCCCTTCTTGGTCGCAGTGTCGTGCCCCGCTGACCTGCTTGACTTCTACCGTAGAGTAATGTGCCTGTCATGTTACTTTTGTCTCAACGCCCACCTGGTATGCCTCTTGCTTGTCCTCTCGGGTGACGTTGAACTAAATCCTGGTCCTACAGAAGAGGACACACCTGTATCGCTTGAATCAATTTCGCAGACACTGCTTCGCTTAGAACAGTCCCAAGCCATAGTCCTTGCTGAACTCGCAAAAATACGTGCTGCACAAACTGCTATTGAAGGTGTGGTCAGCCGCTTGTCTTCTCGCGTTGATGCACTGGAAAAAATTGCCGAGCTGAATCAACAAATCGACCCCAATTCTTCTAGCACTTCACAAACGAATGTAGAAAAATTTTCTGCGGAAATTAAAGTTCTTGCCGACAAATATGATGACGCAGAGAATCGCCTTCGCCGCGGCAATTTGATCTTTTTTGGAATTAAGGATGATCGCGCTGAAACCTGGGCTCAGTCTGAGTCTCTGATTATTTCTTTTTGTTCAGATAAACTTAGCCTTACCGTCAGCCCTGATGACATTGAACGGGCGCACAGGATAGGGCGTTATCAAGAGGAGAAAAATCGCCCAATAGTTGTCAAACTGGCCCGTTTCAAGGAAAAATCAAGGATTTTAACGGCAGGACCAAAGCTAAAAAATACTTCTTTTGCAATTCGCGAAGATTACTCAAAACGTGTGCGAATGGCCAGAAGTAAGCTTTATTCTTACGCCCAAGGAAGAAGCACCACATTTAAGATCCGTTTCGACAAGCTCCTGATGAATGACCGTCAATTTATTTATAACTCTGAAACAGATTCTGTCCAAGAAGTGAAGTTATAGCGTTTGCCATCCGCTCATCGGCCTCCGCCACACCTACTTCGTCAGTCACCACAAGTGACATACGCAGCCCCGAGTTATCAAACCTTAGCAGTTCTACTTTCCAACGTCCGCAGCTATCTGCCCAAAAAAGATGCCGTTGAAGCCTTCCTAAACGATAGCGATACTGATATAGCTATATTTACTGAATCGTGGCTGACCTCGGACATCTCGAATGAAGAGCTGCTGCACGATACGCGATCTTTCACGGTCCACAGACGCGATAGGGTGATGCGGAGAGGAGGTGGTGTATTGGTTTTTGTAAAATCGAGCACGCCTTCTTTTCCTCTTTTGCCCATCTGCAATCATGAAATCGTTGCGATAAGGTTATTGCTTCCTTCTAGCACAGTCATATTGCTTGCATGCTATCGTCCTCCAGACAGCGACATATCATTTGTTAATGAACTGTACTCAATACTACTCGACCTTAATACCCGTTATCCCCATGCAACTTACTTACTATGCGGCGATTTCAACTTTCCTGATATTGACTGGTACAACTTATCCGCACATTCTGGCCAATCGAGTGAGTTTCTAAACTTAGTTCTTACCTTTAACCTTGTGCAAACAGTTCACACTCCAACTCGCCTAAACAATACCCTCGACCTTGTTCTTGTTTCAGATCCTGAATGTGTCCAGTCATTATCATCCATTCCGGGCTTCAGCGATCATTGTACCTTGTTGTTTAACTTATCTATACCCATCGCTACTCGTCAACCTTCAGTTAAATTCATTCGTGACTATAATAAGGCCGATGTTCCAAGTATCATTGCTGAGCTAGAAAAGTTTTTCCATCACTTTCGTATGTCCTCTTCCACAAGAACCGTCAATGATAACTGGTTGCTCTTCAAACAAAAATTAATATCACTTATTCATCTATATGTACCCCTCGTACGCATTCGAGGTGATGCCAGCAAACCTTGGTTTTCTAATGCCCTCAGAAAACTTTTAATGAAAAAAAAACGTCTTTTCCGTCTTGCAAAGCATTCTCCCAGTGTCTCAAGGTGGGATAAGTATTTCGCGTGTCTTTGCGAATACACGAGACTTTTACGAAGCTCAAAAAAGAAATTTTACCACCAGGACTTGCTAGAAATCATGCGCTCCAATCCAAAGAAATTCTGGAATCTCCTTACGCCAGGTAATAGGTCTACGCATCACATCTCCTTGGTTAACCCGGATGGCTCTGTGGTCGCATCAGGCGAACGCAGTGCTGTAATGAACTCTTATTTCTCCTCGGTTTTCACCAATGAATCTACTTCAGACATTCCTCCTGTATCGAAGTTTTCATTTTCGCAAATGCCGCCTGTTACTATAACAGCTAACGGTATTGGAGGCCTCATCGAAAAACTTAAAGTATCAAGTGCCCCGGGACCAGACAATATACCAGTTAAGATACTGAAATGCACCAAGGAAATCTCCAGTCAAATTTTGCAAATAATCTTTGATCAATCTATTGCTACCAGCTTAATTCCGGACGACTGGAAGCTAAGTCGAGTAGTACCAGTTTTTAAAGCAGGCAACCGTCATGATCCGTCCAACTACCGTCCAATTTCTTTAACCTGCATTGCATGCAAACTATTAGAGCATATTATATATTCACAAACCGCATCTCACCTTGATTCTAACTCTTTCTTTTTTTCCAATCAGCACGGCTTCCGATCCGGTTACTCATGCGAAACCCAACTATTCGAATTCACTACCGACCTTAACCTAAACTTAGATTCTTCATTCCAGACAGACGTCATTTACCTTGATTTTTCAAAAGCATTTGATCGTGTACCCCACCAACGCCTTTTAGCTAAACTTTCATGCTTATGCCTCGATCCCCTGATATTAAAATGGATTCGCTGCTTCCTAACTGATCGCTCTCAATTCACTGCTATCGATAATGACAATTCTCCCACAACAAAAGTTTTCTCTGGTGTGCCTCAGGGCTCGGTGCTCGGCCCACTTTTATTTTTAATCTTCATCAATGATCTTCCTTCCGACATTTCATCGACAATTCGTCTTTTCGCAGATGACTGCGTCCTGTACCGCCGCATAACTACTAACAATGATCAGGAATTGCTCCAAAGCGACCTAAACAGGATTGAAAGCTGGTGTTCCACATGGCTAATGACGCTCAACGTAACGAAATGCAAATACATGCAGGTATCACGCAAGCGCACTAATATCGACTACGCTTATTCACTCAGTTCAACCATCCTTACTAAAGCCGAATCATACCGGTATCTTGGCATCCATATCACGAGCAACCTCACTTGGTCCGAGCACATCACGAAGATTGCTGCTGATGCATCTAAAACACTCGGCTTTATCAGACGCAACCTCAGTTTCTCCCCTTCTTCCATTCGCAGCCTAGCCTACAAAACTTTCGTCCGTAGCAAACTTGAATTTGCATCCCCAATATGGAACCCACATCAAGCCTACTTAATAGCCAGCCTAGAAGCCGTCCAAAACCGTGCAGCCCGCTTTATTTCCTCCAACTATGACACCCGCTCTAGCATTACCAAAATAAAATTATCTGCCGACATCGAGCCTCTCGCGCATAGGCGTATAATTGCCCGTTTATCATTATTCCATAAATTGTACTATTGTTTTCCCTCACTTCGACACTCCCTTCTGCTCCCTCCCCTCCGAACATCACGCCGTCTTTTCAACTCCATGAGCATCCTAAGACTTCATGGCTCCTCAAACGCATTTAACAAGTCATTTCTGCCTCTTGCCATTAATGAATGGAATTCACTACCCGAATTAATTGTCACTGAACGCGATGCTCTGAAATTCCGCCAAATGCTGTCATTGCACTTGAAATCCCAATGTGGGTAACTGTTGCCTTTGCGTTTTATTTTTATGTTATGATTGTTTGATATACTACTGCACCTGTCTGCCTGATTTATAAACGTGTTTTTCTTTTTTTTTTTCTCTTCCCCAAGCAACGATTGTTTCACTGTATACTTTTTCTTCACTGTATACTTTTTTTCAGTTTTTTTTTTCACTGTTTTACTGTACTTTTTTGTATATGTATTTTTTTTGACCTAATAATGTCATTACTTGCTTCGATGTTCGCCCCCCCCTTATGTAATACCCCGCCAGGGGTCTTTAAGGGCCATTAAATGATGATGATGAACTGACGCAATATTCCTGGACTTCGCGAAAGCATTTGACAAAGTACCCCACAAACGCTTACTACTAAAACTGTCCTGGTTAAACCTTCATCCTAACATATTACAGTGGATAAGCGAATTCCTGGCTAACCGCACCCAGTTCGTTAACGTTAATAATCAAGCCTCTAGCTCTGTTCCGGTAACATCAGGTGTCCCGCAAGGATCAGTCCTTGGTCCGCTATTATTTTTAATATACATTAATGACCTTCCAACGCATGTCTCTTGTAACGTCCGTATTTTTGCCGATGACTGTGTCATCTATCGCACTATCAACAACGCCTCTGATCAGTTCGCCCTCCAGAATGACTTAATCAGCATACAGGACTGGTGTAACAACTGGCTCATGGAACTAAACCCCAATAAATGTAAAGTCGTGTCATTTCACCGAAAACGTAATCCTGTCCTCTTCTCCTATAAAATCTCGCATGTCACGGTAGAATTAGCTCAGACTTACAAATACCTCGGAGTAACATTGTCCAATGATCTAACCTGGAACGCGCATGTCACTAAAATCATATCATCCGCTAACAGAAGCCTTGGATTCTTAAAACGACATCTACGTCATGCGCCACAAAACCTAAAATTGCTTGCCTACAAATTACTTGTCCGTTCTAAATTAGAATACGCCTCTGCTATTTGGAGCCCTAACCAAAATTATCTAATAAATTCCCTAGAATCAGTACAAAATCGAGCCACAAGATTCATACATTCGTGCTATTCATATAATGTCAGCATATCAGCACTAAAAGCAGAGGCAGGATTAACATCCCTGGCTTGTAGGCGTCGTATTACTAGTATGTGCTTGTTTCACAAATTTTATTTCAGCTCACTTCGTCGTCCTCCCTACATCAATCCGCCGGCACGCATTTCCCTCCGCATTGGTCATCCCCTTCAAGTAGCCCGGCCATGTACGCGTACAACTACATTTGCATCGTAATTCTTTCCACGCTCAGCCAAGGACTGGAACAGCCTTCCACACGACATCGCCGCAATCACCTGCCCATCAACATTTGCGAACTGTTTAACTGCTACCTTTAACAGCGAATAATATTTGTATCTTACGTTTTTTCTTTGTTTATTTAATCTGATTTTTCAATGTAACCCACCCCTTATGTAATACCCCCAATCCTGGGGGCCTTTAAGGTAATAAAGTGAAGTGAAGTGAAGTTATTGTAAGGCTCGTTCGTACTGCTGTTTGTTGGGAGTCTTTGTTTTTCGGCTGTGCTCTTGTACTTTAAGAATGACTGGGTATAATGCGAGGAACTGGAAATTGTGGAGAAATGTTCTCCTAGTATGTCTGCCTGTTCACCGATGCTTGTTTGGGTACCAGGGGGTGTCAGAAAAGGAATTGTGAATGGGGAGAAGCTGCCATTTAGTTTACGAAGTTGCTCCCACATTTTTTTTTGAAGTGATTGTACTATATTTATGGACGATACATAATTCTGCCAGGAAGTTTTCTCAGCACCGCGACGTATGTTACGTGATTTTGCTCTCGCCTTTTTAAAACGGATAAGGTTTTCGTGTGTTGGGTATCGTCGAAAAATTCCCCAGGCTTTATTTTGTTGCTTTTTAGCTTCTCTACACTCTTGCGCATACCAAAACTTGTGGTTTTGTCTTACCACTCCCGAGGACTGAGGAATCGCTAGTCGCGCAGCAGCTATGATAGAGGTTGTGAAGATTTCATTCAGTTCGTCGACGTTAAGGCTATCGGAATATATTTTATCCAGGCTGGCCTTTTCTCGAAAGAGTGACCAGTCGGCTAAATGTAGCTTCCAACGGCGAGGTTTACTTTGGATGATTAAAGGTGACGATGGTATGCTGGTAATTACCGGCAAATGGTCACTTCCATAAGGGTTGTCCAAGACATCCCCTTTAAAATCTGTAAAAACTGGTGGTGAACTAAAAGATAAATCTAAGGGGCTAATTTTTCCAGTACTTGGGGAGCAATAGGTGTGCTTTCCTGTATTGAGTAGGCACACATTGTTACACAGTATAAAATCTTCTAAAATGCGACCTCTAGTATCTGTTTGATCACTTCCCCAGAAGGAGGAGTGGGCATTAAAATCTCCGACTAAAAGATATGGCTCTGGTAGTTGTTTTAAAAGTTTTTCCATGTCCTCAAGTGTTACTGTTATATGTGGTTCAAGATAGATGGAACATACTGTGATAGTTTTAAAATGAAGAACAGTGACTGCAACAGCTTCATACTTAGTCTGAAGTTTGACTTCGCGAGCTGCAATACCATTCTGAACAACAATAGCAGCGCCTCCAGAGAGCCGACATGCCTGCTGTCGGTCGCAATGAAACACTTGATACTTTTTCAGAATGTTTTTGTGTTACGGGCCTAAATTGGTTTCTTGTAAACAAAAAACGACTGGGGAAAGTGAATTTAAAAGATCTGTTATATCACTGTAGTTTTTTATAAGACCTCTACAGTTCCATTGGATTAAAAATGTCATTTTCGTTGTTTTTCTTGTTTTTTTTGAAAGACTGAGCTGAAACCTAAGTTTCTGGCTTTTCGGGCCCGTCCTTTGCGACGCTCGAGTGAGCTGTGCCGCCCGAGCGGGACGGACGTGCCAGGGGTGACATCCATCACCTCGGAGGAGGTGCTGGAAGCCCGCGAAGAAACCGTGCGTGTGCGGGTTTCAGGCCTCCCACGGTGGGGAGTAGCCTGGTTGTCCGCCGACTCAAGGGACGGCTGGACCTTTTTGGGAGATGACAGGGCAGCTTTCGCTGTCCCTGCCTGGGGCGTGGATGGCCCTGCCTGTGTCCCGGTAAACGGGACTTGGGCAGGCGCCGGATTGCGGTGTGATGCACCGCCCCTGCGCACCACATCCACGAAGTTTGTCCTTGCTGTGAAGGCGAATGGATTTGACTGTGAAACTCATTTACGTGCCTCTTTGAATGAAATGTTCTCCTTTGTTTTCAATGTTATGATTTCCTTTTCCATCTTCCATGATGGGCAAGACCTAGAATATGCTGGGTGTTCGCCTTTGCAGTTTGTGCAGTGTGGTGATGCTTGACAGTTCTCAGATTTATGTTCTCTTGATGCACATTTGGCACATGTTTGATGGCCGCGGCAACTCTGGGAGCCATGACCATATCGCTGGCAGTTGAAACACCGTCGCGGGTTTAGGATATAGTGTCGGACATTCATCTTGAGGTAACCAACTTCTATTGATTCAGGCAGTAAGCTTGAGCTGAACGTGAGGACAAGATGTTTTGTTGCTATTTCTTTGTTTTCCTTTCTGGTCTTGATGTGGTGGACATTGATGACATTTTGGTCTTTCAGACCTTCGAGTATTTCTCCTGTGAGTTCAAGGAAATCGATTTCGGAGATCACTCCCCGGACGGTGTTCAAAGATCGATGTGCAGTTATTGAGACAGGTATATCCCCAATGGACACTAAGTTGGACAGTTTAGAATATTGGTCGTTGTCTTTTAGTTCTAGTAGAAGGTCACCGCTAGGCATTTTTTTTAGCTTGTTAGTGTTCTTGTTACGGGGATGTTGTTCGGGCGGTCTTTTCTGTTGCTTCACTGTGAACACCATGAAACTTTGGGAACGTTTCTTTCGATTTCTGAAAGTACTGGGTAGTCACTTCGGTCCGCACTCTTTTTTGAGGGCGATCATTTTGTGAAGGGGGAGGAGCCATAAAAAATGTCGTTTTTCGGTCATGGTGCCAGCCACCCACCATGGAGCCCAACAAGGGGACGGGACAGGAACTTGAGAGCAAGTCCTGCCCACGCCAGCTGCACACCTCAACTATAACCAAATATGACTCAACTCAGGGTAGTTGGCCACACAAGGTTAACCCTAGCCGCCTATGAAAAGTGAAAAAAAAACGAAGAAAAGAGGAGGAGAGAGGAGAGTTGTAAGAAAAAGATAGGAAAGTGAAAGATAGAGGGGAGGATAGGAAAAGGCGACTGCCGATTTCCCACGGTCGGGTCAGGCCGGAGGTGCCATCTACAGGAAGCTGGGGCCAAAGTGGTGTGTTGCCTCCGCCGAGGGGCAACGCTCGGCATCGGCTCAACCACCAGGATCCCCTTTTCCCCGGACACGGTGATGCCACGCACGGCTAAGCGCGGATGTTCGGGTCCGTGGTGACGCATTGCTCACCATCATCCCCCTGCGGGGATGTTCCTGCTGATGCTCGTGTTAACCCCGTGGTGTCGCCACTCACCAACGTCTGCATGCTGCAGACGCCCCCCTGCGGGGACCATTTACATTACGTTTTGCGCTAAGTCGACGTACAGAATATGCATAACATCACAGTTCAGCGAAACACTGCTTTGTAGAGTTTAAATTCGTGTTGCTGGGTGAAGTCGCCAAATAGCCAGACGATTCCTAGTGAATTCTGTACGAATTTGCGAACAGTTAATGAAAACGATCCACCTCTCTACTTCAACAGTGCTCACACGCAGGCAATCAAAGCGTGCACTACCGAATTGGCGAAGCAGATAACTACCTCGAGAAATCGAATTTTCAGTGCGCGTTCTGATTTTCGATGGAGGACGTTTTTATATCCCGTTATCACCTAGAATAGTTCGATCCCGATCACAATCTGTCTGCGTGCTCTACGGGAATGTAGACATCCAGGCGGTGTTCATAAACACTGCGGAGATTCTTCGAGTAAATGCGGCATGTTCTCTGTACAGAATTATTAAAAGCGTCAAGTCTCAAGAACGACGAGAGGCGCGGGTGAAGCAGAATTAAGGGGAGTGGGGGGGGGGGGGGGGCTCTTTTGTTTCTTGAACCGGGCCCTCAGCACTGTTAATCCGGCCCTGGGCTTGCGCGTGAGCTGCCTCGTTCTCCGGATTAGACGAGTGGGCCGGGACCCAGATCAGTTCAACTCCTCTAATCGGAAGGGGGTGTTTTGAAGGATGCGGAGTGAGGTAGATGTGATATGGCCCCTCGCGAAATTGCGAATGGCTGTTTTGGAGTCGCTGAATATAATATCAGCACGCGTGTTCGCTATAGCTAAGGCTATTGCTGCTTCCTCCGCCGTCTCGGAGGAGGTGGTTTCTATCGACGCGGCCGCCAACGGGGCGCCGTTCCCGTTCACCGTGACTAGTGCAAACGCTTTTCTCGGGTTTTGTCGGTATTCCGCTGCGTCCACGTACGCCACGTTGTCGTGTCGGCAGTATTTGGTGTGTAGGGCGCGAGTGCTCGCTGTGCGTCGGCCCTCGGTGCATGTTCTTGGGTAGAGGTTTAATCAAAAGAGCTTTCCTGATGTGAGTGGGTACCTGCGTTTTCGCGTCCCTTTCTGGGAGCTGTTCGCACATCTTTAGTACAGAGGATGGCCCTTCCCGCGCTCGTACGAGTGAGTCGTCCGAGCTGAGAAACGAGGTGCGCCTCGCACAGCTCCGAGAGTGTGTTTCCAAGCAACCACCGATATCCTTCGGACGGCCGACAGAGGTCTATTTCGGATGTTCTGTACGTCCGCTGAACATCCGCAAACAGCCGGTAGACGTCCGTCGGCCGTCCGAAAGGTGGCCAACGGTATACGGTTCGCCCGCCGACGGACGTCCAGTTGAGTACGTCCATTGGCGGATCTTTCTCGAATATTCGCGTATATGGTGCATGCGTGCTTTTTTCACTCCGCGCAATGCAATAAAACCAAAAACAATTTGATGCATAGCACGCATATTTTATTGTGGTTGATGATACATCAGCAGAGCAATGGGTTACATTCGGAAAATTTCTTAAATGTGACTCTTCAAATGTGGCAAGCTTGGGACACACATCCGTAATCTTCCCACCCACAGGATTTCTGAAATAAAAAAGAACGCGGCAAACATCAGTCATGTGAAACAAATGGCACAATGCAGTAGCCCAAGTAAAAACATTGGAACCAATTAATAGAAGTGTTTAACGCTTCAAGTATAACAGACAATGCACTAACAAACACCTCAATAAGTATAAGGCAATAACAGCCGCCGCGGTGGCTCAGTGGCTATGGTGCTCGGCTGCTGACCCAAAAGACGCGGGTTCGATCCCGGCCGCGGCGGCTGGAATTTCTTTGGAGGAGAAATTCTAGAGGCCCGTGTACTGTGTGATGTCAGTGCACGTTAAAGAACCCCAGGTGGTCGAAATTTCCGGAGCCCTCCACTACGGCGTCTCTCATAGCCTTAGTCGCTTTGGGACGTTAAACCACATAAACCAAACCATAAGGCAATAACAGCTCTCACTTTTCCACACCATATTTGACAATGTATCTGTTCTTTATTTTCATAGGCCTTTGGGCACTAACCTGAGCAGCACTGTACGCGACTGTGCACAGAAAGCCGCAAAGCTTCCGTTGCGAACCACTGCGACCTCACGTGCTTCCTATAGTCTGCCTTTCGCGCGTTGTCACTCTTTATATAGGCACAGTGAACATAGCGATGCCTTAAAAATTAACAAGATGCGAAAACACTCCGTCCCGCAACTTTGAAGAGGAGTGGGAATTAGCCGCGCGAGTTGAGGGCTCCCGCAGCTGTGTGATGTAGGCTCCCGAAAGTGTGAGAACAGCACACACTTGGGGAAGCCATCTCCTCGCGCTTACTGCTCCCACTGTCCTGTGAACGAATGTTATATGAGCATGCTGCATTGTCCTAGAAGCAAAGTTCCAAGAAGTGTACTGGATACATACCTTCGTAGGCAATCACATGTGCACTAAGCCTTCTTTACACCAAGGGCGACGCCAACGTTTGTCGACGCAGTACGGGATTCCGGTGTTCCAGAAGAGCTTCAGGCGCTTCCCGTATCTTTCGAATTGCTTAAGTTACATACAACTTTCGTCCACAAACCGAGCAAAGCCACATTTTATAATAACAGAGCTATAAAGATCTGCGCGACAACACTACGCGACATATCAACAACAGCGCTACGGAGTCGTACTGATGGATTGGATAGTTCGACCGCGAACTGACATCTATGATGATGGTGATAGCAGAATGCACGGGAGTTTTGATGCTTACGAATGGTTTCAATGGCAAGTTTAGCTAGCAAAACAGTGGACATGTCGCGTAACTCCTCTAACTTGGAGTTTTATAAATATAAAACTAGTCATTGAGTTCTTGCAAAATTCTGCAACACCTGCTTCTCCTCTTAGATAAATTTAGCTCGTTGGGGGCTCTTGCACTGCAGGTAGGAGTGGTATCGTACCAATTTACAAACGTCTTCGCGTCAAACCCTCCAACTGATGCAAATAAAACAGTATACATACACGAAAGACTCGAATTTTCTGTGAAATAAAAAAACGTCCATACTCATGGCCTGGGAATATACTTGACCTTACATCCTTCGGAAGTCCACCTCGTCTCTCATGCGGATATACAAAAGTGGACACTGTCCGTACGTCCAGCGGATGTACGAATACGGATATCCGAAATCGGATTGTGTTCGTACGTCCGATGGACGTCCGATCTCGGCAAAGGACGTTCGGATCTAGCTCGTACGTCCGACGGATATCTGTGGTTGCTTGGGTTGTGAACCCCAAAGGGCCAGCAACCTTTCCGTGGACGTACTGTGCGGGAGCCCAAGGGCCGCCTTGTAGGCCTGCCGGATTGTAGCTTCGACCTTGTTCCTTTCCGCCAGCTGCAGTTGCAGGTAAGGGAGGCAGTCGACGATCCTGCTCAGCACGAAAGCCTGCACAGGTCGACATAGATCTTTCTCTTTGACGCCTCCTCTTTTGCTCGAGATTTGTCTGATTAGCCGCATAGTCTGATTGACCGTGGCCATGAGTCTGTTGGTTGTCTCTCTGTTTTTGCGATTGTTCTGTATATATATGGCCTGCATGAATATGGTTTGGACCTCCTTGACCAGAAGTCCTTGCACATATACATTCAGAGGGGTCGGCGGGGTCACGTTTGCGTTTCTACTGCGTGGCTTGGCCCTAAGAATCAGCAGTTCCGATTTCGAATGCGAGCATTCAAGGCCCGCTCCCGACGCGTAAGTTTCAATTATGTCCACTGCCTGCTGCAAGGTATCCTCTATTTGGCCGTCATTCGCAGTGATTACCCACAGGGTGATGTCGTTCGCGTGTAAGATGTGCTGCAGCCCTCACAAGGCGGCGAGTTTGGGGGTAGTGTAATGAGTGCAAGGTTAAAGAGGAAAGGCGGAAGCACCAAGCCTTGTGGCGTGCCTCGGCTTCCCGGAGGAATGGGCTCCGATTTGAGGCCACCTAATGCAAGCTCTGCGGTCCGCTCGGCTATAGGAATGATCGGACGTAATCGAATGTACGTTCTCCCGGGTCTATTTTAGACAGGTTCATAAGGATGGCCTCATGCGAGACGTTGTCGAAGGCCTTGTTCAGGTCTAGCCCGAGCACTGCCTTCATTCCGGATCCGCGTGGAGGGTCCAGCACGTCCTTCTTAAGCTGGAGCATCACGTCCTGCGTGGACAGGCTAGCCCTAAAGCCAATCATTGTGGGTGGAAGTAGGTCGCGGTCTTCGACGTAATTTTGCAGACGGTTAAGGATGACATGTAAAACTTTAGTTTGGGCGAGTTGGTTCATGTTGAAAGAAAAAAACTGGTAATGGCGCAAGAAACGGCCGGGGACACAGAAGGCACACAAAAGACAGGACTAACGCCAACTTCCCACCAAGTTTCCGCCAAGTTTAACGCCAAGTTTCCGCACCGAACCTTCCATTAAATGTCTCAACCTAATTGACGTCTCAACGTGCCAGTCTCGAATGGTCTCCTACTGCTTGAAACGGAAAACAGTTCCCTTGGAGGTTCAGTCACTATTCGGTGTTCTGCAGTCATCTTGGGGCACGTCAGGCGTGTCTGCAAGATACTCATGTCTGAGTACTGGAGGCAAGTCCGAATGTACCAAGACTGGCTTCGTGTCCTTGTCGTCGTAGGAAGCGAACCTGCCAAGGAAACTTCAGTAAAATTTCAGTAAAACCGGCGTTTTCAAGAGGTGAAGCGTCTGGCGGCGAGTTCTACAGAGTTTCTCTGGCAGCGTGCTCTTTTGAGTCTTATTCCTCGTGAAAAGAGGCAGCCCGCTGAAAGCCCCAGGCAGCTTACCATGCTAGGAAATGCAGTTGTGCCTGAGGAAGTCCAGCGGATTTTGGAAAAAGGTCCAAAGTTCAGCTTGGCCCCTTGTGCTCAGCGTCAAGATCTACTTGCCATGGTAAGGGTGGCTAACAGTGCCCCAGACCAGGAAAAAGGAAGTCATAAGCGACGGCGTTGCTTGCCTGAAGGCCACAGTACGTGGCTGTCGTTCGAAGAAGCCGCCATTGCAGAAGCTTTCAACTGCACTGAAGGACAATGACCTCGTACCGCTACAGGCTGACAAGGAGGGTGGATTTGCTCTCCTGTCCGCTGGTGTATTCCGTGAAAAGGCATTGGCTGTAATTCACAAAAACTTCAAACAGGTCCCGTTTAAAGTTCGACAACCCAGTAAAAAAAAAAAACCATTGGAACCGATTGGATTTCCAATGGGTTCCAATTGGTCCCAATTGGACGAGTTCAGTTTCCAATTGGTTCCAATTGGAATGGTGTCCCAATTGGATGGTCCAAATGGACTATCCAATTGGACCATTTGGGTTTCCAATTGGTGAGCCCAATTGGTCTTACCCATTGCATCCAATTGGTCTGCCCAACTGCACCCAATTTATCCAATGAATGTTTGCATGTTTGACGAAAAAGGTAGAACTAATATGATACTTACAATAAGAGCTATCAGCAGCTTAGCCTAATAAATTGTACTCATCACCTACACCACCACTGGAGCTGAAATTAAATTAAATAACTGCGCTCAGTGGGCAAGCGTCACTGGCCCCAGCATGAGAGCCTAATAAATTGGGTATATAAGTGGGAGCAGAAGTGTGTTCTCTGGATGTACATATTGAGCTAATGTATGCTACTAGTGCCTGAATGTGCAGTGTTGCTTGTGTGTGATGCATGTGTGTCTGTTGGCTTTGATTTCCATAAAAGCATGTTAATTTCAATTCCGTAGAAAAATGTTGATTGGCACTAGGCAGAGTGTCTCCCTGCAGTCCTCATAAAGCAGTTTTCCTTTTGCACATTACAATGTGTTAAGTTGTAGAAATATTTATCCAAGATCCTAGAGCATATTATTCAAACATTTAGCTACCTTTCTCAATGAACGTAACATATTTTGTGAACATTTTCTGGGTGAAATAACTGCCTGGCCTAATGGGTCCAATTGGCTAGTCCAGTTGGACCCAATTGGTCGGGGGCTAAAAACACAACTGGAACCAATTGGTTCCAATTGGGAAATCCAATTGGAAGCAATGGGAATGTCCATTTAGTTCTAACTGGAATGTCCAATTGGTTCCAATGTTTTTTTTTGACTGGGAACAAAAAGGAAAAGCTCTTCAAATCCTAGAAGATTTGCATCTAGAAGCCATTAAGAAGCTGGCAAAGGGTGAAAATGGAGGATTTCTTGAAGTGTTCTTTACTGTAAAGACCCACAAGCCTGGATTCCCGCTGCGCACGATCGTGTCAGAAAAAGGCACTTGGTAACGTCTCGTTAGCCGCTACCTCCAGGCACACCTTGGCACCCTGGTAGCCGATGACCCTTCCCTTGTGCGCAGTTCATCGGACGTTATTAAGCCTTTAGAGGCTCTGCCCGCTCACAAGTACACCGCGTTCTCTATTGACATAAAAGAACTGTACTATTCGGTTCCTCACCAAGGACTCCTAAGAGCGGTCAGGGATAAAACCCTGTCTGCAGGAGAAGTTCGCTTCCTAAATTCCGCAGGAATAAGCGCTGACAATTTTATTACGCTATTAGAGTTCTACTTGAAATCAACCGCCATTTCCTACGAGGGAAAGTTCTACGTCCAGAAGAAAGGAATCTGCATCGGCTCTTCTGTTGCACCCGTCCTTTGCGACATCTTCCTTTCAGTGGTAGGAGCGGACATCAGCAGAAATATCAGTGACCCTCATGTAGTTTCCATACACAGGTATGTCGATGATTTCTTGGTCATTCTGAAGGACATTCCGGAACAGGATTTAGACGTTGCCGTCACGAGGACGCTGTCCGTTTTCTCAAGCCACGGCCAGGGTCTCACGTTTACTAAGGAGGTCCCTACAGACGGCCAACTCCAGGTTTTGGATATCAAGTTAATGTTTCCGGAAAAAGGTCCTTGCTGGCTGTACAACCCGCGTTCTAAGAAAGGCATGCTACCTTTTGACAGCGCAGCTCATTCAAAGCTTGTGAAACGCGCGATTGTTTCTAACTCCCTGCTACATCGCGCAAACAGGTCGTTGTTTTAATGAGCGTGCAAGTGAACATTGCCGAAACTTGTGCAATAATATGGAGCTTCCTAGTTGGCCAGTGCAAAAGCTGCTCAAATTGCCGTCCCGAATTCGAGAAAACTAGATTTTTGGAGAGTAAAAAAGATAGAACTGAGAGAGAGATTGTTGAAGCATATTTCATCGAGAAAGCTGGAAACAAATTCGTTAGCAGGCCATCCATTATTCTTAGCAGCGCCGAGAAGTCTTTTATAGAAGGTTTTTTTGTAGATCGCCGATTTCCTTTGGTTTTGTGCTCTTATTTCGTCCTTTCTTTTGCTGTTTTGCAATTTTTAGATTCTTTGACGCTGAGACGACTGTTCTTCAGGAATGATCTTCAGTTTTTAGCACTTGACGCCAGGTGCTGTGTCTTCAGACTTCATCCCCCTCTTATTGTTATTGTTGGTCATGTTTTTTCCGGGTTATTGTTGGTAATCTATTTTCCACGCGGTTTTATCACAAAGTCGGTCGATTCTTGTTTTTTTTTTCGCCTTCATCACGCGTTTCATAATTTGTTAGTGTAGACTTGTCATGCCTCAGTGCCTTGTTTTTTTTGTTTGTTTTCCTTGGTTGATGTTGTTATTGTTTCTGCTGGCCAGAAAAGAAGTTGGCATTCCAAGCTCTGTTTAGATTAGATTCTCTAGTGATCAGCGATACTTTGTTGCCAGTGTTCGCATGAATTGACGTTTGATATGTACAAAGTTAATCCATTTGTTGATACGGCTTGGTTGTGGTACAAAAGGCAGGCTTGGTGCAATAAACCCCAGTTGCAAGTTGGCGTCTGTCCTGTCTTTTGTGTGCCTTCTGTGCCCCCGTTTCTTGAGCCATTACCATTTTTTTCTTTCAAGGATGACATGCTCCATGAGTTTTCCGATGCAAGACGTGAGGGAGATGGGCCGCAGATTCGCGGTCGAGAGTTTTTTCCCCGGTTTGGAGATGAAGGTCATCCGCGCATGCCTCCATTCCTGGGGGACCTCGCGTTCCCTCCAGTAGCCAGGTGTACAATAGGTCTGTCAGAGCCGCGACAGACTTGGGGTCTAGGTTTCTGAGCGTCTTGTTCGACACTCCGTTCGGTCCCGCCGCGGAGGTGGTACGGAGCTCACCCAGAGCAAACCAGACCTCGGCATCTACTATGTTTGCGTCCAGGGTCTCATTGGGGAGGCCCTCGTATGTGGGTAGGGGGTCTGTATGGGACGTGTTCAGGTAGCGTTTTTGCAGTTCGAAGAGTAGCTCTGCGTCTGTACCCTAATACTGGCGAATTAGACTCGTGAGTTGGTTGCGTTGTATGGATTTTGTGTGTGTTGGGTCCAGCAGGTGGCGGAGCAAGAGCCATATCTTTTTGCATCCCATCTTTCCATTCTTATTATCAGAAATTTGGCCCCATTGTTTTTCTTGCAGTTATAGTGTGTATGTTTGGATTTGGCGCTCGAGTTGCGCCATACGCTAAGTTTCTGTTGTTTCCTTTGTGTCTCTGTTTCTTCCAGTGATTTCGCAGGCTGGCGTGCTCTTCCCACATGTGGAGGAGTTTAGAGTCTGTCGTTTGATGTGTCTGCTCAGTAGGCGTGTCGACTGGGGTGGCCTTGACGTCGTCTTTGAGTGCAGCGAACCCCTCCGTTAGATTGTTGATCTGACCGGGGGCAGACTGCTCTGGTAAGCGTCTGAACCTATCCCAGTCGGTAATGCGTGTGCGCATGGGGCGCAGTTTGTGCAGTTTAGTGTCAAATGTCGTGGCTATTATGTAATGGTCGCTTCCCAGCGTGTGTTTCATGTGGGACCAGCGGGCGTTGCGAATGTTTTTGGAGACTGTGAGATCCGGTGAGGCATCTATGCTAACGCTCTTTCCGACTGGCATGCTTTCTTGGGGATCGTTAAGAAATGTGAGTCCCAGGTTTTGGATCGGTTGCCACACCTTCGTGCCCTTGGGGTTGTTTTTGCGAGAACCCCAAGCCGAATGTTGCGCGTTAAAGTCGGCTACCACCAGGAGTTGTGTCCTGCGGCCAGGCTCGTGGCTTTAAGCACTAGGTGGGGAACTCCTGACCCTCTGTCTTTCGGGGAACTGTATAAGTTCAGAATAAAGAGATTTGCGTCTCCCTTTTTCACCGGCACAATTTATAGTAACGTGTATTGTTCGTTAGAACTGTCTATAGTATGTTGTATCGCCGTAATGTTGCGTTGCACAAAGGTAGCGGTGAACGGGGTCGTCGCCGTCGTCAGGCGGCCCTGCTCAGCTGCCTGGAACTATCTGCCCAACAGGCCCTGGTTCGGCGGACTTGTGTAGCGGTCTCGACCAACGGGATCCCGGAATGAGGGCCTCCGCCTAGTGTTGTAAGGGGTGAGACCCATTAGGGGCCTCTCCCCGAGCACCTCTCTGTAAAATACTAAATAAATGCTTTTCACCACCACCACCACCACTACGTTTGAGGGGGGAATGAATGGTTTATATCCTGGTAATTTCACCCGGCCGCTAGCTTCTTGAAGGGCTATCACGTCCGGTTGTCTATACCTAGGTTTTGGATGTGAAACTGCAGGTTCCCACGTTTGTTGCGGAACCCCCTGCAGTTCCATTGCCATATCTCAATTTGTTGGCGAGGGGCCATGGTGGGACATGGGAGGGATGATTACGGGCAAGGCCGCGACTGGTGGCATTACGTTACGGCTTGCTTTTAAGGCCGCGAGGCGCTGCACTACTTGATGGAAAAAGGTAGCGATGTTTGTACCCAGCTGGGTTACTTGCCTCGTAAGATTGTTAACTTTTTCCTCGAGACCGCTAAATTTGTTCTCGAGGGTGTTCATTTCCGCTCTTATCTTTTCTGGTCTTAGGTTTGATTGTCGGTTGCGGGTTGTCCTCTTTGGACGCTTCCGCAGCGCGTTTCGACCCGGAGCCCTCGTCGGAAGGAGCCAGCCTTTTGAGGTTAATGCAGCTATACGTCTCCGTCACATTACTGGCGGAGGGTATAGCGCTTAGCGCGGGAGACGGTGGCGTGCGAGGTACTTAATTGTGGCATGGCTTTTGCGGGGGGTTGTATAGTCGGATACAACTTAAGTCTGCAGTGAAGCTCCGCCCACAGATTTGTCCGCGTTTCGGCGTCACTACTAAAAAGAAACTGCGTCGAGGCTGGGAATGGAACCAGGGCCTTTTGGCGTTTGAAGCGGACATGCTACCACTCAGCCACGAAGGCTGAAGGTTTGAGCATGAATAAAGGCGCACCTAATGAATGCATGGGTTTCATAAATAAAAGTAAAGGAATAAAAAATGAAAAATAAGGAAAGAAAAATAAAAACGAAAATAAGAAAAGGAACAAAAATTAAAATAAAAATGAAAAAAAAAAACAAAAACAATAAATGAAGAAAAGAAACAAAAATTGAACATGAGAAATTAAAATAAAACCATAAAAATAGGAAAAGAAACAAAAATAAAATAAAAAATAGGTAAAAACAAACAGTGCGCCAGGAAAAGCTTTCGCCTTGCAGCACTTTAGAGAGCCAAAGTGCCCCCTGAAATTTTTTTAGCTAGGAGCTCCTTCTCGCGGGCCGTATAGTTTTGGGAAGCCATATCCTGCCAGTTCACCTGCTTCTTCGAGCAGCTTCCACTCCTGCTCCTGCTCGCACTCCTTCGTCTGTCCTTGCTTCCCTGTCTCGAAGGTGCACCCTGGCTCGAAGACAGCGGTGGAAAGAAGATGGATCTGTCGTGGGAATTGCTACCCCGACGGTGGCTCGATGATCGATTGCCGGCCTTGTCTATGGAACGCGGCTTGTGTCCGGACTGCTGGTCGCTTTCTTCATTTCGCTTCTTTTGTTGTCGGTTGTGCCTGGGGCGGCGGTTTACGAAGCGATGCTTGCAGTTCCTGCTGCCGGTGCTGTGGCGCCTTTGCACACAATGCACTTTGGCGTGCAGGTGTGTTCTTCCCCCTCGGCTGGGGGAGGGTGTTCTTCGCCGCATCTGCGGCACAGCTGGGTCCTGGGTCTGTAGCAGACGTCCGCCCGATGACCGACTCTTCTGCAGTTGAAACAGGTTTCGACCTGCTCCCTGTACGGGTGCACACGGAAAGGACTCTCCCAATAGTAGATGGTGTCTGGAGCCTTCCTGCCGGCGAAAGTCACCAGGATAGACATTGATTGTCCGAGGCGGCGAGCATCCACCACTAGAAACCCGTGGTTGCGCTTCAGGAATCCCTGTCGGACCTCATCGGGTGTCCCACCATCGTATGCATAATAAATGACGCCTCGCGTGGAGTCGTCCGGCGCCGGCACGTACGATGACACTTCGTACTCTTTGTCGCCCATCTTGAGCAGTCTCAGGCTGCTGTACACCGAAGCCCTCAGCTTATTCGGTGGGCTAAAGGTGAATGTGTTGTTAACGGTGTTAACACGAAGACTGTCTTGATTCACCACCTCTTCAAGCGGTAGGTCGAACGCTACGCAGGTAGCTCTGAGAATGTGGCGCGGTGCGACGGTGCGCAAGTACATGCCTCGCGGCCTGTCGACGACTTTATAGTCATTTGCTGGTAGACGTGGGAACGGTGCCTGCCTACGTAGGGCAGGGTTTTTTTTCCGAAGAGCGGATTTAGACTTGCCTTCGTTACGAGGAACGCCTTTAGCGGTGCCTTGCTCCTTCCCCGGCGTCGTCGGCGCGTTCGTCGGGTCTGCGCTCCCATGAGTGGCGTTCCTCGCTCCGTGGCGCCGGTAGCGTTCTTGCAGGTTGAGAACGGCCTTCCATCCTCCTTCGGCAAACTGCGCCGGAGTAGTGTCTTCGCTCCCCACTGCGTATTCCATGATGCGATCGTTATGGGTGGTCCGCATGGCGAACGGGTCCCTGCGGCGCGGCACTGGTGTTCGGCCTAGCGTTGGGCCAAACGCAGTTCACCAAGTGTTGACACTTAAAGTCCCGAAAAATGAGTAACCAGTAGTGGTACCTGGCGAAATTCGGTATCGGTTGGCATGGAGAACCTTTACGAATCCTTCGCACAATTCACAGGAACAGAAGTCAACGAAATTCGCCGAAAACTGGTCACGAGATCAGAGGCCACGCGATGCACTCCGCACTGCTCGGAGCCTCAGGTGGAATCCATAAGTAAGACAGAAACTGCGCCATTTCCTTTCCTCAAAAACCAATTTACCAATGTCATTAGCAATATGGATAAGATAGTTAAGTAGTCGAAGAGTTCTACTCAAATCTACACAGTAGCCAATGTAATCAGAACATTAACGAGAGAGACAGTAGCGCAGAGCAATGCGTCATCCCTTCGGTAAAGAAAATAGGAAGTAAAGAAAGCCTTAGGAACACTGTAAAGGGGAAAAGCAGCTGGTGAGGATCAGATAACAGCAGATTTCTTGAAGGACGGAGGGGAGACTGTGCTAGAAAAACTCTGTATACGCCATACCTTATGACTTCGAGCGTACCAGACGCCTGGCAGAACTCTATCTTAATTCATAAGAAAGGAGACGCGAAGGACTTGAAAAATTACAGACCGGCCAGCTTACTCTCCGTTGCCTATAAAATATTTAATAAGGTAATCTCAAATGAATAAGGACAACCTTAGACTTCTATCAGCCAAATGATCAGGCAGGTTTTCGTAACCTGCAGATCTTTCACTGTACTGGATTATATCTCTAGACACTGCACCGCGCTCGAAGATGGCAAGAGAGACGACATGTGCCCGCGACATCTGAATTACAGCTTGTGTACACGTAATAGAAGTACCTGCAGAGGGATAGCTAAGCAACGAAGCATAAATACAAGATGTGGGCGTCAAAACACCGGCTTTCACATGTATTCATTTCCGTCAACTTATAGTCTTTGACGCTTTTCAGCGCTGCTGCCAAGCACAAGTGATCTCAGAGAGGCGATGCACCGTTGGCCGCTGTGTCGTCGCACAGCGCTCTTTCCTCGCGCCTGACGCCAGCTGTTCGAAGTAACGGACATGCCTCAACCGTTCACCCCTAGAACCCCACTCGAGATGTGAACGGCGGAAGAAGAAGAAGGCGAAGACGAGGAAGCACTCTGCGGACGGCCAACGCTCGGTGAGTCTAACGCACATTGGCTTCAAGCAGCGCTGCTTGCACAGTCATTTAGGCCTCTTTCGTTCCTGTGAAGCAATCGCGCATTTCCGCAAGATGTCGATGCTGCTTACATCTGTGTGTAAACTGTCATTTGTGGTGTTGCGTGAACACCTTAGAAGATGGCCCGGCGAGGCCCGGAACGGGCCGCTGAAGAACACGACTCAGTTCCGAGTGGAACAAAAGCGGGCTTGCGTTGTTGTTGTGACTGAGAGAAGGATGAAAAGGAAAGTGCACGGGCCTGCCTACTGGCTTGAGCCAAGCTACCACCGCTTCCACGTGCAGATAGAGGAGAGTTAAAAGATCAGAGGAAAGAGAAAAAGGAAAGAAAAGACGCGCGTCGCAGCAACAACTGCGTCCGCCGGAGCGGACGCTGCTGAAAAAACAGATAAGCGGCCGAAGCCGCGCTCGCCGAAGCGAGAACAGATCCTCGCCCGTTCCCCACGGTTTTATTCATACAGCAAACACGAACAACCAATCACAAGGTCCCACGCCCCAACGTCATTGTTATTCGATCACATTTACAAATCAGCCAAGTGAATTGCGTGTCGACCCAAGAGGGCACCACACAACATCGCCTCCCCCTTGTTAACATATTGCGAAAAATACTGCTCTCTTAACATGTGCCGGGTGACAGCAAACATTCTACAATGGCCACCAACCAGAAACTCTCCGATTTTATGGCTGTACTATTTCTGTTATGACGTGTTGAAGGTACAAAAATGTTTCATTTCAGCAGTCATTACACATGGCAAAAGAAAGCACACTCATTATACATTGACTATGGGTACGACATACGATCAGCCTCACTCAAAAACATTAGATTTGTACATCCGCCGTAACAGACAACACTCAAGGAGATTCATCGTTATACACAACCTGTCACAACATCATTGTGCGCTGAATGCGAAAACATGAGGAACTCTTGCAAAGAAAGGAAAATGAGTAAAAATCAGAGCGATACAGGAGTATTCATTCATTACCCGCTTTAGAAAGTCTCCATGACTGGTCCATTGGCCACGGACAGCTCAGTCGGGACTACAGGCCAAGAAAAACAGGTGTGCTACCCTTTGCTCCAGAACTACATCTGGTAGTCTACGGCCCAGAAAGGTGGTTTCCGCTGACGCACTGGGCGCCCGCGGTTGTGCGAACTGGAAGTCCCTGGGTCGCTTTGCTCAGGGAAACTACAACTGGATTCGATTCTACTGCTTAAAGAGGTGGACGTGTCGTGCTCAGTGGTGCGGCCACTTTCGGCTGACTTTGACGGCCTATATTCCTCCCCCCCCCCCCCCCCCCCCTCGTTGCGCGAAGCGTTATCCAGGGTATCTGCAACAGGAGGCGACACATATTCAGACATTGCTGCACTTGTTTCAGCTCGAGGCTTATTTCGAGTTGCTGCCATTGCATTCTCAGCAGCATGTGCTGAGCCTGCATAGGAATCATCTACAGGGACATCCGAATCTACACAACTCCGCAGGAGTGAACGGAAGCGCCAACCACCACGAAGATACCCGGCGCCTGAGTTCTAAAACTCTGCTTGTTTCGACGATAAAAAAAAAAAGAGAGAGAGAGGGGAGATGTGACGTAGTGCAAGTCATGCACACGCGCCTAGCCGGACAGAAGCCGCCCCCATTTCTGTTATCTAACCGCTTTCCTATATAACCGCTCGCCTTCTTGAATAAAGCGTCTTTCATGCACCATGCTTCGTCGTGTCCACAGCACCTGTATTTGGATGGACCTGCTCTGAATGACGGCACCTTCACTGTGTCACCGATTTGTACGGCCGTTGGCTTTGCGCCTCTACGTCTATCTACGTAGTTTTTCATTTGCTGCGACTTATTTTTAACCCCATGTCGCATGTGTGTTTGCTCCGAAGATGCGTGTTCTCGAGACGTTGCTGTAGCGGAAGCTTGAGGCAAGTTCCAGGTGCTTTGCTGCGAATTATGAAAGGAATTACAGCTCATGTCGAGTTTCTAGCGCGGTTGCGGGCCGTGCAGCAGGACTACGGGTGACACGCCCGTAGTTGAGTGGGGTGTGAGCCGGTACGATCCCAGATGTTGCAGGACAGCTTGTTTAACGGGTTCTCCTTGGAGCTGAGCTATTTGAATGGCCTCCTTCAAGACTCTGTTGAATCTTTCAATAAGGCCATTTGCCTGAGGGTAGTAATTTGATGACCGCAGATGCTGTATGCCTCTCTCTTTTAGGAAGTCTTCGAATTGTCTCGAAACAAATTGTGGCCCATTATATGTAACTATCGAGTCTGGAAAACCCTCCCTGCTAAAAACAGAGATCAGAAAGTCAATTACATCCTGGGATGTTACTGAAGGAGTGAAGTAGTCTTCAGGCCACCTGGAATAATAATCCATTAACGTTATGGCATACGTTCGACTCGGCGGAATGTTCAAAGGCCCCACAATGTCCATGGCTAGCTTCTGCCAGGGGCGGTCCGGCCAGGCAACTGGCTGGAGAGGTGTGAAGGATGGCTTAGCTGACTTGTCAGCTGCTTGACATATGAGACAGTGTTTGATGCATAAATAAATAAAAATAGATGCATTCCCCTACCTGTTTATCAAGCTGTGGCCACCAGTAGCGTTCTCTTAACAGTTCTTTTGTGCGGACTATGCCCGGATGTGATTCATGGGCCAACTGTAGGAAAGTGGGACGCAGCACTTCAGGAATTACCACGCGATCTGCTCGCATTAGCAGACCATCTACAAAGGATAATTCCTCTTGGATGTGAAAGAATGGCACAAGATCAACTGACAGAGCCTTCTTGCGCAACCAGCCCTTGCTGAGCTGACTAATGACCTTTTGCAGGGTAACATCAGAGGCTGTTGCATTTTGTACAGTTGCCTTGTCGACTACTGGTGTCACCAGAGAAACGATTTCTTCCTCCTGATTGCCAGAATTTTCTCCGACGGGCAGCCTGGACAAGGCGTCTGCCACATTATTTTGTGTGCCCTTGCAGTACTCTACTTGGAAATTGTAGTTCAGCAACCGAGCTGTCCAGCGAGAGATTCGTAGTGGTCGGCGACCCGAATCGCCGGCGGAAAGCAAAGCAACCAATGCCTGATGATCTGTTCTGAGTGTAAAACGTCTACCCCATAGATATACATGCCACCTTTCGCAAGCAAACAAACAGGCTAGTGCCTCACGTTCACCAACTGAGTATTTTCTCTCAGCCGGCGACAGAGCGCGTGACGAAAAAGCAATCGTATGAAGGTGCGACCCTTCTTTCTGCTGTAGTACAGCTCCCAAGCCAACGTCTGGGGCGTCAGTGATGATTACGACAGGTAATTCCGGTTGAACATTTGCACAACAGGTTTGCATGCCAAACGCGCCTTAACGATCAAAACTATTCTGAGCTTCCACCGTCCATTTAAATGATTGACCTTGTCGGAGCATTTTCCGCAACGGTTCCACTAAATCTGCATAATGATGCAGGAACTTGGCGTAGTAGCCAGCTAGAGCTAGGAATGATTGCAGCGACTTGACGTTCGTAGGGGGAGGTGCATTAACTATAGCTTTGATTTTCGATTCCATGGGAGAAATACCCTGGGCCGACAGGTTGTGCCCCAAGAATGTGAGTTCCCTTACTGCAAAAACACATTTCTGAGTCAGTTTCATTCCTGTTGTGGAAATGCGAGACAGCACCTCCTTCAAGTTGCGATCGTGCTCCGGCTTGGTCCGTCCCCACACCAAAATGTCATCCAAATAGCACACTACGCCCGTAAAGCCTTTCAACACGTGTGACATAAGCTTTTGAAATGTAGCCGGATCAGAAGCTAAACCAAAACACTCTTTTAAACCTAAATAGTCCTTCATGAGATATGAACGTTGTCAACTCACGACTTGTTTCCGTGAGTCCCACTTGATGGTATGCTGAAGCCAATTCCAGCTTTGAGAACCACGTAGCTCCTGCGAGCAACTGCAAGAGTTCCTCCGTGTGCGGCAGTGGGTAGCCGTCGACGACAATAGCTTTGTTGGGCTCCCGCAAGTCAACACACAGGCGAAGGGATCCATCCTTCTTTTTCACGACGACCAGCGGAGATACCCACTCCGATGCGTCGACGCGTTCGATGACGTCCTCGCGCCCCAGGCGCGCGAGCTCGTCGGAGACTTGTCGCAGTGCTAGCGGAAGGCGTCTCAGCTTCGCACTGACGGGAGGAACATCTGGTCGGCGGTTGATTTGATGGACGTAGTCCTTGACAAAACCGAGCTCACTCGAAAACAAGGCTTCAAATCCTGGCGGTGTGTTCTCCAGAACCTCGAACGGATGACAAGTGGCTTGAAGACAAGTGAGGGTTGACCCCATCACGTTGATGTGCAGTTTCTGAATGGCGTCAAGGCCCAGCCACGAAGATCCTTGTCGAGTGACATGAAAAGTCACCGATGCTTGAGTATCGTTGTAGTGAATGTCAGCTTCGAAGGTGCCCAGTGTGGGAGTCAACTTGCCGGAGTAGTCCCGAAGAGCCAGGGTTGACGACGACAAAGTGTAGAAGCGTGCAAAATATTTCCGAAAATCAGCATTGTTGACAAGAGAAACGGCAGCCCCAGTGTCGACAAGTCGAGGGACTGGGCTTCCTTTAAACGTTACGGTAGCTACTATCTCTTTCTTATTTTGTGGCAATTCTATGCCCAGAATATGCTGAGAATTCAGGATGTGTACTTCCTCCACGGTAGAGGCCGGCGCCTGCGACGCGCGAAGTGTCGTGGACTGCTGCTGTGAGCGACAGACTAGAGCGAAGTGTCCAATTTTTCTACATTTGTTGCAACGACGATTTCGGGCTGGACAATTTCTTGCGTTTGCATTATGTTTCGGAGAGCCACAACGGTAGCAAGTCGTTTGACGACCCCCTTCTTGGCTTCCTCGCTCGAACTCCGGGCGCCTTCTTCCATCTTGGCTGCTTCTACATCCTCCCTCGGTTCCGGGGCCGCCATGGTGGAAACCCGACGCTGTGCAATTGCGCCATCCGCCCTCTTGCTCACGAGCACGAGCGGGCGCTCGAAGTCCTGAAGTTGCTTGACGAATGCATCCCTGTTCGAACGTCGGATTTTCCGTTACAGGTTCGTCGACGCGATAAACCGGCGTTCCCTCATAAGCTGCATTTGCTTGCTGTACGGCTTCTAAAGCTTTGCCAATTTCTTCTGCCTTGGCCAGCGTAAGCGTTCGGCTAGCGTTCAGAAAACGTTCGCGCAACGCTAGGTTTGCGACTCCTTCGATGATCTGATCTCGGACGCGCTCGTCGAACGCCGAGCCAAAATCTCACGTCAACGCTAAATACTGGGTAAATGGCTCACCGGCAGTTGAAGTCTCCGGAAAAAATGGTGTCTCTCAATGATGAAATTCGTTGTGTCTGCAAACAGCAGGTCCAAACTCCCGACTAACTGTGTGTATTCATCTGTGGTCGTTGCTTCCGTGGCAGGCTCGAGCGGCGTCTGCGGAAGTGCTTCAGCCGTTATGCCGGTGACTGCGGACGCTTGCCTAGTTTCTGCAATGTTGAAATGCTGGCGCTGTCCCTCCGCTCCGAGCAGCGTGAAGGAGTGCCGCTTTCCGCTCCGGTGCCCAGTCGCTACCACCGGCCGACAGGAAGTACGCCTCGAAAAGTTTGAACCAACGCTTCCACGGCCCTGCAGGCGAACCGGGCGCAGGCAAAAACGGCGCGGGAGCGAGGCCTGACGCCATGCTGCAGGAGAAGGTGGAGCGGAGCAGCAAAGCGCAGGGCCAGTCGAAGCAAATGGTACGACAGTCGGGGCAAGCGTACAAACGTCACTTACTCTAATCCCATCCTCGTCGCCAATATGTGGTGTTGCGTGAACACCTTAGAAGATGGCCCGGCAAGGCCCGGAACGGGCCTTTGAAGAGAAGTTTATTGGACCCTTAGACAAAAAGGGACGTCCGTCCCTCTACAAAACAAAGGTACATTGCAGCGACTGACGTCGCCCGGTGCAACCATACACACGCGGTGAACTTAAGTGTCCAAGAACACAACATGTCTCAGAAAGTTCAAGAGTCCAAACGCGCGGGGGAAGCACGCCGGATTTAAAAACCGCGCACAAAAGCCCGCGCACAATCATCGCGCACAAGTGACGCGCATAAGTGACACGCACAAACTAAAGCGCAAACAACGCGCACAAACTCTGCGCACGAATATCGCGCACAAAACGTCGCGCACAAATCACGCGCACAAATCACGTGCACAAACCTCGCGCACGAACACAACGCGCAAACACAACGCGCAAACACAACGCGCAAACACAACGCGCAAACACAACGCGCAAACAAACACAACGCGCGAACACAACGCGCAAACACAACGCGCAAACACAACGCGCGAACACAATGCGCGAACACAATGCGCGAACACAATGCGCGAACACAATGCGCGAACACAATGCGCGTACAGAACGCGCGAACAGAACGCGCACCACACGGGCACGCCACACTTAATACGGCAGGAGCCGTACCGACACACGGCCCTTGCTCGCGTCGATGAAACGGGTGGACCAGCGCCGAAGGAACTGGTGCTCCTCCAGCGACACGAGGTCCACGCAGGCTTGGGCCAACATGCGTGCACGTACCCGCTGTAACATGGGGTACATGGCCCTCTGTGGTCGTGCCTGCAGAGCCGCCACACCTCTCTGGCGCCACAGCACGAATGCCCCGACGCAAAGAAGTATGCGTGTGAATGGGTCGCGAAACCTCGAGTTGGGGCCCAGGGTCGCTCCAAACATTCTCGACATCAGGACCCAAAATGTCCTGGCAACGGAACACTCAAAGAGTGCATGCGGCAGGGTTTCGACAAGGCCACACTGCGGACATCGGTCGGAGGGGGCCACGCCCCAAGCCGCCAGGCGATCTGCCGTAGGCAGGGCCCGCCAGCCCTGCAGCCAGCCAAAGTCACGCACGTCTGCGGGAAGGGATGACGACGTCAGGTCCCGCCATCGCACCTCTCTGCCAAGCGCCAATTTCTCCCGTGGGGCTTCTTGTAAGGCCAGGAGCTCGCATACCCGAGAGGCGGGGGTTGAGAAAAGCTCCACCTCTGGCAGCGCTGCGGTGAGGGACCTGAGCGTCTGGCAGACTCGCTGAAAAAACCGAGGCTGCTGGAAGGCTGTCGGGCCGACATTCTGCTCGGGAAAGAAAAGCGTGCGCGACATACCGAGCAGGTATGACAGCAGCGCTCTGGCCGGGTAGCCGGCCTGGTTAGCCAGGTCGCTGGTTGCCCGCAAAGCGAGCACGTTGCAGAATGTGGGCAGGTGGGGAATGCTGAATCCCCCCATATTAGAAGAAGCCGGAGGAGCGCGCGCGCTACAGACTCCGACTTGCCTGCCCAAAAGAACGAGCCGCATAAAGTGGTCAGACGGCGCGTGAAGGTGCGGGGTGGGTGGGCGACGCGTGCGACGTAGTACAGTGGGGCGCACACCGACGCGCGGATGATAAATGCGCGCTCCGTGAGGGAGAGACGGAATCGCGCCGCCACTGACAACCGTTTCTCGGCGGTCTCTCTCAGCCGGGTCCACGTCTCGCGAGCTGGCTCACCGGACGCGAGGAAATACACCCCTAAAACCTTCACGGCCGAAACCCACTGCACGTCGCGCAACAGGTCTGAGGAGAACGCGCCAAAGCGCAGCGCTCTACTCTTGCCCCTGTTCAGCAGGGCGCCGGACAGCTCGCTGTACACTTTAAACAGCCGCAAAAACGCTACGTAGCTGTCCTCGTCCCGCAAGAACAGGGACACATCGTCGGCGTATGCCGAGACCTTCACCTGGCCGTGGACTGGTAGCGGGAAACCGCGCACGGACGGGCTCGCGGCGATGCGACGCAGCAGTGGGTCGAGACAAAGAACAAAAAACATGGGCGACAAAGGGCAGCCCTGCCTAATGCCTCTGGAAATACAAAAAGGAGCGCTGATCGCTCCGCTGACGGACAGGCGGGCCGTAAGCCCCGAGTAGAGGAGCCCGACTCTGGCTACGAAGGCTGCTGGAAAGCCAAAAGCCTCGAGCACACCCAGCAGGTACCGGTGCTCGATACGGTCAAAAGCTTTCGACTGGTCAAGCGAGACAAAGCAGCCCGGGATCCCCGCTCTCGAGGTGAATGTGAACAAGTCACGAGTAAGTGCGAGAGCGGAAAACACCGAACGGCCGGGCACGCTACACGTTTGCGCTGGGCTGACCACCGAGGGCAGAATCGCGCTCAGCCTGTTCGCCAGCAGTGACGCCACGATCTTGTAGTCTGCGTTGAGCAGAGTGATCGGACGCCACGCCTGCGGGTCAGATGGGCACCCGCCCGGCTTCAGGATGAGCGTGACTCGGCTCTCTCTGAATGACTCTGGTCGAGCTCCGTCCGTCAGAAAGCTGTTGACCATTTCGAGCAGAGGACCCTCTAACACGTCGTATAGCTTCGCGTAGAAGCTGACGGGGATACCGTCAGGTCCGGGGGCCGAGGCGGCATTCATTCCCGCTACTGTGGCGCGGAGCTCATCTGGCGTCGCCGGCGCGCAGAGCTGCTGCGAGAGCTCGTCCTCGACTGCGGGGAGACCCTGGCAAAATCGCGGAGTGCGTCGCGGAACGCGGGGTCGCCCACTCGCTCAACACTGGATGTGAAAAGTTCGGACACGTGACGTGTAAGGACCTCGCGTATCTCCGCGATGCTGCTGCTCGTGGCCCCGTTGGGCAGCGCGATCTCCGCGATGAATGCGGGCGCGTCCTCATCGAGGGCACCTGCGCGTACCTGCCGCAGGACCGACGGATCGGCCACGGGCCTACCCTGAACGAGGGCTCGGCTGGCAGCGCGCGACGACTGCCGCAACAGCGTCTCGTAACGAGCCTTCAATAAATTATAGTAGTCACGCATAGCAAACGTAAGCGGCGCGCCTCTCTTTACTATGCGGATGCGAGCCAGCGTCTGGTTAAGTTCGCGGGTGATGCGCGCTCTTCGCTGGCGGCCTTCCGCGATAAGGAGTGCGCGCCACTCGCCCTTCCGCTCGTCCCACGGCACTGATAAGCTAGCGCGCGCGCCCGGGGCACCCAGCGCACGCTGCAACGACGTGAGACTCGACCAATCTGTCAGTAGGCTGGCATCCATTCGCCACAAGTCTGCTCGTGGGGCGCACCCGCCGAAATCCAGCACTACTGACAGCAGTCGGTGGTCGGTGATGCGCGGAGTGCCCGCGGGAAACGCGAGCACCTCGCATGAAGCTACATATGGCGCGAGAACGGGCGGGAGCAAAAACTTGTCGAGCCGACTGGCCGACCTCCCCCTCTCCCATGTGGCTCCGAAGTTGTCGCCATGCGACGAGACCCACGCGTCGGAAAGACGGAACTGCGCGCATAGGTCACGCAGGGAGCGCGCGCCGGCGAAAGGCCGACCCTGACCTGGGCCGCGTACATCACGTGAGGGGTCGAGTACACAATTAAAGTCACCCACTATAAAAGTGGGGTAGGAGTCCAGCATGTAACAATCCAGCGACTCAAAAAACGACGAAGAATCGCCCCGTCGCGCCGGCGCGTATACAACCAGTGCCCTCACCCGCCTACCATTAAGGGAAAAGTCGACGGCCAAAGTGCGACCGTCGACGCCGTACGTGCAATGTGCGCCTGATGGGAGGGAACTATTGAGGAATACTACGCCGACACCGCATGACGCTGTGTCGGTAAGCGAAAAGAATGCAGGCACGAGGAAGCGATTCTTAAAGTTTGTAACATCGAGCGCGGTGCGGAAGTTACACTCCTGAAGGAAGAGAATGTCGACGCCCTGCGCGCGGGCGAAGTGCATCACCTCCCTCTGCGTATCCAGCGACCGGAATCCCTGAACGTTCAGGGAGAGGAGATGCACCGTCGCCATGATGAAGAAGCAGGGCGCCGACATTCTGCCGACAAGTTTAGGAGGCCCCGCCATTGGCGGACACGCCCGCACGCGCTAGCTTTTTGGGGACAGTCGGATCGGTCGAGCCGTCCGAGTCAGCCGACTGCGACAACGCGTGCTTCCCCGAGACCCTACTCAAGTCCATGGGTTCCGGGGAGGGTAGAAAATCGGTGGCCTCTCTTACCGCACCCTGCGAGTCGGGGTCGGAAGGTGTCGTGCACGGGTTGCGGTCAGTGGAGTCCTGGGCTTTCCCATCCGCGGCCTCTGGTGGTCGTCGGCGCCGTGGACCTCGAGGCGGGCCGCCGGCGCTCAGCGGGTCGGTCACTCCGGGTTTTTCACACGTGACGTCCCCGGTGAGGCGGAGCGTCGCGTCGCGTGGGGGCGCTCCGCTGCTCTCGTCCGCTGTGGTGGAGAGGTCGTCCTCGTCAGAGGAGGACGAGTCTGAGAAGCTCGCCTGGGGGATCGGCGGGAGTTCGCCGAGGAACGGGAACGCGAGAGAGTCCGACGAAGCCGAGTCCGCGGTGTTCTCCGGCTCCTCCTGCGATGAAGCTGCAGGCTCCGGGCCGGCCGGGGTTTCCGACACGTGAGTGGCGGGCGTGTCGTCGTCCTGCGAAGGCGGGGTCTCCGCAGGGGGCGCAGTCGCGAGGACAGGAACCGAGACCTGCGGCGGTTGCGCCGCTGCCGATGCCGGCTTTTTCTGGGGTCCCCCTGAAGCGGCCGCCGCCGCGTAGGAGCGCGGCCGCAGGCAGTCGGCCGTGGCGTGGGCTCCGGAGCAGCGTCGGCACGCCGCCTCGCATCCGGCCGTCTCGTGCCCGAACTCATCGCAGCGGGCGCACCTCGGCGTGCGGCAGGCCGCGCCAACATGACCATCCTGGCCACAGCGTGAGCAGACCTTCCGGACGCCCCTATAATCGAACATAACGCGGTGACCCTGCACGGACATGAAGTTAGGAACCGGCTGCTTCATCTCCATCCTCACGAGGCGCTGGCCGTTGGTCACGTGGCGTCGCCCCTTCAGCGTCGGATGGGAGATCTCGAGCACCTTGCCAAAGGGGCTCAGTGCCGAGGCCAGTGCCGCGTCCCCGACGAACAGCGGCACCCGGAATGCAGTTACGTGGACCACGGAGGGGCCCACGCAAGAGACTGGGACAGAGGTCCCGTTCACTGGGAACGATCCCTCCGCTAGGAGCCTCTGTGCCGCCGCAGCCGTGGTCACGGCGATACAGAACTTGAATCCTCCTTGATGTTGGAGGCTTTCGAGCCCTTTCGGGCCGACGATACTTTCAACACCGTCGACAATGTCGTCGGCCGTGGCGTCCGCGTTCAACGTGAACGTGAAGCAGTGCGCCTTGGGTGGAGGCGCCCGGAACTCCGGACCAGCAGGACCGGAAAGTGGCATGGTGGCAGCAGGGGGGGGGGGGGCTGGAACAGCAGGACCAGTCCAGGAAGGGGCTCCCGGGCAGCCGGCGGGCAGCCCGACACGACTCAGTTCCGAACACGACTCAGTTCCGAGCGGAAAAAAAGCGGGCTTGCGCCCGTTCTCCACGGTTTTATTCATACAGCAAACACGAACAACCAATCACAAGGTCCCACGCCCCAACGTCATTGTTATTTGATCACATTTACAAATCAGCTAAGTGAATTCTGTGTCAACCCAAGAGGGTGCCACACAACACCATTCATGATCTGAGAGTACCTGCCATATGTGCTCCACCCCATTCTCAATATTCTAGTTCTTCCCTCTCATGATCCGGGTCAGTGGTCACTAAGCGTAGAAAGTTGGGCTAGTTGGTTGGTAGTACTATTGTGATACATTCCAGCGGCTAAAAAGACAGGGACGAAGGTAGACGTCTCGTCTACCTTCGTCCCTGTCTTTTTAGCCGCTGGAATGTATCACAATAGTTCAGTGGTCACTACCTGTCCTAAGTAGACATATTCTCTTACTACTTCCAGCACCTCGCTACCAATTGCGAACTGCTGTTTCCTTGCTAGACTGTTGAACATTTTTTTCGTTTTCTGCATGCTAACCTTTAGCCTCACCGTTCTGCTCTGCCTGTCTAACTCATTGACCATGCTTTTCCGTTCATGTCCTGAGTCCTAGCTTAACTTAAGGCAATGTGTTGCGCAGGTGCAAGCCTGACCAGCGATACCTGCTTTCAGCACAGCTTAAAGCAAAAACGGTGCCCACGGCTTGGAACGGCGAAGATAAAGGTTGCCTGTCGCCTCGCCGTACAAAAATAGAAAGGCTGCGACTTATACAATGGAGCTCTCTATGGCGAGGCCCACGGCTTTTGCGGGAGAAGATCCTCTACCACGTCAGATGGGAGGAACAGACTCCTCGCTGGTCGTTCCAAGGGCCGTGAAGATCTCCGAAAGTGGACTCACAGGCGCTGAATGCGATTTCCTTGTCTCCTGTACAGCGTCCCTGCACCAAACGTGCCAGATAGTGCGACAGCTCTCCGTCCTGAATGAATTGCTCTTCCCGGCGAGGCTGGAACTGCAGGAGTTGTCGGTGAAGCTGAGTCTCCTGAGTTTCGACGAGCACGTCCTCTACCTGCCAGATGCAAGGGAGGAACCACTTCGCCAAGCCATGGCGCTTCTGTGCTGGCTCCTCAAGACGCACCGCTGTGTTGGGTCTCTGTACATCACGGGCCACACACTGAGCAAGCACAGATCACTGCTTTGTGAGGCCATAGGATGCAGCTCGTCCATGACGTCACTGAGGTTTCACTCTTGGAGCGTAGCCATGCTGAAGGCTCTATTCAACGCGGCTTCGACTGCGACACAACTGAACGAACTCGAGTGCACGGCATTCGTTCAGTGTACCGACGACCTTTCGCACACACTTTCTAAGATTCTCCGTACCTCAACGTCGTTGAAGATCCTCAAGATTCCCTCACTGGTAATGACAAGTCGTGGGGCGAGGATGTTTTTCGGGGATCTAAGAGCGACCTGCGCTCTGGAAGAGTTGTCCATACACGAATCTGCGATAAGCGAAGCTGGCCGTGACCTCTTTGTGAAATACATGAGTAGCAGTGCATCTTTGACGTCGCTAAACGTCTTCGCGAGTGTCAACAGTAAGCCGGGCCTGTTCGGGTGCATCGCCGAGGGCCTCCTTGCAAACAGTACTGTTCGCAACGTGCACCTTAGGCACGTGCCGTTTGATCCTCCCAGCGTCCCCTTAGCAACGATGATGTTCGAGACAAATGAAGCTGTGCGTGATTTTACCATAACATGCGCTCCCAAATATTCACGAACACAGCCTAGCAACAAGTACGCTTCCTTGGTAACGGCGCTCGCAAGCAATGCAGCCCTGGAAGAACTGAAGCTGCCTGTCCACCTATGGAATCTTGACAAGTGGATAGATTTCGTCAGCATGGTGGCAGCAAAGCAGACTCTTAAAAAGGTTATCATCGACGTGGATGTTTCGGCTTCCGAAATTCTCCCAGGAATATGCCGCGCTCTCCAACAAAGCGGGGCAGAAGCGAAGGTGTCTTTCGCTCCGTACTACATGCTAGGAAGAATTGATTTAATGGCCTGCAAGTCGTTTCGGGATATCTACCTCTCCCTGCCAAGAAATGATGCAATCGCGGGTTTACGCCGATTGCCTGCATACGACCACATCAGTGCCATTCACGTGGGCGTCTGGATACACGACGAGGAACTCTCCTCAGCCCTCGCCGCTTACATCGGTGCAGTGCGTTCTCTGCGGAAGCTGGAGCTGATCTTCTTTGTGGACAGGCTCGACACGGTGTACAACACTAGCAGACCGTGGACAGCGATGATGCACTCTCTGGGCAGAAATACGAGCATCAGGGAGCTCCAGGTGACGGTGGTGGCAGAGAGTGGGGCGCTGGACGACCAGCAAATCGTGCTACTCGCCGAGGCCATCGAGTCCAATCGCAACATAAGAAAGCTGCTGTTCGACTCGGATCACCCGGCTCTGACCGCAGCTTTTCTTCGTCGTTTGGCCTCCAGTATCGCGGACACTTACTCCCTTCTGAGCGTCACTCTCCGAGGTAACGTAGACAAAGACGCGACCGGGGACCTCTTCACCGTGTGGGACACGGTGCGGCGGAACTCCGGTCTGGTGGCCCGAGCAATTGCCTTCGCGGACGGCCACCGATTGGACAAGTACGTACACACATCCCAAGACAGACGAGGTGAAGCGCGCGAACGCATGCATTCTCAGTACCTCCTACACAGGCGGGCCACCGGAAAGATTCATGTTTACTGTGTACGGAACAAAATTTATGAAAACTTAAGAAAACACCCGTCGCACTTCATTCTCGCGGGCCCTTTCTTCTCTCTGGTGGCGTCTTCGTGAAGTTTGCGCCTTAAAGTGTAATAACGAACAGTATTCAATTTTCCCAGATTTATACTTCACTGAATGAGAACGAGGGCTTCAGTAGAGGCCAGCAAAGATTCTTATAACACCAATTGAATTCGCATTATAGGATGAAATGGAATTTTCAAGGCAAGGTGTGTCGTATTCTTCTTTTTAGCTGCCATTAATTGGCCACCCGTCTTAATGGAAGTTATAAAGTGTAGTGGTGAATAATATTTCAATGAGTAATCTCAACGCATGCTCTCAAGTTCCACTGGGACGAGTACTGAGGCGGCCTGCTGAGATTCGATTGACGTTGCTATAGCTGTAGCCAACGTGACCTGCACGCGGCCTTCTCGTTAGAAGTTCCTGTGGCAAAATCCTGTATGTGTCGCTTCCAGCCAAAGGCACCGTCTGAAATCTGCATTTACCCTATGAATGCTAGTAATGGTTACCGTAGCTAAGGCCCAGTAGCAGTCGCGACACTTTCTCTCCTGAGGTAGATACTTCGGGGAAAGCTATACAAATCTCCTTCAAATGCTCAACAGCAAAACGAATGACCTAAGAAGCTCTGGTATATGTACGCTTGAGTAAAAGCTTAAGTCTCGCGCACTGAGTTAGCAGCATGCACCCGTTGTCATGCTGGAAGCTAGTATGTAATGTGGATGCTTTCTCCACGCATTTAAATTGGGGTTGTACTCCTACTAAAGACATGAAATCAGGCTTGCTGTAGAAAAGAATGCCTTATTAAACACCACAATACTTGTTTGAGGCTTAAGTATTACCGGTAACACAATATACAGTTCTTACCGAACGGGTCATTCATATTCTCGCAGTCAAATTTGTGCGGTTTTAATTGGGGAGATAAATACGTTCTGGCCGCTTAAGCGTGGCAGACCGAATTTATAACCGCCGGGACCCGACGCCGTGATCGCGCACGCTACCTAGCGCAAGCCGACCACGGCGGGCCTTGCTCAAAGGGAAACAAAGAAACGATACTCTGGCTGACACAACACGCATTTATTGCCACAACAGCAATAACACTGGCCAGCAAGAAAATGCGCTAAGGAACGGAGGACGTCCGACTCACTGGCACGGGACTAGATGCGGGAGAACTTTCCTCCCCACGAGGCCTAACCCCACTGGCGGAGACAGGAGCGCCGCACTGACACGTTCGCACGTAACGAGCTCCCCAGCCCAAGAGAGAATGCGCTCCCGCACGAGCGCAGCAAAGCCGTCCGTGGGGCTCATGTCGTTGCGACGCAGGTGCCCTCTCTTGCTAGTTATGGTAACTAAATAGGGAAGGTCATGGGTCGCGCCCCTCTTCGAGACCGGCCGTGGGAGGGTGCATCGCGGGAAAGCAAATGAACGGGGAAGACGCGGGGGCAAAGTCCCCACAAGTTATAGCATGTAGCTGGAATTAAATCCCACGACGAGGCTCACGGAAACGCGACGTAAAGGATTAGCGTGAAGGAGAGAAATCAAGAAATGATTTTGCACGAACAATTTTGCGGAAGCCTTGCAGAAGAAATACGAAAAATAAATGACGGGAACGAAGGACGAGTGATTAAAGAAGCTGACGTTCACATTGTGGTCATCAAACGCACCTTTAAGAGTGCCAAGAATCTAGAGATCGCAGCCAATAGAGCACCTTGCATGCCTTTCCGGAAAAGTTGTTCACTTTACCTTGGCAGTGTGAAAGAGTGGATGGGAGGCATGTAGAGATTCCAGTTCTGAAACGTCAATGATTGCGTTTTTAAGAGAGTTCTGAGATATTGTGGGTAATGTAGCTTCATTAAAGCGGACAGTAAGCTGGCACCTATGGCGTACGCAGTCATGTTCTGGAGACAACACCCTTTCTCACACCTTTCTTATTCTTCCGCTTGATGCGCACAACTGCACTAAATATAGAGCAGAGTGCCCTACGCAAGCTGCAGCGTCGACTGTTAATAGTTTGTTATAGCGGAGATGTATTAGCATCGACGTAAATCGTTATATACGCTGAGTATGCGTCCTGAGCAGGATTCTCGTAATCCGCTGTAATCGCTTACGGTAGCCCGTGTCCTCTATGCTAAAACTATAGCTAAAACTACAGTCAAACATTAAGCGACACATCAAGACTCCGAGAAGCTGAAAAACACTAAGAAACTCAAAAATAGACCCCACAGTGGCGATAAAGATTTCTTCACGTAACCCGAGTTAAAGCTGGTGTTCCACAAACTGGACAATTACGATGTCAGCACTACTAGGAAGGGGACATTGGTGGTACCGTCTATATTAAAAGTTTTTAGGGCACAGAATTTAATTTTGTTTCTTGCATTAGAAAGTTACGGAAAATTCGAAGTTCAAAATCCCAAAGGGCGAGGAGGACTCTTGTGAGCCTTGCTACAGAGGTGCCCTGTGCGCGGAATATACTGCTGGAAAGCAAAACCCTCTTGCCTGAAGAATATCAAGGGCACACGTATTGCTGACACATGTTGCATGAAACATAGTATGTGATTTGTGTGCGACATGCTCCTAGATAGTTATACGTTATAATCAAACGCTAAAACAGCAACAGCCACTTGGAATATATGGGCTTTACTAACAACGTCTCGAGTTAGTTGGTTGCTCATCGCGATCAAAATACTGCAGACGTTACAAAGAACACAATGCCGGTGTCTTGTCTCCCCTTTCAACGTTAGCGCCAGTGCCCCGTCTTCCCTTCATGTGTCAACATCAGTGTCTTGTCTTCCCTCTCAATGTCAGCGCCAGTTTCTCGTCTTCGCTGTCTGTGTCAGCGTCAGTCTCGTTTTCCTTTCCTGTGTCAGTGTCAGTGCCAGTGCCTCGTCTTCCCTTTCGGTGTCAGTGTCAGTCTCGTCTTTCCTTTCTATGTCAGCGCCAGTGCCTCGTCTTCCTTTCTGTGTCGGCGTCACTCTCGTCTTCCTTTTTTATGTCAGCGCCAAAGTCTTGTCTTTCCTTTCTGTGTCAGCGTCAGTCTCGTCTTGCTTTTCTATTTCAGCACCAGTGCCTCGTCTTCCTTTCTGTGTCAGTGTCAGTCTCGTCTTCCCTTTTTGTGTCTGCGTCAGTCCCATTTTCCATTTCTGTGTCAGTGCCAGTGCCTTGCCTTCCCTTTTTGCGTAAGTGACAGTCTCGTCTTCCTTTCTGTCTCAGTGTCAGTTTCGTATTCCCTTTCTATGTAAGAGTCAGTCCCAATTTCCTTTCTGTGTCAGTGCCAGTGCCTCGTCTTCCCTTTCTCTGTAAACGCCAGTCTCGTCTTCCCTTTCTATGTCAGCGCCAATGTGTTGTCTTTCCTTTCTGTGTCAGCGCCAGTCTCGCCTTCCCTTTCTATGTCAGCGCCAGTGCCTCGTCTTCCCTTCTGTGTCGGCGTAAGTCTTGTCTTCCCTTTCCATGTCAGTGCCAATGTCTTGCCTTTCTGTGTCAGCGTCAGTCTCGCCTTCCCTTTCTATATCAGTGCCAATGTCTCGTCTTCTCTTTCTGTGTAAGTGTCAGTCTCGTCTTCCCTTTCTATGTCAGTGCCAATGTGTTGTCTTTCCTTTCTGTGTCAGCGTCAGTCTCGCCTTCCCTTTCTATATCAGTGCCAATATCTCGTCTTCTCTTTCTGTGTAAGTGTCAGTCTCGACTTCCCTTTCTATGTCAGCGCCAATGTGTTGTCTTTCCTTTCTGTGTCAGCGTCAGTCTCGTCTTCCCTTTCCATGTCAGTGCCAATGTCTTGTCTTTCTGTGTCAGCGTCAGTCTCGCCTTCCCTTTCTATATCAGTGCCAATGTCTCGTCTTCTCTTTCTCTCTAAGTGTCAGTCTCGTCTTCCCTTTCTATGTCAGTGCCAGTGCCTCGTCTTCCCTTTCTGTGTAAGCGCCAGTATCGTCTTCCCTTTCTATGTCAGCGCCAATGTGTTGTCTTTCCTTTCTGTGTCAGCGCCAGTTTCGCCTTCCCTTTCTATGTCAGCGCCAGTGCCTCGTCTTCCCTTCTGAGTCGGCGTCAGTCTAGTCTTCCCTTTCCATGTCAGTGCCAATGTCTTGTCTTTCTGTGTCAGCGTCAGTCACGCTTTCCCTTTCTATATCAGTGCCAATGTCTCGTCTTCTCTTTCTGTGTAAGTGTCAGTCTGTCTACCCTTCCTATTCAGCATCAGGTCCTCGTCTTCCCTTTCTATTCAGCGCCAATGTCTCGTCTTCCCTTGCTGTGTTAGCGTCAGTCTCGTCTTCCCTTTCTATGTCAGCGCCAGAGCCTCGCAATCCGTTCAGTGTCAGCGTCAGTACCGTCTTCCCTTTCTGTGTCAGCGTCAGTGTCTCATCTCCCCTTTCTGTGTCAGCGTCAGTCTTCTCTTCCCTTTCTTTCTTTCAGCACCAGTGCTTCGTCTTCCCTTCTGCGTCTGCGTCAGACGCGGGTTCGATCCCGGCAGCGGCGGCTAGAATTTCTTTGGAGGAGAAATTCTAGAGGCCCGTGTACTGTGCGATGTCAGTGCACGTTAAAGAACCCCAGGTGGTCGAAATTTCCGGAGCCCTCCACTACGGCGTCTCTCATAGCCTCAGTCGCTTTGGGGCGTTAAAACTCCATAAACCAAACCAAACCTGATTGGACATTGCTCGTTCGTCATCCCAAAACATACCTATACACTATTAGAAATGCATTCAGAAAGGACATTTAGTTTAGGACGCTTATAGTCTTCAAAACACACACCGTGAAATACTCAAGCCTTTCCGCTTTTCGTTTCTGCTGAAAGGCGACTAGTTCGGCTATGAGTTCAACCTGTGAGATCGCGTTCACTAAAAAAATGTCATCCCACTGCTTGCTAGGCAGCTTTAATGTTTATACTTCGCGGTCGACAAAATGTAACTGATTAAAATCATGGGGGAATGCAAAGTAGTCTATTACGCGCGTATGCAGCCCGTTTTATTTGGGTCTCAGAACTTCCAAGTTTATCTTTTCACAAGATCAGTGTCCAAAAGAGGGCCTGGCGAGCACTACTCTTAATCACTTCCTTCTGCGTCAAAAAGAACCAACTTTCTGCAAGCCAAACTGTGGTTTCGGAACCTTTGTCGGCCAGTTTCTTATCGGTCTAGTAGCAGTCTACTTGCTCAAAGTGAGCAAGCAGTACACCTCAATCGGCACGGTGAAACGGGCCGGGCCGGGCCCGGGCTGGGCTTCACTCCGGGATTCACGGGCCGGGCCGGGCTCGCTAGAGCGATAATTTAGCGGGCCTGGGCCGGGCCCGGGCTTGAAGCCACGGGCCTGGGCCGGGCTCGGGCTTCAGGTCGCGGGCCCGGGCCGGGCTTTGGCCTCAAATTGAGGCCCGTGCAGTGCTCTACTTCCCATACTACGTCAGAACCAGTGCATTGTCTTCCCTTTCGGTGTTAGTATCAATCTCGTCTTCCCTTTCTGTGTCAGCCTCAGTCTCATCTTCCCTTTCTTTGAGACCCAATGCCTCGTCTTCCATTTCTCTGTCAGCGTCAGTCTCGTTTTTCCTTTCTGTGCCATCATCAGTCTCGTCTTCTCTTTCTACACCAGCGCCAGTGCATCGTCTTCCCTTTCTGTGTTAGTGGCAGTCTCGTCTTCCCTTTCTGTGTCAGCCTCAGTGTCGCATCTTCACTTTCTTTGTCAGCGTCATTCGAATCTTCCTTTTTGTGTTAGCGTCAGTCTTGTCTTCCCTTTCTCTGTCAGCGCCAATGTCTCGTCTTCCCTTTCTGTGCAGCGCCGGTGTCCTACTTTGCATTAGTGGGACACTGGCGCTCTGAATCACCACTCGGTATCAGTGGCAGTATCTTGTGTTCTCTTTGTATGTTTGCACTGTATTGGTTCGCAGGTATATAGGTTGGTTGCTGAAATTCCCACTTTTACACTTTAATGTGGCTATTGCGTAGAGCACCCGCCTCGCGTGCATGAGTACCGGTGTTCGAATCCCGGTGCCGCGCTGTTCTCGGCCGGGTAAATAAAATTTCTTGTGTCGATAGAGTTGCACAGGCACGCTTGGTGTGCGTCCTGATCTCGTTGATGGGGACCACCTACGAATCCCTCACCGGAATAGGATTTAGCCTCCCAGCTGTAGTACTTGGCCACAACCTCCGTTATGATAACAATAATTAACCCTCAGCCCGCAACCGCCAGTGGCTGCGGACCAACTGAGGAAAGCGACGGTTAGGCCTATGACGCAGCGGATGGTGCTAAGAACCTCTGGCTCTGGACAGGCTGCCATTGGAAACTGAACCTGCCAACATTTATTGCTAGGATCTTATCCACTGAGGCTGTCTAGTAGTGCTGTTCGAGGAACTAGCGGGTATTAAATGGGATGTCGTAACGCGTACTCAGGTTAGGAGGACCGATGCGGCGTACGGCAGCAGTCAATCCCGCCAGTAACGAGAGAGAGAGCAAAGAAAGCCCTAGGGGCAATGCAAAGTGGGAAATCAGCTGGTGAGGATCAGGTAATAGCAGGTCTTTTGGAGGGTGGTGGGCAGATTGTGCTAGAAAAAGTAGCCACTCTGTATACACAATGACTTATGACCTCGTGCTGACAGGAAGCTTGGGAAACGCTAACATCATCTTAATCCCTAAGCGGACATCAAGGACTTGAAAATGTAGAGTATACCTCAAGAGAAGACTGTATATGCTCTAACAGCTGTATCTTACTGTACTCGCCTATGGGCACACACGTGGAGGCTAACGAAAAGTTTTCCGCTTAAATTTAGGACAACGCAGTAAGCAGTGGAAAAGAAAATGATAGGTGTAACGTCATGAGACAGATCAGGGAAGAGTGGGTCAGGGAACAAACATGTGTTAATGACATCCCAGTCGAAATCAAGAGGAATAAATGCGCGCGCAGGGCATGTAATGCGATGGCAAGATAACCGCTTGTCCTTAAGAGTAACGGACTGGATACCAAGCGAAGGCAAGCGTAGTTGGTTCATCAAAGATCATGAATACCGACTAGCCCAAAAGCAAGTGTTAATCGTAGCAGGGGGCAGCAGAAAGTGAGGCGGGCGGATGAGATTAAGAAGTTTGCGGGGATAGGGAGGCCGCGGCTGGCACAGAACCAAGTAGTTTGGAGAGTAGCGCTGAAATTTGGGTTTATTAGTTTATACTTCTGACCAGCAACGCAATGAGACAAGGGACCAGCGAACAAGTAGACACACACAGCGCTATGTGTGTCTACTCACACACTCAGCGTTGTATGTGTGTACTCGTTCAATAGTCGCTTGTCTTGTTCTACCGGTCAGAAATTGGAGAGATATGGGAGGGGTCTTTGCCGAGCGTTTGGCGTAGTCAGGCTGATGATGATGATGTAGTGCTAGGGAGGCTTTCATACAGTGTTGTAGGCGTTACCGAAAAAAGGTAACTAAATACGTTACTCGTTACGCTAAGAAAAAAAGAACGCGTTACGGCCCTACGTTACCTACAAAAAAAGGTAGCAACATAGCATAGTGGGCGAGTTGGTATTGCATCTTTAAGGAACGAAACAGCGCAACTAAAACGAAGGACCAAGAAAAAGAGAGACACGAAAAAAAAAGGTAACGCGTTACCGTTACCGTTACCGAAAAAAAAGTATCGCACGTTACTTTGCCGTTACTCCATGGCCATAAATTTTAATCAGTGCGTCTTCGCTGTAACTGTAACCTATAACTCGTCTTCTCTGCAAGGCTTGTTTTCCAACCAAAAGATCTCAAACCCTAACGACACGCTCATATTCTTCAAGCGAATGGCAACTCCGGATGGTGGCACTCTGCTTGCAACAGAGTCTCGGCAGGAAAAGGAGGGAGGCCGTCCTTTGTCACAGTGCTGTGGGGAGTGCGTTGTTCTTTGTTCTGGCTAGGGGAGAAGGGGGGGTGGGCGGATGACTATGACGGGAGAAAGTTAGACCGACATTGTTTGCAGCAGAAAATTTTTAGAAAGTTTAGTGTGAGGTAACTCACTACTGCCAGCACAGGAATTAACAAAGGCCCATTTCCTTTTTTCCTCTACTTCGGTGCTACAGCCGGTTGACTGCAATCCCCTTTTCTGTGCTGTACCATTGTACTCTTTCGACGGCTCTTTTGGGGCCATCTTGAAGTAAAGTGGCGACATTCCTAAGTTTACTCAGAAGAGGGAACTGCTTCCTCAAAGAATGCGAGTGTGTCGCCTGGGAACGAGACCTTTTGGCTGGAAGACAAGCTTACGGAGAAAATGACTTACAAAATTCTGCAAAAGTCCATTGGTGGCTCGGTAAGCGTCCACTCTTTAGAGAGTTGTGTGTGTGTGAGTGGTTTGGGGGTGAAGACAAGTGTGTGAATGCGTGTTCGTGCTTTTTTTTTCTAGTTGAGCGCGTCGTCAAGGGCAGGTGTTTTCTGGCATGCATGCGAGCTGCAACAAGGGTCGTCGAGAGCGCCTGTAGATTTTGTTTATTTGCAACATCATTTTCGGCGTTTTTGTTTCTGAAAAAGAGGCGGAGGGGGACAATTGAAATAAAAAGTAACTAGTAACTTGACACCTCACGTTACCGGAAAATGTTAACGAAAGTACGTTACCCGTTACAGTTCCGAAATGGTAACGAGTACGTTACTAAGTTACCGAAAAAAGTAACGTGTTACCGGTAACGCCGTTACTTGTAACGCGTTACCGACAACACTGCTTTCATATGATAATGTTGCAGTACTCGCTAATGTTGCAGTACTCGCAGTAATGTTGCAGAAAAGGAATGGCTAAGGTTCTCTGCATTTATTGTCATGTAATCGGTAATGATTAGCAGAAAATTAATCTGTAGAAAAAAAAAACTGCAGGGACACTTAAGCTCTGTCTCAAGTGTATGACGCACTGATTTCCACTAGGTGGCTGGATCCCGCATTCCCGCTTTCCGAGACGAGCGCGAGTGAAGCCACCGGAAGTTGGACGGCTTGTCCCGGAAGTCGGGTGTCTGCTGTGTATTTCAATGCAAAAAGTCGCGTTTTCGCCCTTTCGTTCTCAGTTTTTTGCGCTCTTCTCGTGTAATGTCTGCTGTTATATGAAAGGAACAAGCAAGCTGAACGCGAGAAATGTGAGCATTGTGTGCAGAACCCTGTAATTTCTGCGAAACCGAAGAAAACGGGCATGCAGGTCTCACCCTGCCTCGGCAAAGGGGTACGTGCATTAAACACTATGTTCTTGCCTGGTTCTTATCTTCCGATCGTGAAGGAAAAGTAGTGGAATGACGATGGGGCTAGGTCATCTTAAAACCGAATTTTCGTGCAGCAAAGAAAAGGCACAGCGCGAGAGGAACGACTGACAAGAATGACGAATGCTGCAGTGTGCGTGGGAAGCGCAACAATAACAACACTGCACCAAGCACCATGAATAAAAGCCCATTCAGGGTTAACTTGCTCCAATACGAAACAGTACATGACACGCTCCTTCGAAAAAGCAGTACCATACCTTTTGGAGGCGCTAATGTGAACCGAACACCGTCGACATGTAAGTACCTCACCAGATAGTAGCCTAGCCCTCGCTCTGGTTCGGTCTAAACATAATTCGGTAAAATGGTCGCTGCAAAGTCAGATGCCTGGTGAATGTTTCAACCTATTCTTTCTTATATTTATCACCCATTGATAGCATAACTTGGGCTTGAGCGTGTGAACAAGCATCACAGTAAAGAGCAGAGTTGGCGAAGCTAGGCAAACGAGACGACACCGAGCCGAGTAGACGAGGCTCCATACTTGCTGCGTGTAGCGACGTCCTGTCGTCTGCTAGTGTCGTCCCATTGCAATGCAATGGGCCCTTATTTTTGAAACGTCTTCTCGAAAGACATCGCTGGTCTCCTCGCTCAGTTGAGGGCGCAACAGGTAGGCATTGTCATGTAAAAAGACGAGAACGACGAAAAGACGAAATGCCAAGTGGGAAAACAAAACTGGAACTGAAAAACCGTGCTGAGGTCCGATTTCATGCACTGCCAAAGGCTGACTTCCGGGACAAGGCCGCTTACTTCCGGTGGCTTCACTTTCGGGCGCCCGATGCGGCATCCAGCTCCCCTAGTGGAGATCAGTGGTATGACGCGATAGCGTTAATTCATCATCATCATCATCGTCAGCCTGACTGCACCCACTGCAGGGCAAATGTCTCTCCCATGTCTCTCCAATTAACCCTGTATTTTGCCAGTTGCGGCCACTGTATCCCCGCAAACTTCTTTATCTCATCAGCCCGCCTAACTTTCTGCTGTATCCTGCTACGTCTGCCTTCTCTTGCAATCCACTCTGTTACCCTTAAGGAGCAGCGGTTATCTTGCCTTCGCATTACATGCCCTGCCCAAGCCCACTTCTTCCTACTGATCTCAACTGGGATGTCATTAACCCGCGTTTGTTCCCTCAGTTACTTCACCCTGTTCCGATATCTTAACGTTACACCTATTATTTTTCTTTCCATAGCTCTCTGCGTTGTCCTTAACTTAAGCTGAACCCTCTTTGTTAGCCTCCACGCTTCTGGCCCATAGGTGGGTACTGGTAAGATACAGCTGTTGTATATTTTTCTCTTGAGGGATATTGGCAAACTGCCGTTCATGATCTGAGAGCGTTAATTAGTTAATGCCAAAAATGTGGAATTGGTCATTCTCTGCCCGACAATCACAGATCACTGGGAGTCCTCGCACCACTTCTGGCGCATTGGTGCAGAGGTTAAGCGATGTTCCAGAGCTCCGCAAGGTGGCTGTTTCAAGCATAGCAACGGGTGGGGCTTATGAGACCCAGTTTGCTCTCCCCGAGCAACCTCTCGCGCTCAATCATTAATGTAATTGCCACTTGCCACGGTGGGCAGTTTGCTCACAACCCAGTGGGCAGGCTTTGATGACGCCACAAGATCACGTGACCTAGGTGGTGATGTCAGACCAGAGCCTCCGCAGCTCTCCCGAAGGTCGTGTTGGACACACGGCGATACCCGGCTTTACGTAGCAGAGTGAAGCTACCGCTTGAAAACTGTCCCCCATGAAGACATGCATGGGACCGTATAAATTGCATTCTCTTTGTCTCAACATGTTCCCGGGCGTAGTTCATTTGCAACTTTCGCGCTTTTTTTGTTCCTAATTTGTCTGAATCACCATATACACACGTTGTGGTTTCCCTCTTCTCTGAGATACCTACTTGCAAACGCCATTACTCATTCTTTGCATATCTATATATTTCGCGTTTTTGGGATTTTTATGCAGCCTTCCTCTTTTTATGCTGCTTTCATAGCATTTCGGAGACGCAGAGCGACTACTGCAGATCGTTACGCGCCAGTCGGAAGGAATACAAAAAGATCAGAGGACAACTTGCACTTTTTCTGCAATCAGAACAACTAAGTCAAGTTAACAGTTTATAACGGATTCTTAGCATTGAATTGGTAAGACGTGGCTACGTCTGTGCAAGAAAGGAAGAAACGAAACGTGTCCAACTTTCTGACGTCAGTAAGATGGCTTTCGGGCCTTTCCTGATCGTTTTTTTCGCACTGGTATTGTTTTTACTTCCTTATTGAAAAACGGCGCTGGAGGACATGGGTAGATTAAATAACGCGCGTGCAGGGCGCTCTGTATGAGTCAGCAGCATATATATGACTTCTGTCTTGGCTCTCAAGCGTTGCTTTCAAAGATTACAAAACAAACTCACCCAGCAAGCTACATTATTACTTCGAAAGTATTAAATGGCTTATCGACACGAAAAACTGGCATCTCCCAGAAAGTGGCGGCGTTACAAAAGTCGCCATCGGTCCAAAGGATGTGACGTCATGAAAAGCGTGAAAAGACGAGATGTTAACTAGAAATAGTCAGTACTAATGTGCTTAAAACTGCACTAACTACAGAGGAAGGTAATATAAGTGGAATAGAATTGAAATAAAATTAGAATATAATACAATTTGAATTAGAATAGAATAGAAACAGAATTACAATGATTTCTCATTACCGGTACGCAAGTTCCTCAAGTACCCTTGTGATCTTTTTTGCTCCCGGCAGTTACTGCGCCCGCGCCCTGGAAATGGTCTGCCACCAGGCTGCCCTGGTGGAAGAGGTCGCCGAGCAGAAGTCGCTGGGTGTGGCGGAGGCCAGCGCACTGCTTCGACGGGGTCTTGCGAGGACAGAAGGAATGCACGACTTCATGCGGCTCGCAGGCGTCGTCAAGGAGCGAGTCGAGTGCCACCCGAGTGTCGGCGCACGCAAGCAGCTGGACGACCTCGACAGGGACTGCTGGAGTGTCGTGAGGCGCCACCTGAAGCTGGGCGACGTCACGGAGCCTCTTCCACCGGGGACCTCATAAGCGTCGCAAAAATGTGGCAGACTAGCGCAGTTCACAGCGCAGTTTGTTCCGGACTGGTTATCCCCTAGTGTGCCCTTTAGAAACGAAAAAATATGTGAGAACAGAGGGGTACCATGAATGTGGCGCATGTTGACAAAGGCTTGGTGGTGATTTGTGATGGTTTTCGAGCAATTTAGCCGCACTGCAAGAGAATTATACCGTTGAACTGAAATCGCAGTGCTAACGGTTCTCTACGTTCTTCAAGGGTTCAATGAAGCTTTGAACCCACTAGTTATACCATGGAGATTCAAGTGCTCACTTTGGCTGTTTTATTGTGTTTGTTACTTGGCGAATAACTGCGCGCCCGTGTTCCGTCCTTTTTCCCCCTTCAATTTGGCCTTCGCTTTTTCTGCTTTGCTTTCAAGTTCCCAGAAGAGCCTCGAATGGTACCGTTACCATTCTTTACGGCGCCTGTTTGGTTGTGAACCGCATGCGCTACTGACACGTGTCGTGCTTATCTTATATGAGGTCCACCGACCAAGCCATCTGTTATCGGCAGTGGTCCCGGTGACGTCACTAGCCAAGAGCTTATAAAAACTACTAACCGTTAATAAAGCTCGTTCCTTCTTCGCCAACCACTTGTCGATTCACTACAGTTTAGGTGGGTGGCCTTGGCTTTTTACCAAATGGCGGCTAAATTGCGGGCACGCGGCTCGTGGCTAACAACAGATGGCGTGCTGGGTCGCGCGTGTTCTTTCGCATCTTCGCCTCTTTCTCTCACTGTTCGCCTCAACGCGGGGCACGGATGCGTGACGTTGAGTCGCACGAAGTGAGCTCTGGCAACAAAACTCCAGTGGAGGTTGCCCACATTGTGCTTTTCTCCGGATACTTCATCGTCGCCTTTTAGCCGTTACGAAGACGTTTTCGAGAACCGAGAGCCGCGTCCCGAGTATCACGGGCTGACTTTCAGCTACGAAGTCTGCTAAGGATTTTAGTGCGCGGCCACTAAGGCTTCTAATCTAAAAAAAATCTCTTGTCTGAGCGTCTGAAGCCAGCCAGACCTGCAAAAATTGAGCAAACATTGTATGTAGTGGTGACTGCAGTCCGGCGAACAGGAAAACAGCGAGAACGGCTTCTAACGAAACCGCAAAGAACTGAACCACTCGGCGGCGGCATAGCAACAAGCGTGCTCGGCGGTCGTCGAACAGAATGCCCGCCGCTGTCGGCCGCGCTCTTTTTAAAGCTGATAGCGAACTTTCGAGATAAAGCTTGGAAAGTTACTAGAATACTTTCGAAGACCGTAGAAACGACTCCGCCTGGATGCGATCAATCGAGATAAATATAGGCGCCTCTTGCATCACAAGCGAAGCGATAAAGCGGCGTGCCGACAGATTCGATGAATGAATGAACAAACACTACAAAGATCGCGGCATTACTCCCCTCTCAAAGAAACATCGACCCGATGCTTTAGAATGTAAGGGGATTACAAACAATTAAAGACGTTGTGAAAAAATATACGACTGTGGAAACACAGCGTCCTTTAGCGCGCATAATAGGGCTTTGGACGGGCGACATGGAGAACTGGTTGCACGCGGCGTCGATGGGATGCAGTCATTTGGTCACGGACGGCTTCATAGTCCAATTCACCTAGCCAACGAAGAACCTTATACGGGCCGAAATAGCGGCGCGAAAGCTTTTCACTCACTCCACGGCGGCGAATTGGCATCCAAACCCAGACTCGGTCTCCTGGCTTGTATTCCGCGTTGCGTCTTCGTAGGCTGTCGCGTCTGGCGGCGGTCCGCTGCTGGGCTTTGATCCGTAATCGGACAAGTCTTCGGGCTTCTTCTGCGCGTTGAAGGTAGGCGGCGATGCCGAGGTTATCTTCTTCGGTAATGTTAGGCAGCATGGAGTCTAGCGTGGTCGTGGCCTACCTGCGATGGACGAGCCTAAAAGGCGTCATCTGAGTGGTCTCTTGCACCGCGGTGTTGTATGCGAAGACGATATAAGGCAGGATAATGTCCCAGGTCTTGTGCTCGGCACCGACATACATGGCGAGCATATCGGCGTTGGCTTTATTCAGGCGCTCGGTCAGTTCGTTGGTCCGCGGATGGTATACAGTTGTCCTCCGGGGGCTGGTTTGGCTGTAACGGAGGATGGCTTGTGTCAGCTCCGCCGTGATGCTGCTCCTCTGTCCGTGATGAGCACATCGGAGGCGCCGTGTCGCATAAGAATGGACTCGACGAAAAATTTGGTGGCTTTTGCTGCTGTTCAGTTCAGTAGGAATTTTGCCTTGGCGCAGCGGGTCAGGTAGTCGGTCGCTATAGACATCCACTTATTTTCAGATTGTCGTCAGGAAAGGGCCAAGCAAGTCCATGGCGATCTGCTGAAAGTGTTTTGAGGGGGGTTCAATGGGGTTCAGAAATCCTACTGTTGTGGTTGTAGGGGTCTTTCTTCGCTGGCAGTCTTGGCAAGTCTTATCATAATGTGCGACATCGGCATAGAGTTGGGGCCAGTACTACTTGTAGCCAGTTAGGGCCTGTAATACTTGAGGAACATCACGGCAACGGGATGTTCCTCAATTCTCACGTAGGGAATGGCCTCGTTCATGGAAAGCGTTAGGAACTTGGATCGCAGGTCGATGATCGCCTGATGCTCATTGAAGAAATCCATGCCCAAGATCACTTCGTGGGACGATTGCCGAAGGCCGCGGGATAGTTATGTCCCTTGAGAGTCACTCGCGCTGTGCATAGTTCTGATCGCGTAATGAGATGGCCCCCTGCGGTGCGAATTTGTGGGCTCTCCCAAGCGTTTGTGGCTTTCCTCAGCTGTGCAGCGAATGTTCCATTCATCACCGAGTAAACGGCCCCTGTGGGGACTAAGCGGTAAATTTCCGGCCGTCGATAACCACTTCGAAATCGGATGTACTGGCTCTTGCGTTGCACGTCGTCCTCGGCGTCGGGTCACGGTTTCGTCGTGTGTGTGAATCATGAGTGGGGCGTGTCGTCGAAGCTCTCCTGGGTGGCGGCATAGTTTTGAAGACTGTTCGCGTCGTGGTTGAGGTTGTCAATGTATTCGGAGTAGGCGTGTCGGCGGCAGCGTCTTCATGCGATATGGTTTTAATAGGATCTTCGGTGTTTCGCTCTTGAACAACCTCACCTCCAGAGGTTGCCGTCTTTAGTTTCCCCTACGGGGACTGGGAGACCTTCCTTGTACTGCGGCTGCGTAGCTGGAGCGTGGCGACGCGAGACGCGAGACTGACGCCGATGGTGACAGCTAAAAGCGGTTCGGTGCGTACTCTCGACGCAGGTACTCGTCGATTTCTTGCCGACATTGGCCGAAGCGTGGCCATGGGGCACCAAAGGCAAAGCCATGAAGACCCATACGGCGGTACTGGCAGTGACGAAGAATATGATCGGCTTCACCGTAATGCATAGCACAGCGGGCGGTTGTCGGAATTCCTCCAGGCGTCGCACTTCCTGGGGCTTGGGCGCCGTCCGTAGGCTGGGCGGGCTGTGGCAGGGGGGATTGAATGATTCCCACGTCGCTAGAGAAGCTTCGTGGTTTTCCAAATGCTCGCCGGTCCTCCAAGGCGAAAAAAATGTGGCTCACTTTACTCTGGTCGTCCCAACTGTTGAGCACGGTGACACGCTTGTTGAGGTATTAGCGGGGCCGCAGCGGAGCACCAGAGAGAGACGACCAGCGTGGCAGGCTTCTAGTTCCGAACTGCGCGTGCCGGGCGTGCGCTCCGAGCACGCGCTGTCGTTCTTTATTTTCTTTTGTCGCGGGAACGCCGATCTCAGCGCCTGCGCTTTATAGCGTCGCCGGGCGCTACAGGGCCCCCCGCCTAGACGGAACGTCGGAATGTACGTGCCGACGGGGCAGAGATGGAGTAGCCACGGCAGGCAAGCAGGCAGCTAGAGTAACAGTGTCCCCACGGGGTCGCTACAAGGTCCGGTAAGTTCAGGTCAGAGGCCGGGAAGAGCAGTCGGGTGGAGTGCGCCGGCTCAGGTGGACGAGCCTGGCTGCTGCGCAAGGGGCGAATGATGCAGGGTGCCGAGCTGACAACGGACATGGGAGCAGGGGAGGCCATGGTCGGGCCGTCACCGACTGTAGTGCTGCCCGCGGACACAAGTGTCGTCGGTGTGGGGACGTTGGAGCTGGTGTCGGTGGGAATCCAGCGCGCCGAGTACGTCGGCACAAGCGCTGGAGTGGGCGAAACGGCTCCGTGGCCTGACAGCAGCTGTGTTTTGACCATCGACATAGCGGCGACAGCTGTGACGATGCCGGAGCAAGTTGCTGGGCTCAATGCCAGGTGCTTGGGCGAAGCGGGAGTGACAGTCCGGAGCGACTGGCCAGTGCTGATGCGCGTGTGGGCACGGTTGGCTGTAGGTGGCTGCCAGGAGGTTGTGGCAGTGACATGCCGTGGAGCTGAGACTGCTACATCAGACGGCTGGCTGACAGCAACAGGCACAGCTGGTGGTTGGACAGTTGCTGCACTACTCGGTGTGGGTAGCTCGACCATTCGGTGCCGAGGGTGGCTCAAGTCAGGCACCAAAGCAGACGCTTGCTGCAGCGGTGTCGAGCTGCCAGGGTCAGAATCCGAGAAGCAGTTGATCGTACTGAGGGCTTGGGGTGGGGCCTCTTGGGCAGGCGGTGTGGTCGCCAGGGTAGTGGGGCTGGTATGTGGCATATGCTGCGGTGGTGGCGGCACCCTCACAGCAGAGGTCTGCAGAGCTGTTGGCGGTAGTGACGAGGTAGATGGAGATGCCGGAAGCCTCGGCACGGCTGCTGCCGCAGAGTCGTCTTTGGCTGCAGGAGGCTCTGGCGACAACGCCACTGAAGCGCAAAGTGGCAGAGCCAGAGACGCGGGTAGGACAGTAGTGGGAGCAGGACACGAGGCGAAGCTCGTGCGGATCCCACCTGGTGTGGCGTCGAGAGAGACAGCCGGGCTGGAGACGCTGGACGGGAGTGGCGGCGAGGCGGCGAGGGGCTGCTGAGGCGGGCCCGGTTCTGATGAAGGCTGCGTGGGCGCGAGCGAGGCCGGTGCAGGGCCAGAGGCTGGCGGCGGCGAAAACGGGTCCGCTGCGTCGTAGAGCGGCGGCGGAATGTAGTAGGCGCCGAAGTACGCCAAGACGGCCGCACGCAGCTCATCGTATGGCCGGCCGCCGAAAGCAGAGTAGGTGAGCCGACGCAGGAGGTCGGCCGGGAGGATGTCACAAAGGACTTCGTGTTTGAACGGCTGGATGGTGATGCCGTTCAGGTACATCGCAGCCTCCAGTTGGCCGAACCACCCGCCGACGCCTGCAGGCCGGAACGCCGGGAGCGGCGGGTCGAAACTTGGGTGCTGCCAGTACGCCATGCTGAAACGCCGCTGGGAAAGAAGGCACGGTTCGCCGGGTCACCACTGTTGAGGTATTAGCGGGGTCGCAGCGGAGCACCAGAGAGAGACGACCAGCGTGGCAGGCTTCTAGTTCCGAACTGCGCGTGCCGGGCGTGCGCTCCGAGCACGCGCTGTCGTTCTTTATTTTCTTTTGTCGCGGGAACGCCGATCTCAGCGCCTGCGCTTTATAGCGTCGCCGGGCGCTACACGCTCAAACTGTTCCCGCCATTCTTCAGGATCCTCACCCGGTGAAGCATTTTTAACGTGGGCGGCAGTCGGGGTGGTGCAAAATAATGGCGGCTGGTGTCATAGCCATGGCTGACATTACCATTGAAGAGTTCTTCTTTACCCGTGTGTGGCCCGGTAGTAGTCTGTATTCAGATGAACGCCTCCGGAGACGACGGTTGCTTCGCACTTTGTCTTCGGTTGGGACGGCTTCTGCGGCTTCCTCGTGATCTTCTTCGAGACCGCTCGGGCTGTTATGACGCTTCCCCTAGGGCTGAGAGTGACTGGGACATTCATTAGCACCTCCACCAGATGTCACGTAGTGGTGACTGCAGTCCGGCGAACAGGAAAACAGCGAGAATGGCTTCTAAACGGAACTCTTTGTTTGGGCTGACTTGCGCCCAAAATGTACTGAATCACTCGGCGGCGGCGTAGCAACATGCGTGCTCGGCGTTCGTCGAACAGAATGCCCGCCGCGCTCGGCCGTGTTCTTTTTAAAGCTGACAGCGAACTTTCGGGATGGAGCTTTGAAAGCTGCTAGAACGTTCTGGAACAACGTGGAAACGGCTCCGCCTGGATGCGAACAATCAAGATAAATCTAGGCGTGTCTTGCATCACAAACAAAGCGATAAAGCGGCGTGCCGGCAGCTTTGAAGAATGAACGAGCAAACACTACAGAGAGTCTCTACAATATGGCCGGGACTACCCCGCACCTGGGTTTCGAACCCGCGGCGGCGTGAACAGACCAGCTTCGCGGGCCGCTGGACAAGGTCTATTTATTGTTTTCTAAAAACATGTCAGTCCTTACACTGAAAAAAAGTTCTTATACATGATCTATTTACAAAGCCTTTAGGAAACGCTCCCATCTTCCATTCTCAACAAATTTAGGCGACCATCGTCCGTAAACAACGGCAGACTTAACCGAAAACTTCTTAACTTTTCCGCCCTAATCGCAGTCAGCAAAAAAAAGTCATCCGCAGTGGCGTTCGAATCAACGCTGGTGCCAACAGAACATTTTGTTATAACTGTTCGCAGTGTGCTCTAGGTAGTAACCTCATGCCGTACGTGTTATGTACAGTCGTCTTTCACCCTTTCTTCTCAAGTTTATTAATTACGCTTTGGCATCAATTTCGATTACTGAAATATTGTAAGGTGCTGTCAATAAAATATTGAAGGTAGTGCTAATTATTCAGATGCGTAGCAAAATCTTTCTTTTAAAGTTTGTCCATCGCTAGCATCGATAGTAAAGATTGCCATAGAAAACCAATATGACGTTACTGGCGAGTACTAAAACGTTAATATGAAATAAAATGCAAGCCTACCGTGGGCAGACCTGCGCTTGTGTTGAATTTTATCGTGAAACCTTACCTTATATGAAAATCCCCGCTGGGCCATCTGGAGCATGCAGATGATGGTGAGCTGCAACACCACGGCTTCCCGGGCATACGCAGGGACATCCCCGCAGGGGGATGATGGTGAGCAGTGCGTCACCACGGACCCGAGCACCCGCGCTTAGCCGTACGTGGCTTCGCCGTGTCGGCAGAAAAAGGGATTCTGGTGGTTAAGCCGACGCCGATCGTTTAGACCATCAAGGCCCCCTCGGCGGAGGCGACACAGGGGACAGCGACAGGGGACACGCTGACAGCTGTGCTGAAACGCCATTCCGACTTTTTACAGTTGGCATCTAGGGAGCTTGATATACGCATCGCACCGCGCAGCCTGCTGCAGAGGCAGATCACAGGACCGTCGACCGCGTAATTGGGAGCGCAGCTGAATGACCTTATCACAGCCGCGGTGAAGCCTGCCGGGAGTCACGCCCACCTGCAGGACGGCTATAAAGCAGACGCTGCACGCAACTGCGGGCATTTCTGGCAGTGACATGGGACACGCTGACAGCTCTGCTGAAACGCCGTTCTGGCTTTTTACTGGCCGGTCCAATTTTCCTTTGGACGTTTGGGCCGTTTTTTTGTCTTTCCTGTTGCTGCCAGAAAACTATGCTTTGAACATAGGTGACGAATTGAGATGCTTGATATGTACAACAGAACTAGAGGAGGATGATTCCTACCTGAAGTGCAATGACTGCAATTATGAGTATCACATAGGGTAATGCTCTGGTATTGCTGAAGCCCAGTTCAACTCCATGACGGAAATGACAAAAAAGGCATGGCGATGTCGGACGTGCCAAGCAGGGCGCTCATGGGGTGCATCGAAGAAAGCTAATGCATCAGAGGTTGCAGAAAGGGCAGATGAAATGCCTCATATTAGCCATGTCCTTGTAGATATGCAGGGAAAACTTGCAATGCTTCTGAGCCTGAAAAATACCATTGAAAACATTGAAAAGCTGTGCAGCTGATGTCTGATAAATACGATTAAATTCTTGCTGATTCGGCGAGTCATGAAGTGGAGATCAAGGAAATTAAAACCAAGGTAAAAAAACTTGGAACAGCAAGACACAGAGGGTGTGCAAACTATGAAGGGACAGCTAAATAATCTTGAATGAAGGAACCGTAAGCTGAACATAGTTTGGCGGAGTCGCAGAGACCGAACAGGAAAACTTGCTTGATAGAATCAATGCTCTTGCTGAGACGATAGATGATCCTGAATTATACAAAACACGAAGTTGTCGCCATTCACCACCTTCCGGCCAAGCATGGCAAAATCCCTGGCATTATACTCCGATTCGCCAGACAAGAGGCCCGCGAAGAATGGTTTGAGAAGAGGAGCGCCCTAAGTACCCACTCATCGCAGGTGTACATTCAAGAAAATCTGACAACACTTACGGGAACTTCTTTCTGAAGACAAGAAACGGGCCAAGGAACATGATTTCCAGCATGTGTGGCATAGGAATACTAGGATTTCTGTTAGGCGCAGGAACGGAGATCGTGCATGGCGCATCCAGCTTTTGGGCGAACTAGATGAGGTGCAAGCAGCAGCCCTCGCTAGTTGATCTTCCTGTTTCTCTTCTACGTTTTCCCTAAATTCTGCAATGGATACAACAATACGTAACTCCAAATAACTTTGACAATTTTGGTGGCGACGACTTTCAGTCGTCCTTGAAAGTATTTCACGCTAGCATGCAATCTGCTCGAAACAAAATCACTTCGCTTGAGGTTCTGTTATATCAGATTACGACCCAGTTTGATGTACTCATGATGACTGAAACATGGCATCACAGTGATGAGGATGCACTTTGTATTCCAGAACATTCGACATGTAATCTTAATCGCACTTACGGCAGAGGAGGCGCTGTTGACATGCTGATAAAGAAAGATATAAAATACGAACTGATTTCAGCTCTCACGAAATCAACAACAGATTTTGAGGCATTAGCTTTATGTAGCAACAAGAGTGTTCTTGTTGCGATATACAGACCCCCCGAAGGAAACTTGTCAGATTTCTTTCATTTTCTCGTGTCTCTTTTCTCATACATCAATGACTGTGATCCTGGCCTTGCTTGTGGAGGTGACGTCAATATAAATATGCTTGATTAAACTTTCCGAATGATTAGCGTGTATAGGAAAATCAGAAAACTTTGGATAAACGGCCACCTACTGTGCAAAATGCTAGTTATGACATTCTGCACAAGTTTATTCAGACCCGCGATATAACTAAGCTGAAAGAATTTCAGCAATATAGGAATAGTCTTAACGAGGAAATTAGGAAGGCTAAAGGTGACTATTCTGAAAACTCTTTTAACACAGTGAAGCATCACTGCAAGTCCACTTGGCGAGAACTCAATCATGTTCATGGCCGCTCATCTATTCCTGACGCGGTGTGTGAGCTTAAGATAAATGGTGAGTTACTATCTCAACCTGCCTTGGCGGACGCTTTCAGTGACCACATTGCAAATTTACCTGTACCAATGTTATCTTAGCATGCAATGTCCCTCATTAAAGAAATCCCTAAGAATACTTTCCTCAGTCCTGTGGCCGGTAATGAAGTGTACATAAGGGAAACAAATAGCGCACACGAGAAGACGGTACAAGCGATGAGACACAGACAAGCGCTAACTTTCAACAGACGGTTTATTGCAAAATCGGGAGCATATATACACACGTCCAGAAAGGCAACAAAGAACAGGAACGAAGATAACAACAAGACCCACACCCCCTTGGCAGCCATCTGCTTATCGTGCCAGATATGCAAGCTCTTTTTTTGGCAAATTAACGGAAGGTTCACTGACACAATCCGGTCCAGAACGCACGATGTTCGAAGCTTCAACGGTCTCCCTGGTAAGTTGGTCGCGGTGATGGTACAAGATTACAGTATCTTCAAAAATTGGATGGCAAAGAGGGTCACAGTCACATGTCTTGCAATGAAAAGCCAGATGCCCGTCGACATCACCTCTGACTTTCTTCGCATGCTCTTTTAGGTGTACGTTGAGGCATCTGCCCGTGCGCCCGATGTAGTATCTACCGCATGACAAGGGGATCTTGTAGACTACTCCAGCCGACAATGGACGTAGGTCTGCCTATGTCTGATAGTACAGTCGGGTCTACGCTTTTTGACCGGGCAACTCATTCTGCACAATCTCCCCAGCCTCTCAGGAGCCGTGAACACGACCTTAACATGAGACCGCTGACCCACCTTCTTGAGGTTGTGTGATACCTTATGCATTTAAGGTATCACCGCCAACTTTTCTTTGTCCCTACTATCCTTTTTCTTTTTCCTGTCCTCTGCTCTTTGTTCATGACTCAGGCGAGAAGCTTCCTTCCTTTTGCGATGCAAGCTTTCATCAACCGAAGCTATCACGTGAGTCGGATAGCCCGCGCCCTGCAAGCGTGTAACTTGCATGTTTAAATCCTCCTCGAACGTATGCCGGCATGACTTGTCATGAGCATTGGACAGGAACGAAATAACGATATTTCTTTTGACAAGTTTAGAATGCGCTGAACTGAAAGGCAAAGGGGGCTTGTTAGCTCTGGGCTCGTATATCCAACAGGCATGGTCCTTTCGAAACCGCAGCCGCAGGTCTAAAAACCTAATGCTGTCACGCTCAGGCATTTCAGATGTGAATGTCAACGGGTAGAAACAATCAACAAAAGAATTTAAAATACGCGTGACAATAGGGTGACTACTAACGAGAAGATTAGAACGTCCAACAAGAGGGCCAGTAAAAACAGACAGGTCAAAAAGAATTAAAAAGTCATCCACATAACGAAAGATCTTGAAAATCTTTAGATCAGTTAGTTGCTCAAAAAGAGCCTTGTCACAACGAGCTAAAAACAAGTAACTCAAAATCGGTGCGATGCAGGATCCGATGCAAACACCTTGCTTTTGCAGGAAAACGTTGCTGTCAAAGGTAACAAAAGTAGAAGTAAGGTAAACGGATAAAAGCTCGAAAAAACCTTCCGTGCTCACGCCACAAGCATTTTGAAAGTCGTCAGCTCCGCTATTGTCGATAGCATCCTCGATACAAGACAGCCTCAAGAAGGTGAGTCAGCGGTCTCATGTTAAGGTAGTGTTCACGGCTCCTGAGAGGCGGGGGAGATTGTGCAGAATGAGTTGCCCGGTCAAAAAGCGTAGACCCGACTGTACTATCAGACATAGGCAGACCTACGTCCATTGTCGGCTGGGGGTAGTCTACAAGATTCCCTTGTCATGCGGTAGATACTACATCGGGCAACGTACGCCTCAACGTACGCCTAAAAGACCATGCGAAGAAAGTCAGAGGTGGTGTCGACGGGCATCTGGCTTTTCATTGCAAGACATGTGACTGTGACCCTCCTTGCCGTCCAATTTTTGAAGATACTGTAATCTTGTACCATCACCGCGACCAACTTACCAGGGAGATTGTTGTAGCGTCGAACATCGTGCGTTCTGCACCGGATTGTGTCAGTGAACCTTCCGTTAATTTGTCGAAAAAAGAGCTTGCATATGTGGCACGATAAGCAGATGGCTGCCGAGGGGGTGTGGGTCTTGTTGTTGTTATCTTCGTTCCTGTTCTTTGTTGCCTTTCTGGATCAGTTGGCAGCAGTGATTGCGGCGGGGAGCACGCATTCTGAACTGTTTCTTTCCGCCTGTACAGATCACAGCTGCAAGGAACTACCGGCAAGAAAACTTCATCTACCCTGGCTGCAGCGCTTATCGCCCCAAGAAAAAGCATCGTGGCGGTGGCCGTGTCTACTGCCTACTGTCTACCACAGCGCGCCTGCGCGGGACACCAAGCCCGTTGGTTAAAAAGCCCTGCAAGAAGCACCTTCGCATCAGTTGGCAGCAGCGGTTGCGGCCGGGAGCACGCATTCTGAACTGTTTCTTTCCGCCTGTACAGGTTGGTGATTTCTATGCCCTCTTAAATAGTCGGATAAACACTCGGCCGTAGCTTCTGCTGCAATATTCCTGTTCATGCACATACATTGTTTTTGTGTGTTCCCGTGCGGACTGTTTCACTCGCGATCTTGTTTTCGCTTATCTCCGTGTTGCACCACGCTCTGGTGGTAGCAATGACAGGAAAGCAAGAGCTCGCTAAACTTTTCGAAGACCTTAAACGTGAGTTCAAGAATGAATTTAGAGAACTGCGCGAATGCCTGGAAAGAGACTTAAGGAAAGAAATCAGAGAAATGAAGGGATTTTTGGAATTTGCGAACAAGAGCTATGAGGAAATGAAAACATCTGTTAGTGAGCTGAAAAACGAAAATTCTGATATAAGAGACGCATTGCAGGGTCTGGAAAAGGACCGAGATGCCCTGCTCGCAAAACTTAAGGATCAAGAAGTAAGGTTGATGCAAAATGAACAGCATGCCAGGTGTTTCAACATAGAAATCAAAGGTGTACCAACGGAGCCAGCAGAAAACACCCTGGATATAACCAGAAAACTTGCAGATGCACTTGATGTACCTTTAGAGGATTCTGATGTTGAAATTTGCCACCGGGTTAGGACAAGTGGAAACGCTGATAGTCCTAATATTGTGGTGCTGTTCAAACATAGAGCCAAGCGTGACTGTTTCCTAGAGAAAGCAAGAAAAAAACGGCTGACAACAGAAGATATACAGTTAGAGTTGCAGCCCAGTACTCCGATTTACATCAATGAACACTTATCTCCTCCCATGAAACGCTTGTTTGGAGCGGTCAACAGCAAAAAGAAAGAACTCGGCTGGAAGTATGCCTGGTATCGAAACGGCAAGATTTTCGCCCGGAAATCAGAAGGCAGTCTCATTGTCCCCATTTGCCATCTTGATGATTTGCAGAAAATGACTTAGGAACAACAAATGTGTTCATCTTTTCTGGTGGCTCCTTATTTAAAATATGGGTTATCTGCCGTCCGAGGTAAAAGATTTTATATCAGATAAAAAACCAGCAATGACATTTTTTCATCAAAATGTTCGATCGCTTGCACGTAAGACAGATGAACTGACCATGTTAATACATAGCTTTAGGATACCGATTACAGTAATAATGTTAACCGAAACTTTGTTAACGCCTACATCACAATTGTTCCGGCTTTCTGGTTATCAGTCGTTCTTCTGTAGTCGAGATGATAAGCGAGGGGGCGGTGTAGCGCTTTTGCTCAAAGATGATATTGTTGCTGAACCAGTCGACGATTTCACCGCTATAACTTCTGATTATGAGGTATTAACACTACAAAACCGTACAAACTTGTTCTCTGTTGTGTACAGACCACCATCAGGCGATGCTACCCGCTTTCTTGCTTTCGTTGAAAAGCTTTTTAGTTATGCAACAGAAGAAAAAATGAATCTAGTTTTAGGAGGTGACGTCAATATAAACATGCTGTCATCTTCTCCGCTGCAAAAGGATTTCCAGACTCTAATTACAACTTGCGGTTTTTCGAATACAATTTCTACAGCAACACGCGTGACTGTTGACAGTGCCTCCTTATTGGATGTATTCATATCAAATATTAATATTCATTCGTTAAAGGCCGACGTTCTGTACACTGATATCAGTGACCATCTAGGCATCATTTTACTAGTAAGTAAGATCAATCATTTGATTCAGAAAATTAAGCAACCAGTTTATGTTCAGTCAATCACGCCATCAAATCTGGAGGCTTTCCGCCACGCCATTGCTCAGCAAACTTGGGATAGCCTTTATTGCGCACAAGACAGTGACTCTGCATATTCCGCTTTTATTAATATTTTTAAACCATTATATGATACACACTTTCCACGCAAAAAAATTACAAGGCCATCAAAAGCGCGGAAACCTTGGCTGACCCCTGAGCTTCTTGACATGATTAAACAAAAACATTTTTTATATGCCAAATTTGTAAATTCTAGGGATGAAGCCTTACTTAAGAAGTTTAAGAAATACAGAAACAGTTTAACAAAAAAACTTAGAGCAGCCAAAGATGCTTATTTTTTAGCAATATTTAGTGACCCTGCTAACCAGCGAAGTGATGTACTTTGGCGCAAATTGAATGCTTTGTTACAGCCTAGCTCCTACTCAGCTATGCCTGATATATTGAAACATGATGGGCAGCAAATTTCTGGAGATGCAGTACCAGACGCATTTAATGACGTTTTTACTCAAGCACCGCTACAGGACTTAGAACACAGCCTCACTAACTACGCTCAGTTTCTTCCAGTAAACAGGAATGGAGCATCGCTTTTCCTTGCTCCCACTACCTCTCTTGAAGTTTTTTCATGTATCAGAGCTACAAGCAATAGCAAGTCACTAGATGCCGATGGTATCCAGATTCGCCCTGTAAAGTTTGTGCTCGATATTATAAGCCCTATTCTTGCCCATGTGTATAACATAATATTATCAACAGGTACCTTTCCTAAGAGGATGCAAATCACCCGCGTTGTTCGCGTCTTCAAGCGCGGTGATAAAACTGCACTGAATAATTATCGGCCTATATCAATAGTTCCAGTATTTTCTAGGGGCATTGAGAAGATAATGCATGAGCGATTACTCTCATTCTTCAACCGCCACCATTTGATTGCAGACTTTCAACATGGTTTTAGAAAGCATCGCTCTACGGAAACAGCCCTCCTGAGCCAAAAAGAAATAATTTTAGACACGTTCAGGTGTAAGCATATGGCGTTAGGCATATATATAGACTTCTCTAAGGCTTTTGATTTAATTAATCATTCCATTCTTCTTAACAAATTAGAAATGTATGGTGTGCGTGGAATCGCCCACTCACTTTTGTCATCTTATCTGCCCCACAGGTCACAGTTTGTAGATGCCAATAACGCAATATCTTCACGGAAGGCAGTTACCACTGGTGTGCCGCAAGGAAGCATTTTGGGCCCACTTTTATTCTTAATTTACATAAATGACATTGCAAGCTGCACAGACAATGCTACATTCGTTTCTTATGCCGATGACACAACCATTTTTATTACAGGCAACGTGGAAACAGATTTAGAAATAAAGGCTAATAAGACGCTGTCTGACTTAGAACGCTGGTCCGCGATAAACTGTTTAAAAATCAACCCGAAGAAAACAAAAGTAATCTTGTACACGCCTAGAGGTAAGATGTTGACAACTAATATGAATTTGTGTCTGGGCAGTGAGCAGTTAGAGATAGTGGACTCCGTTAACATCCTTGGGGTGCATTTTTCAAAGCACCTTACCTGGAATGAGCATGTTGATCACCTACAATCAAAATTGTCATCTGCCATTGGTGTCATTGCTCGTCTGCGTCGCATTCTCCCGACCAAGGTAAAATTAATGTTGTACAATGCACTGGTGGTATCTGTCATGCAGTATTGCATTGTGGTGTGGGGCACAACTGGCGTGACAAACTTGCAGAAACTACATTTGCTACAAAAAAGAGCTGTACGTTACATAGCTGATGTCCATTATACATACTCCACAAAACCACTTTTTCCAAAATATGAAATTCTTCCTGTGTTTTGTTTTTATAATTACAGGTTGATGTTGTGCTACAAAGGTTTTGTGAAGTTTGGCATTGATTACATAACTCATCTGGCAAAACTCCAAGAAAACATTGAAGAAGCGTAGCTTGTTGGGCCAGTTGGTGCATGGTATGTAGAAAACCAGCGAAAAAGACGCATTCACAAGGAGGAGAAGTACACAGGACAATGCTGGAAGAAAACACAAATATTCGTCAGACCTGACATAAAGAAATGTGGTTTGTACACACCCCGAGAACCTCCTATGATGAACAATCTCTATCTTATACATTACCTTCGCTGTTAAACTTACTAGACCGACAAAATTTTGATCCCTCCAGAAACCGAAACTGTCGCATTAAATGTTTTTGTCAACTTCTTCATTTGCAAGACTAAACCATGCCTTCCTATTCGCCTAATTTTGTTCACTAATGTTGCTTATGTGTGTTGATTTATCTGTATTACCTTTTGTTGCTTCTCCGATTGATTGCCGTCTTGCTTCATTCTGTATTACCCGTTGCTTTGTGATATTTTTTCATTTTTGTGTAAGACTGGCCGTCATCCTGCTGTCATGCCAACTAACAAGGGGTCGGGACCTCGTCAAGCTGCTCGAGCTTTTAGTCCCGTACTCCTCCTTTTCTAAGGAAATAAAATGATTGATTGATTGATTGATTGATTGATTGACATGTGTATATATGCTCCCGATTTTGCAATAAACCGTCTGTTGAAAGTTAGCGCTTGTCTGTGTCTCCTCGCTTGTCCAGTCTTCTCGTGTGCGCTATTTGTTTGCCTTAAGTATGTCTTACCAACATGCCCAAGCCTCATCTCTTCTGAAGTGTACAGTCTTTGTCAAAAGTAACCAGGCTGCACGTTTTTCTTCTCAGTCGTATATTAAAGCTATTGTGCCAGCCCTCAATCTCTAAATCTCTGTATGGTAAGAGGAACTCCTGTTCTCACCTTCAAAGGACTTTTTGATCTTTATGGAAGCCGTGAGGCTTCCATAAATACGAATGAGAAGCAAATCATGGAGCCGCCACTCTAAAGAAAGTCTCAGCACGCCTGTGAATTTATATTGGAGAGAAACAAAGGAAGAATATAGATTAATTGCGATTGTTTGTGCTATCATAACGAGTGCCATGAAGTAAAACTGTCGAAGTCATCTCCTGACCCATATACAGCTAATCACTATATCCCATTCCGTCGGGAGGACATTCAGCCTGACGTTACTGAAAAGGAAAATGAAACTTCGGAAGAACCGAGGTAAGCAGTTGGCTTTTTTTCTCCCCCAAATGTGACTCACAACTCCCTGATTTCCTTCCGAAAGGCTCAGTGATTTATTTTGTGCGTTTACATTGGCAGCCAAGTGGTGATGTAAAAAAAGGGGGATACTCAGGTGATAATGCCACAACAAACAGCGCGACTAACTAATACTGAATAGTCAAATTTTTAACTATTACTGTTAGCCTCATTAGTTGTGGAGAGGCGTGTAGCCCACAGTAAGTAGTATCAAGTTGTATCGGCTCAGTTGGGGCTGGTAGGGAATTTATTTTAGGAACTCAGAGCTGCTGCCCGTAGCTTGACCTAGGCGAGCGAGCGCACCAGAACGTCCCCCGCGACGACGACGAGGCAACCGACCCGTCCACTGTGCGTTTGTATCCGCTATGCACCCCGGACAATTCCCCGCCGTGGGTGTGTGCCATTAAGCCTGAGGACATCATCATCATCTTCGGGCAGCATTGGTAACATCAGGATTGAAGAGTTCGAAGGAGGCTCCGACTGGTCGTGCTGGCTCGAACGTCTCCAGTTCATATTCGAGGCCAATGACGTTACTGCTCCGGCGAAGTAGCGGGCACTGCTCCTATGCTAATGCGGTGAGCACCCATACGGAATCATCAGCGCTTTGCCACTACCCAAACATCTCGAGGAGGAGGGACACGACGAGCTGGTTCGACATCTGAACCGTCACTTGGACAACAAGAAATCAGAGCTCGCTGGACGCCACAAATTCGACAAGCTTGACCAACTGCCGTCCGACACTATTTCGCAATACGCCACGGAGCTTAAGCGACTCGCCAAGGAACGCAACTTTGGCGCAAAGCACTGGATCTGCTACTGCGGCGGCTGACACGTCATGATCTACTTCGATATGCTCCATATAGGCGCAGGACACGCGGTGCTCAGGCGTCGTCTAGCAGCCGGCAATGGCTAGCGGGACGGGGACAGGAGATCCGGCTAGGTGGCCTAGCAGTAAGAAAGCGAGCACTAAGGCAGCATTCCGACTAACGCTCCTGAAAACTAGCCCGCGTGCGACCAACCATTTCAGAACATGATCAAGAAGAACAGCGCGAAAAGACAAGGACCACAGGAAGATACACAAAGACAAGCGCTGCTTTGTGTATCTTCCTGTGGTCCTTGTCTTTTCGCGCTGTTCTTCTTGATCATGGCATACCAACTCGCCCAAGCATCAGTCCTAACGAGCTTCATTTCAGAACCATTTGTCTAAACTACGTGAGCCCCTAAACGCCCCGACATTTGTCATTACACGGACCTTAAGGCCTCTCTCGTAAAAAACAAGGCTGAATACCACATCAATGAAGCATTTTGATCAAAATCTTCCCTCACACACACGACTCGGTATCATCTCCCAAACCCTAATCTGTAAACTAATTTTCAAAAGCTTACCTCAAACATTCCTTTCAACATCACTTCTCTAAATCACACATCGCTGCTCAGTTACCACTTCCACTCGAATAAATCTCAAAAAGAACATCGGCTGGCATTCCCGATGAATTTGAGCCCGAACATAACCTTCATCCTGACGGCGAACTGAAGCCAAACCTCTGAGTAAGTACCAAGCGCACTTCCGAAATGTTCCTTCTGAGTGCTGCCCGTCTCCGTGTTCCCTCTGCGAACCCTTCGCAAGCTGCTGCGCCGGGTCAACATGCGTGCCGACGATGGTTGGCACGGGGTTCGTGCCGTCGAGGTGATGGTTGTGTGTGTCCGAGAGATCCTTTAACTAAAGATCAGGGGACGCGCGTCAATAAAAGAGCCCTCGTTACCGCCGCTTAACAGTCCGTGGCTTAGGGCCTTCGTTCTCTGTGTTTGAATGAACGCTACCGCACGACTCCGGGACCAAGAGCCCTGCCGTTCTGCCCATCGAACCAGCCGAAGGGCGCAGGCCACTCGAAAACGTCGACGGGATGTTCCCGTCCTGGAATGTGCCACACTTTCCCTGCATTCCATTTAGTGCTTTCACCTATTCTCGACAAACAGATAGGTTACAATTTTTTGTTTGCTTGCTCAGTTATCACTTACCGTGCACTGCACGAAGATATTATTAACATGGAACGTAACTAGCGCCGTTGGGTACACGAACTGTAATATATCGACACTCGTGCTCAAGTTTCACGCTTTAACTTTTAGCGATCCGGGACTGCAATGACAGAGTCTCTGATGTCCCCGAAGGTCAGGTAACGCCTAACTCTGCTCCAGCACTGTTCGTCGAGGTCGTCCAGTTGCAGGCGCCTCTCCGCCCTTGAGTCGCACACAACCCGCTCCCTGACGACGCCGGCCAGGCGCATGAAGTCGTGCAGACCCTCCAAGCTGTTCACAGCTTCCCGCAGGAGGACGGCAGCGTCCGGTTGGCTGACAGACGCCACTTCGACGACCTTCCTCGGGAGAGCAGGATGTCGGGCGATCAGCTCCAGAGACTGCGCACACTCCCTGTCGCGCGCAAAAAAAAAAAGAAATTAGAGCAAAGCTTATTTGGGATCAGTTAAGCGTCCATTTCTCAGCATCATGTGCGGTGAGCGAATAGACGCGATCACTACACCGGAAAAAGGGCCCCGTGCTTGACTTGAACTAGTTGAAGTCTACGTTCTGTAGCTTGAAAGAAGGCCAGAACTTGAAATTCTTGTTTAATCGCCTGCACTTTAGAAGATGGGGAGTGGTATATCAGGTCCCCTTCTCATGCGGTGCCATGTACATTGGCCAAACTAGCAAGTGTGTCAATAGGCGTCTCATGGAGCATGAGAACACAAGAAAAAATGATCGCCTTTCTCACACAAGCGCCCACTACAGGAACTGCCTTGAGAGCACGAGAAAGATTACGCAAAAAGGAAAGCAAAAGGTGACAGTCTACCTTTCGATGCGAGGAGTGCAAATACCTTCCTGATTACAAGAACACGCGCATCCTGTTCCGACACAGCGATAAACTAACACGCGAGGTAACGGAGGCCTTCTATATTCACCGCAAGTGTACGATGTGTATCAGCAGCCCTTCCATTGCATTATCGGAAAGGGAATTGAGTTATCTGACCTTCCACGTGCCTTCCAGATAACTTCTGTTCTCTTCATAAGTGTTTTGATGTTTGTATATATACACGTTTCGTTCTTCAATAAAAACCAGTTGATAGTCAGCGCTTGTTTGTGTCATTCTTTCGTCTCGTGTCCCGTTCTTGTTGCGCTGTGAGCAAAATCATGAAAATCTGGTGCCGCACTCTTTGCATTGGCGTTGTCAGGCTTGCTTTGCTGACACCATCATCTTTCCTCATACCTGGAGCAACGCTTAAGGATTTTTAAGCGCGTAAGATTAGGGTGGTGGGATTCGAACACAATGTGTCTAATGCTGGTCCGCCGCATATAAGAAGAGCGATATTGAGATGGAGGAGCATCACACTGATTGTGAAAACCTTTGTCCTTTCCTTGGTATTTTGATGTCACCTGACATCTTCTGCAAAAGAAAGTCAACACAACTATAAATTTTTGCACAAAAGAGAAAAGCTTTCCCTGCTTGCATAAATATGCAAGCTTGGCTGCTCGAGCTAGCTGGTAATTCATGACAGGTAAAATACGCAGTCTTTGCTTCATCCCCTTGTCAAAGTTGCGCTGCGTATTTTAGCTGTCGTGGAGAAAGAGTCGTGATTACACGCTGACCATAATTATCAGTTATTCATTATACGGACACTAAGAGTGATTACTAAGACTAGCTTGATTAGGGTCCCAAGTGTCCAAAGTTTGTCATCTTTACTGATAACGGAGCTCCAGTGAGCCAGGAAATTGCGCGAAATTGAGAGATCGGTTAACAGCCATCGAGAGAACCAGTAAGTGCGCCTGGTCACGCGAATTCTTCGCCGGCCATGATTGGCTCATTAAATACACGACGGAGCAGGGATGCTGTGATGCGAGCATCCGAAGCGTCGCCTGCCTCACTCGCCAATGCGCAGTCGGCTTTCGTGAGGCCCTCGTGGTTACCACGCAGAGAAGCGCGTACCATGCACACGCCCTCAGGGTCGTTGACTCTCCTCGCAAGTACTAATGCCCGCATTGGTACGACGGGTGAGAAATTCGGATTCATGGGAGGGCAGCATGATGGTGTCGTGTGTTCAAGCATGTACCAAAGAAAGCCGTTTTCATCGGGGTTTTCGGAAAGCGGCTTTGTTTTCAGTTGTTTTCACTTATCGCCTCGACAAATAGTCCCTGTGAATGATTTTTAAAAACTGCAGCCCCTATTTCGAGCAGGAAATCTCTGACAGCGTTACTTAAGAGTTACTTATCAGCTTAGCATACCTTATTGTTTATTAGCTCATTGTTTACTAGCGTAGCTAAGCGTACCTTAGTGCACCTTATCATGCGAGCGTACCATATAGGTGGGGCGATCAGTTTAAGAAATCGGCGAGGACAAGGTGGTCGCAGCTGGTGCAGTACAGGCTTAATTGGAGGTCAGTGAGAAAGGTCTTTTGTCTTGCATCGTACATGGTTAGGCGTATAATTATATTGACGACGATGAAAGGCCGCATTGAATGAAGGCCTACAAATGGAGGCGCACTTCGGGCTGGCTTAAAACAAAAACACGGGAACTTAGAGACTGTTCATTATATGCAAGTGCGATTCGACCCCAGAAAGCGCCCACAAGCTTCGCCGCGCATGAGCCCCCAGTAATTGACAGCATACGTAGTACATTGTGACTGGCTGAAGCAAATGTGAACTCGACTGGCCACTGAGCGACAGCGGGAGAAAATTCCAGACCTGGCACGGCACAACGGTCGCTACGTAGATAAACGACGCGATATTCCATTTCTCCAATGTTAAAAGGAACATGTTATCCAAATTCATCCACTTACAGGGTCTGTTCTGAAAGTAGTAGGACTCATTTTTTTTCATAAAATTTATTCAAGAGAATAGTACAAACGATTAGAATTCTTCAAAGTAGCACCCTTCCGCACCTACACGCTGCTGCCCATGAGTTTTCCAGTTTTCGTATGCCTCCAGGAACGCCTGGACCAGAATGCTGTTTAGGTCCCTCGTCACGGCCTGTTGAACCGCCTCTACCGATCCGCGATGTTTCCCTTTGAGCGTCGATTTTATTCTCGAGAATAGAAAAAAGTCTGGCGGGGCCAAGGCGGGGCTGTAGGGGGCCTGAGGCAGCGTTGCCGCCATGTGCTGGGCAAAAACTCGGGGTCCTCATTCACATGATCAAGATTCTAGCAGATCGCTTTCCGGTCGGCCTTTTGCTCCTCTGACAACACTCCGGCACCAACTTCGCGCACACTTTCCTCATGGCTAAGTTTTCTGTCACGATCTCAAAACCTTGGGTTTGAGGAAAACTCAAGTCATCAACAGTAGTTCTGATACTCATCCTACGATAACTGCTCAGTAAATGTTTCACTTGCTACACATTTTCGTTGGTCTTGCTGGTCGAAGGGCGTCCGGAGCGATCGTCGTCTTCCACTCTTTCCTAACCTTCTCGGAACAACTTGTGCCACTCAAAAAACGTCTGATCTATCCATGGCAGCGTCACCGTAGGCCTCCTTAATCATGTCGTAAGTCTCTTTGCCCGTTTTACCAAAATTTACACAAAATTTCATCGCGTATTGCTGATCCGGTAAACGCTCCATAATTCTGCGTGACGAGACGTTTCGACAGGGGTTCACAGTACAAGCGACCTGCTCTCTTCAAAGGCCGAGAGCCGACTGCCGATTTTCCCCAGAATTCCCAATATCCCCCCCTTCAACGATCCTGCACGCGCAGACCGCCTCTCGTCCGCCCGTTCGCCCAGGAAAAAACCAGTCCTACTGCTTTAAGAACAGACCCTGTAGTACAGCATAACAGAGTACTTTTTCCTTCGTAAAAAATAGTTCTTTTTCTCTACAGATAACGCCCATGAGACATCACCAACTTCAGTGCAGAATTAGCAATACAGTATGATAAAGTTAGCAAAATGACCGTTCCTCTTTCAGAAGACGGGCCAGGATTACGCATCCCCTGTGCGTTAATCTCTTTCCACGTTCCTGCCTCGTTTGCGCCGTTTCAAGTACGATATTCCCAAGGCTCTAGAAAGAGTGATTCCTTTAATACAGAAGCTACACGTACTACAGCGCGGTCTGTCCCGGCCTCGGCTCCTGCGTTTCGGTATAGATATAAACGTGTTCTATTCGATGTCAGTAAGCGTTGATGAACCCCAACTCTTAAAAGGCTACGCCCAGGTGATAGAAGTTATTCCGGAGACATCGAACAGGGCGCCATCCTTAGTTCTCTTTTTTTCCCCTTCATCGCTTTCCTCACAGCGCGCTTTAGGTGTTCGGCATGCAGGGAGTCAGTTACTGCGCCATTTAATTCCCAAGTCCAGTTTTCAGTTTTCAGAATTTAGGAAGCATGAGCGAGCTCTTTGCACTGACGCCATCTACACTCAGTTTTCACCGGTCGGTCCGAGACAACGCTGCTCGAAGTATTTCTGTCAGTCGACAATAGAGGGCACGCCACATCCCATTGTGTTTCGGATGTGGCCGTTCGTTGAAGAGCGCGGTCGATTGTTGCGTTCGGACATCGGGAACGCCAGTGTCTCAGCGCGCCTATGATGCGGTCAAGCCTGATGAGACCGCTGAATACACCGCTTCTTTTCATGGCGACTGCTCAAAATGGAAACGAGCAGACTATAGTGGCGACTATAGCGGTATAGTGGCGACATCTGCAAGCATGGCCAGAAAACAGTCGCCATAACTGCTGACGTATAGGGAGGCGCGCCGCAATACTGTCACGCCCGTTCGCGAGAACATGATTGTGCTAACTGCATTCAGCAGGTCACGCATCGCTGAAAAGAACTAATACAGAAATTCAATGTGAAGACACCTTGAGCAATACTGTCAACAAACTCAAATAAGGAGTTTGTTTACGATTATCCGGTCCTGCTTTAGTCGAGAATCTCGACGACCGAAGGTAAATGCCATTTCCTTTTTTTAAATCACGCAGTTCATTAATTGCCTCATCATCATCATGAAGCTAACTACACTCCAATGCAGGACAAAAGGCTCTCCCACTGACAGGAACCCGGTCCTGTGCCAGCTGCGGCTATTTTATTTTAGCAAACTTCCTAACCTCACCCGCCAACCTGACCTTCTGCCATCCGCTGCTATGCTTGCTTGCTTTCGGAATACAGTCCCTTACCCTTAACGACCATTAGCTACATTGTCTCATCACAGGACCTACCCAAGGCCATTTCTTCATTTCGGACATCGACTCACTTGCGGGGATAGTGTGGCCGCAGATGGCACTGGGCAGGGCCAATTGGAGAGTTATGGTAGACGCCTTTGACCAGAAGTGGGCCTAGACAGGCGGATGATGATTATGATGATGACGATGACATGGACTCACATTTGTTCCCTAACTCTGCTCCCTTCTTTTCACTTAACATTATATCATCATTTTTCTTTCCGTTGCGCGCAGCGCTGTCATCAGTTTAAGTGTGTTTGTTTGTTGGGTGTAATGGCACATAGGCAGCTAAGGATATCATGCGTCAAGCACAAAGCATAGGAAAAGTTTTTAACGGGATTTGATAGAGGCGGAAAGTGGTCGGATCGGTGGTGAAGGCCTAAAAAGTTTTTGCTACCAAGCAGTAACAGAGGAAACGAAATTTATAAATGGCTAATGGTAAAAGCTTTAAAGAAGGTCAGGAGCCTCAGCGGCTATCCTTGTGGGGCAAGGGTCTTCGGGCTCGGAACCAATCAAATAAAAAAACTCATCTTTTTTCTCAGTAATGAGAAAGTGGCAGAGGTGCATCAGGCAAAGCACTGGGTGATGATTTATATTCTTTCAAGAAAACCTGCTTCTGTTAAAAATCTAATAACACAAGACATGTCCAGAGTTGCATTATCACATAAGAGCAGTGCTGGATGAAAAGGGGTGCATTGGTTATCAAACGGAGGAAAGCACTTTCTCCTTAGCCTTTCGAGTTTCTAGCATCAACAGAAATTGTGATTGACAGTGAGTTCAATCATTGTCTAGTAATTTGTCTAGTACGCCAAGGTTTTGGCACGTCTCTTCAAACGGCAAAACCAGTGCCCGGGTTGCTTGCGGTAACTTGTTAGGGTTCTAGATGGGCATTTTACAGCGATGGGGTAACATACTATATGCTTCTGCAGAGAACGGATTTTTAGAATGTACGAGCACGTGAGCATGTCCGTTCTGTCTGCAAGTGAAGGTTCGTTGGTTTCCACATACACACTGTTTACGGGTCATGTCCTGCACGCACCGATAGAAAGACGCAAGCCTAAGCTACTTGTATGTCTGGACACATAGGATATTGAAATGTGGTCACGGGTGCCAGTGTTTTGTGCAGTGTGTAGCGTCAGCAGTGCAGGCCAGAGCAGGAAAGCATAATCCCATTGGACTAAGGGAGTAATTACTCATTGGCATCCACCCGAGCGCAGCCATACTGCTACAAAGGAAAGCTATACAGCTTTTTCAGAAACTTCGTAGTTAAAGAAAAATTCGTCCTGGTCCGGGGTCGACCCCGGACCAGGACGAATTTTTTTTTAACTACGAAGTTTCTGAAAAAGCTGTATAGCTTTCCTTTGTAGCCGTATGGCTGCGCTCGGGTGGATGCCAATGAGTAATTACTCCCTTATTACAAATCTACACCACCTTGGGGGATTCCCCTAAACATTTGACCAATCCCTTTGGACACGTCGGCTGCTTTCGCAACGCACCTAGACCAACGAAATATCAGCAGGGGCGACGTCGGTGAATGCTCGTTATTTTTTATGGGTGCAGCACACCTGGTTTGTCCAAAGAAAACGATCCCCAAATGCCGCGTCCTAAAACGTTTCTAGTATCTCTTTTTTTGGGATAAAAATTTATGCGCACTCCCTGCATTGCTCATGAACATCGCTGCAGTCCTTTCCTTTCTTGTTTTTTTTATTAAACGCCTAATGATGAAAAAAGATTCGGTGGACGCGCGTGCGTGGCACTTTTGCCGTTTTTACCTAGCGTATGTTCGTTAATGAATCTAGTTGTTATTCTGCGCTTCCTCTCCCCAAGTCTACTTTCGTTTCCTGGGTCTCTAATGCGGCGTTTCCAGTAATTACGATTCGATGCGCTTCGCACTACAGGGTAGTTTTTACTGAGCATCGTTCTGCAAAGCGTCAGTGCACCCTTAACGAAAATTGAAGAGCCTCAATTCTTCCCACGCTTTGTGTGCTTTCGTGCACCTCCTGCGGTTCGAATCTCCTGAAGGTTGGAGGAGCCTTCGTCTTAGTTAAAGGAATTGGTGAGCGCTAAAAACCACGGAAAAAGGACTAGCGTGGTTTTTAGCGCTCACCAATTCCTTTAAGTATGTATTTCCAACTAGCCCCAGTAGTAGCTCTTTTGACTTCGTCTTAGGAAACTTCAGACTTTTTCGGACCCTTCAGGAGCTCCCGTTACCTGCCAGATTAGGAGCTGAAATTCGACAAAAACATTTGTTGGGCAAGTTGGTGTTTTTGATGATCCATAACTACAGCGCAAACGACAGGACAGAGATGAAGAAGGGGCACCACACAGCGCTGACTCACAACTAAAGTTTTATTGGATGCCAGCAAGTATAAATACCTCCTTGGCGGCCAGAAAAGAAAGCAGTCCACACTTACATGCGTGACTGACATACTAGTGTACCAGTCACGTGCCACCAAGCAAATCATATGCGCGAGAATACAATATAATCAGTGAGCATGCACTTGTCAATATTCGCAATCAAGGTATCGTCTTTCTTTTTCTGACAACGCGACAGATGAAGCACTGATGCATTATTCCGAGAGCCTACCTTTTAAGTGAGCTGAAAGCAGCTTACCTGTCATTTCGAGCGCCAGCGACGAACCGAGCCGCACGTGTCAAGAGGCCTGAGTTGCGTGCAGCGGTAGTGGAGACGGCCAGCCAGTCCCTGGCCATGTCGCTGTTGACACCCCAGTGAAGGGTGAAGCTGATGAGCGTGTAGTTGTCCGCCAGCCCGGCTGACAGCGCCCGAAGGAACGTGGCGGCGCAGCTGGTTCTCTCGGGTATGAAGTGGACCGTGTGCAGGCGCCGGCTCGACCTGACCACACTCGCCAGAAGCTCGACGTCCTCCAGGTGCATGCACACGGCCCTCAGCCGCAGTTCTTCCAGGCTCGTGTTTCGGGACAGCGAGAGCACGATGCCTCTCCAGCGCTCGGTCCGGGCGTCCGAGAAGAAGTTGTGGCACCACGATATTAAATGCAGCTCTCTCAGCGTGGTCGTCGTTTCGATGTAACGAGCGATGGCTGAGCAGTGGCTGTCCTCCAATACGGCCGTCCAGATGTCCAGGTGCGCGGACGTAACGTGAGAGAATGATGACAAGCGTTGCAGAGCTCGTGAAAACTTGTCTTCTGTCCCGCTGCGGAGGCACGCCGAGAACTGTGAATATCCAGAGCATTGGCAAAAGTAGAACACGCAACAAACGCGGCAGTTTGCGGTAAGCACTTGCTCTCCTGGGGTGATGTCGTTCAGGGTTTCGTAAATTTCACACAAACGGTCACTGTCTGTCGTATCCAGCTCAACAGTCACCTTTTGTACACTTCGCTTTGTTGGCAGCAGTGTCAGAAATTGTCGCCATAGCTCCGGTTGAAACATCCGGTGCGGAAATCTAACTGTTCTTATTGTGTCGTTCTTACCCAGCGCCACGAGCAAGCCGGCCATTCCTCGCTCAGTTTCAGTATCGCTCAAGGCTGAAACAAGGCTGAGGCCACGAATGACATCGTTCTCTGCTAATATCTTCGTCAAAAGCTGCACGCTCCTCTTTTCAAAAAGAAAGCCCGTGAGGCATACGTCGCAAAGCCGCTTATTCGTTAGCAAGCTCTCCAGAATGGACAGCAGCGAATCATGAGCTTGCCCGCTAGATGCCACAATATTCAGCGTCGTTAATGTAGAGCAGTTCTTCAAATATTCTGCAAAAGCTACCCGGGAACTGTCGTTGGCGAACGAATCGTGCAGCGAGAGCTCTTTCAGTGTAGAGTTCGTGCGGAGTGCGGTCAAAAATTTTTCAGCGTCCTGGGCTTTCATGCGCAACTCTGGGATCTTGAGAACAGTCAGTGACGTCGTGGTCGCGAGAAGCGCCGTTAGAACATCCATGAATGGCTCCGAACATTCCTCGGCTGCCGTGCACTCGAATTCCTCCAGACTCTCCAGAGAAGTTATGAGGTCACAAAGCATCGTGTGCGTTTGAAACCGAGGAAATCGGAACTTGAGATATTTCACAGAGGACTGCTCCTTAAGGCAACGACAGAGAACCGCTTCATACTCTCGCAGCCGGTACGGTCCCACTTCGAGGGCCGTGACACAGCGGTGTGTCTTCAGCAGCCAGTAGACGAGTGTTGCGGTCTCGTGCAGCTGGTCCTGCCAGGTATCCACGGGGTGCGGCCCGTCGAAGCTCGCCAGACGCAGCTCCCAGCTGACAGTGGGCAGTTCGCGCAGCTCCAAGTGGGCCTGGCTGAGAAATTCGTTCCAAGCGGCCAGGTACCGGACAATCTCGCATGTGCGCCCGTCGGCCGCGGTACATGGCGACCGGAAATGGACGGTTGTGCCCGAGAATCGTGCAGTGGCGCCTTCTACGTTGGTCAGACGGTGACCAGGCCATTCGTCCAGCATCATCGCAGTAGCTGATGCAGCGGCTCTGGCGGGTAGCCCGTCGTCCATGATTACAGCCGGACGCCGAGATGTTACCCGCTTTGTTTCTGAGAAGATCAAGGTGACAATAAAACAAGTTGTGCAAACCACAACAAGGACGGCGAAGCGGATAAAGAAAGAGCCTGTATTAGCGTAGGAACTAAGGTAAATTAGGTTTCTCTTATCATAAAGCATAAAAAACGATTCATCGCTGTTCCGCATATGCGCCGTTTTGTCAACCAATGGTCGCGTTTACAGGGTGAACGTGCATAAGGAACTTGTATGGACCTCGAGGCATTAAAAAATTCAGAGGGGGCACTTTGCTGACCTAAAGTTCACTGAGAGGAAAGCCTTTAGCGCGGTGTTGCTGCTTGTGTCACCGATGTGTGGGTAAGGTGTTATGTACACAATTTTTTGTCAATCTTAAATGCTGGAGACGTTGGAGGGCGTTTGGGAGCCATCCGTCTGATTCGACGCCTTTCTCCAAACATTCTCCAGCATCCTAGACAAGGAGAACTACATATGCGTTGGCAGCGAGAGTTACAGTAAGTGGGTGAACCTATGCTACAACCTTCCTGGTCCTACAGAAATGCTCGCGAGACGTGATTTTGGGAATGGACTTCCTGAATGAACGTCGGGCGATCATCGACCTTCGATCTAAGTCGATCAAGCTTTCCACGGACAAAGCCATATCTGCAGCCACGACAGTGACTCATCAGGTTGCCTTAAACGTCCTCGACGAAGCATTGAGCGTGCCGCCCCGATCAAGTGTCGTCGCCTGCATAGGTACTGGAGACATCGAAACTGCCGAAGGCGTCGATGAGGGGAGCACCCAGTTACTCCTTGATCGAGTACTGGGCGTCGCAAGGGGAGTCGCCCAAATCCGGAATGGCCAAGCCCAAGTGCTGCTAACTTCACCGAAGAACACCGACATCTAAACAAAGGTACAACGATTGCTTTCCTCGACGAGCTGGCAGACATCAGAGACATACTTGCCCTCCCCCACCAACTCGTAGAACCATATGACCAAGGCCAGAAACCCACGTTTGATATTGATACATGCATTCGAAGAGACAGATGTAGTGCATGCACTAGAAGAGGAAGAAGTTAGTTGGCTCTCGCGCGCGCGCTCGAACCACTGAGGGACCGCCGCAGGCTTTTCGTCTCTGCGCTGGTGTACTTTTTGGCGTTGCACGCTACAGTTTGGTTTGGTTTATGGGGTTTAACGTCCCAAAGCGACTAAGGCTATGAGAGACGCCGTAGTGAAGGGCTCCGGAATTTTCGACCACCTGGGGTTCTTTAACGTGCACTGACATCGCACAGTACACGGGCCTCTAGAATTTCTCCTCCAAAGAAATTCTAGCCGCCGCGGCCGGGATCGAACCCGCGTCTTTTGGGGCAGCAGCCGAGCACCATAGCCGCTGAGCCACCGCGGCGGCGCACGCTACAGTTTGGTGGAGCAGTGCTGGGTACGCTTCCCGACCTGCACACTCCGTACAGCGTCACTACGGACCTCACACCGGTTCACCAGCGACCCAGCCGCCGTCTCCGCGGGGAGTCGCCTGAATTTGGGCCCCTTCCCCCGCCAACAAGGACGACGCAGCCTCGACCGCCTAGTCCAACTGACATGGCCACTGACACCAGGACCCCGCCGCCGATCCAGCCTCTACCGTCGAGTCCAACTTCCATGGCCGCTGACACCAGGCCCCTGGCGCCAATCCTTTGCCGCCCACCGCGAACACCGCCATCTTTTCACGGTGACGTGTTCGAAGACGCTGAGGACTGGCTGGAGACCTTCGAGCGGGTCGCACGCTACAACGGCTGGTGCGACGAGCGCAAGCTTAATAACGTCTACTTTGCCCTGGAAGAGTCAGCTAGGACGTGGTTTGAAAACCACGAGGCTACCCCTCCCACCTGGGAGACGTTCTGCCGGAGTCTCCTGGCTACGTTCCCCAACGCTGACCGCCGGGAGAAGGCTGAAGCTGCGCTGCACTCCCGAAATCAGCGCACGAACGAAAGCGTGCGCATGTACACCGAAGACATGGCCCGTCTTTTCAAGCGCGCCGACCCCAACATGACAGAGGAGAAGAAGCTGCGCCATCTCATGCGTGGGCTTAAGCAGGAGCTGTTCGCGGGCCTCGTGCGCAGCCCACCCCGCACGGTGGCGGAATTTCTAACCGAGGCGACCACGATGGAGACGACGCTGCAACAACGGGCCCGCCAGTACAACCGGGACATCAACTGCATGGTGCCCGAAGGCTTTTCGTCGTGTCTCGGCGGCAGTACAGACACCTTGCGCGAAATAATTCGCTCAGTTGTCCGGGAGGAACTTCAACGGATCCATCTGCCCCAGGTTGCGCCTGCGCCGCTGGCAGCGCTTACTGAAGTCGTCAGGGACGAGGTGCGACAGGCTGCGCAGGCACCTCCTGTCCCCGAAGCGCCGTCCCGGTTCGATGACAGACCCACGTACGCATCCGTTGTACGTCGCACGACAGGCTACGGTCCCATTACCCCAACGCCTGGCGTGAGCAACATCGGCACATGTCACGCAAGCGTGACGACCCCCGTGAGTAACATCGCCGCATATTCCGCAACCGCATCTGCTACAGCTGGGCCACGCCCTCGCAAGTCGGATTTGTGGCGTACACCGGACCGCAGGCCTCTTTGCTACCACTGTGGCGAGCCCGGTCACCTATACCGTGCATGTCCGTACCGCCAAGTGGGCCTTCGCGGTTTCCATCCCGACGCACCTTGCCCTCAGAACGGCGAACGACCGCATGAGATTGCGCAGCATCTGTGGGCACGCCAGAACCCTGTCTACTCTGGAAGGCGCGAGTCCCGTTCGCCTTCGCCTCTCCGTTATCGCTCTTCCAGCCCTGGCCGCCAGAGTAGCTCTGCTGGGCGTCGCTCGCCGAGTCCGCGTCGGGAAAACTAACACCAGCGACCTCTGGAGGCAAGGCCGCTGACGTCGGGACGTGTCAAGACCCTCTATCATGCAACCCTCGAGCCGACGATACCTCGACAGAGAGAGGCAGCGACAGTATCAGATACGCTGCATCCGATTTGCGTGTGACAACTGATGGCACTCAGATTACCGCGCTGCTCGATACCGGTGCTGATTATTCTGTTATGAGCCGTGCCTTTGCTGGATAACTCAAGAAGGTTCTGACACCGTGGACGGGGACACGCATTCGCACCGCTGGTGGCCACCTAATTTCCCCTGCGGGCAAGTGCACGGCTAGAGTTGGGATTAGTGGTTTCACGTACGTTGGTGAATTTGTCGTACTCTCCGAGTGTTCCAGAGACGTGATTCTGGGGATCGACTTCCTGCAGTCGAACGGCGCTGTGATTGACTTGCAGGAGGCACGTGTCACGTTCTCGACCAAACAGGCCGTGGCGCGCTTAGACTCCCGCGATCCCTGCAGCAATACCCTGCGCATTGTCGAGAACGACGTTACGGTGCCGTCGCGGTGCAGTGTTCTGGTGCCCGTGCGGAATGACCTCTTTCACGACTACGAGGGCCTAGCGGACAGCCATAGTCCACTGCATCTTAAGCGGGGACTTGCCTTTGCAAGAGGTCTCGTCCAACTACGTGACGGCCGCACCCACGTCCTCCTGACTAACTTTGCCAACGAATATCAGCACCTGGCCAAAGGCATGGCTATTGCCTTCCTCCACGACGTTGCTGAGGTTCCAGGTTTGTGCACCGTGGGAGGACCCACTCCGGAGTATGCTGGCCCACATCACATTCTTTAGTCAGTGAGAATAAATCCTGCCCTGCCGTCGGTTCAGAGGGATCTTCTGTCGGACCTCTTGGCAGACTTTGCGGACTGTTTCGCTACGTGCTCGAAGGTCGGCCGAACTCCACTCGCCAAGCATCGTATCATCACTGATGAGACTACGCGACCCGTCTGCCAGCGCCCATATCGTGTTTCCCCGGTGGAAAGAGAAGCCATTCAGAATCAGGTTGCCGAGATGCTTGCAGACGATGTCATTCAGCCGTCCACCAGTCCGTGGGCATCGCCTGTGGTTCTTGTAAAAAAAGGACAATACTCAGCGTTTCTGCGTGGACTACAGGAAACTTAACAACGTGACCAAAAAGGACGTTTACCCGCTGCCCAGGATAGATGACGCGCTCGACCGATTGCGGAATGCCCGATACTTCTCGTCATTAGATCTTAAAAGCGGGTACTGGCAAATCGAAGTGGACGAGCGAGACCGGGAGAAGACGGCTTTCGTGACGCCTGACGGCCTCTATGAGTTTAAAGTGCTTCCATTTGGTCTGTGCTCAGCACCGGCCACGTTCCAACGCATGATGGACACTGTTCTCTCCGGCTTGAAATGGCAGTCCTGCTTGGTGTACCTGGGCGATGTCGTTATATTTTCGACCACCTTTGACCAACACTTGGAGCGGTTGCGCATTGTGCTACAAGCGCTCAAATCCGCGCAACTCACCATCAAAGCCGAGAAATGCCATTTTGGTTTTGAAGAACTTCGCTTTCTTGGTTACGTTGTCAGCGCACAAGGTGTTCGCCCGGACCCTGACAAGACCGCTGCCGTCTCAGGGTTTCCACGCCCAACTGACAAGAAGGCCGTTCGCCGGTGTTTGGGCCTGTGCTCCTATTATAGGGCTTTATTCAAGATTTTTCGAAAATCGCGGAACCGCTGAACGCACTGACCCGTGACGACACGCCCTTCCTGTGGGGGACCGACGAAGAGGCTGCATTTATCGAGCTTCGCAGCCATCTGCAAAGCACTCCGATACTCGGCCATTTCGAAGAGCATGCTGCCACGGACATCCACACTGACGCCAGCAATGTTGGCCTTGTTGCAGTACTGATCCAGTGGCAAGACGGTGCAGAACGGGTCATCAGTTATGCTAGTCGAAAACTTACGCGCTCCGTGACCAATTATTCTACGACGGAGAAAGAATGTCTTGCAGTGATATGGGCCATCTGCAAGTTCCGACCGTACCTCTACGGACGACCCTTCCGTGTGGTAAGCGAACAGCACTCCTTATGCTGGCTGGCGAGCCTCAAAGACCCCTCAGGACGCTTGGCTAGATGGAGCTTACGCTTGCAAGAACACGACTTAACAGTAGTTTACAAGTCTGGCCGTAAGCATCAGGATGCGGATTGTCTGTCGCGCGCGCCTATCCCAATCAATACCGAAGAAACCACCGATGATTTTCCTTTCCTGGGCTCTGTTAGTACCACCCAAATGGCGCAGCTTCAGAGGGCGGACTCGGAGTTGGCGCCGCTCATCGATTACCTCGAAGGCAGTGAAGCTCCCATTCCGCGTGTTTTTCTTCGAGGGCTTCACTCCTTCACTTTACGGTCAGGTGTTCTCTACAAGCGCAACTTTGCCAACAGCGAAGAAGTGTTCCTACTTGTCGTACCATCACAGCTGCGGTCTGAGATCTTGAGTGCCTGTCATGATGCACCATCCGCCGGCCACCTTGGAGTCAGCCGTACACTCGCGCGGATTAGACAAAAGTATTATTGGCCCAGGTTACTCCCATCGGTGCGGGCCCACGTAAAAACATGCCGTGAATGCCAACGTCGGAAGACTCCTCCATTGAAACCAGCCGGATTTCTTCACCCCGTTGATCCACCGAAGACCCCTTTCCAACAAGTGGGCATGGACCTCCTCGGTCCATTTCCGAAGTCTTCGTCTGGAAAGCGTTGGATAGTCGTTGCGACTGACTACCTCACACGGTACGCTGAGACCACGTCTCTTGCCAAAGGCACTGCTGCTGAAGTGGCGCAGTTCTTCGTCCACAACATTGTCTTGCGTCATGGAACACCCGCCGTTGTTGTTACTGACCACGGAACTGCTTTCACGGCCCGCTTAACCCAGTCCGTGATGACTCTGACGCACACGAGCCATCGACGTGCTACGGCGTATCACCCGCAGACAAACGGGTTGGTAGAGCGACTCAGCCGCACACTAGCCGACATGCTATCAATGTACGTTGACGTTGAGTATCGAACTTGGGACACCATTCTGCCGCACGTAACGTTTGCGTACAACACCGCCCTGCAGGAAACAACCCGACTGACCCCCTTTCAGCTTGTCTTCGGTCGCCAGGTGACCACTCCGTTGGATGCTATGTTGCCCGTCGACCCTTACTGCGACTCTGACGCTGACCTCGACGTAGATACCTTCGTTCAGCGTGCTGAGGAAGCGCGTCAACTGGCCCACCTGCGAATCCACCTTCAACAGGAGACTGACGCCGCTAGGTACAACTTTGGACGCTGTTTCGTCAGTTATGCGCCCGGCGACCTTGTGTGGATTTGGATACCTGCTCGTCGCCGCGGGCTCTCTGAAAAGCTGCTGCGCCGATACTTCGGCCCTTACGAAGTAGTGCGCCGCATCAGTGATGTGACTTATGCACTTGCTCCCGCCCCGACAGCTTGTTCATCGCGCCGGTCGCACCGAACTGAAGTCGTACACGTTGTTCGCATGAAGCCTTACCACAACCGGCTACCTGCCTAACTGCGGTCCACTGCAGCTGTGTTGTACCCTTTCCCTGAGTTTTCTTTCCTAGCCGCATCGTGTCGATGCTGCAGAAGAGGGGGGCAGTGATACATGCATTCGAAGAGACAGAAGTAGTGCATGCACTAGAAGAGGGAGAAGTTAGTTGGCTCTCGCGCGCGCGCTCGAACCACTCAGGGACCACCGCAGGTTTTTCGTCTCTGCACTGGTGTACTTTTTGGCGTTGCACGCTACAATATCAACCCAGCATTACGTCGGAGCAGACAAGACCGAATACGCAGTCTGCTTGAAAGGTACAGCGACTGCTACTCATCGGCACCGAATGTGCGACGAACCCGGCTTGCCAAGCACCGCATTGTCACAGACGAACACGCTCGACCACTGCGGCAGAGCCCCTACCGAGTATCGCCGCTAGAACGCCAAGCTATCCGCAAGCAAGTAGAGGAAATGCTACGTGACGACGTCATCCAGCCATCTAGGACGCCCTTCTGCAAACACTCTCCAGCGTCCTAGACAAGGAGAACTACATATGCGTTGGCAGGAAGTAGCGTAGCATGCTTGGCTGCGGAACGGAAGGATGGTGGTTAGAATCCTATCGTGCACAAAGATTTTTTGTCTGGTCTGACTAGAGAAAGCGTGACACCTCTGCTGACAACCTTCTGCTAACAACCTTCTGCTGACAACCTTCTGTGGACAACGATGAGGCATTAAAGGCTCTCGCCTTAGTGACATCATTTAGATTTAGGTGCGAAGGACAGTGGTCCGTTTTCGTTATGACAGCTGAGCGCACTGTATTTCGCCGATTCATGGGGGCCGCCATATTTGATCACCTGTCCACTTCTTCGTTTGTCCTTGTCTTTTCGCGCTGCATTCTTTTACCATGGTAGTCAGTTGCCCTTTAACCCCTTGCGGCATGGCGTCTACGATTGTGCACGCGACTTTTCCCGATTTTTAGCGCGGCGGTTTCGTCTTTAGGACTGATGCAAACGATATTTGAAATTCCCGCTTAAAATACAGGTAGCGCCATCTCTTGTTCAAAACGAGAATTGTTCGCCCAAACAAGCAAAAAAGATGGACGCCGCTACGTTCTACGGTGCGCCAATTAAGTGCTCTCACGTTTTCATTGTCTGACGCAGTTCATTCCATTCGTGAATAATAATTCTTGATGTGACTGTGTAGAGAAAGACATGTAGATCACTAAGAAAAGAATAAGTATCGTGTAACTGACTCACCAACGACCCTCATGCGAACTCACGGTATTGAAACATTACAGCTGCGGCGGAAAATTCAAAGACTGAAACTACTTTTCTTACTAAAAAACCATAAACTGTCTATGAATGCAGACCCCTTCCTCAAACCTAACACTACGCGCCAAACACGAAATCATCATACACAATCATTAACCCCTTACAGTGCTAGGATTAACGCCTTTAAATACTCATTTTTTCCACACACCATTGAGGAGTGGAACAGGTGTCCGCCAGATATCTTAACCAGAGCTGATTCTTTTGACTCTATGTTTTCTTCACAGCATTTAATTTGAGAGCCATTTATTTCTACGTTTACTTTTTGTATTTTGCATCTGAGCCTTGTATTTATTGCTGTATTTTGTGTTACAACTTGTATTTAACATTTTTCAATTTTGCTAAACCTGTTCTTTTTTGCATTTATTATGTATTCGCCCCTCCTGCTTGGGCCTACTGTAGGCCTGCAGCATGTTCTAAATAAAATACAAAAATAAAAAATTAAAAATTTGTGCAGCGGTATTTTCTTTTCGGTGAATTAGGTCCCGTGCCCACGTGCGTGTACATTTGTGCACGTCGTGCTTCAACTAGACTCAGTCGCGAAATCGTTCGCAGCGCTTCCCAAGTGTCATAGTCTAGTCTTTTTGATATGTAAGCGTACATTTGTTTTTGTAGATATCCAGAACCATGGCAAGACTCGACGCAAGACTCCAAATTCAGTTGCTGACCGGCTTTTTACGTGAATACTGAATGGAGATGTCTCTGATGCTGATCTGTCTGACGATGAAGAGACTGAATTTGAGCAACTAGTAGTGGTGAGTAGAAAATTCGCTTTGACGCTTTCTGTATTGCAATGTTCTTTAAATAATTTTTCAGGTGAACGACGATGAGGCGGTCCCGGTGCCTTCTAGCGATGAAGCTGAACTTGAGGAGTCCGATGATGAATACCAACCAGTGTCAAAGAAAAGCAGAATGGTCAAGTGGTGCCGAAAAAAATTCGAGCCAGACAACATCGACTGCATCTACCAGCCACGTGGCGCTTCCACTCCTAAGGATCCACTCAAGTACTTCGAGCGCTATTTTACAAACTCTGTTTTTGAAGAATTGACGAAGTACACGAATGTCTATTACCTGCAAAAGACGGGTACTGAACTTTCTTGCACTCTTGAAGAAATCAACACTTTTTTTGGAATGCTAGCCTACATGGGAGTGCTTAAGTTTCCAAGGATTCGGATGTACTGGAGCTATGGCACTCGCATCCCTGTAATTGCAGACTCGATGCCTGTGAACAGATTTTTTAAGGTCAGGGCTGCTTTGCACATAACTGACCAGAACGAGCCCCGAGATCCATCATCAGTGGATAAATTTTGAAAGTTAGGCCACTGCTTGATAACATTAGGAAGCGCTGCCTTGAACTTGAAGTACTTGAACAGAACAGCACTGACGAGCAAATGACGCCATTCTCAGGGAGGGTACCAGCGAAACAAGTAATCAAAAGCAAACCAAACCCTGTTGGAGTAAAGATTTTTGTGCGGTGCAGCAGCGATGGATTGGCCCACGACTTCGAAATTTATCAAGGAAAAGGCACAGGCATCGACCGTGAGTACTCGTATCTCGGTCTGGGCGGTTGCGTTGTAATGAGACTTGTTGAGACCCTTCCACACCACCTCAACCTGAAGTTATTTTTTGATAATTACTTTACGTCTGTTCTGCTCCTTTGAGAACTAAAAATGCTGGGAATCCTTGACACAGGCACAATACGTTCCAACAGGCTTCTGGGATGCCAATTGAAAGGAGAAAAGGGAATGAAAAACTGTGAACGTGGAGCAACAGACCTGAAAGTGACAGGGGACGGCGATGTCGTGCTCATCAGGTGGAAAAACAATAACCTTGTGACGGTCGCTTCAACACAAGTTGGGTTGGGTGTCGAGAAGCTTGTCAAGAGATGGAGCGCGGCAAAGAAGGAAAGTATTCAGGTCGAGTGCCTTCAAGTGATTGTTGAGTACAACCAGCATACGGGTGGAGTCGATAATTTGGACTTTGTTATGTCGCTTTATCTCATCCGCACTAAAACAAAGAAATGGCCAGTAAGGATGATTTCGCATATGCTTTCCTTTTGCACTTGCAAACTCGTGGCTGGAATATTTGTGAGATGCTGCAGCCGAAGGCCTCCCAAGGAAAAGCACGAAGGACATGCTGGAATTTCAAACTGACGTCGCACTCAGCCCACCGCCGGACACCCACCGGTAAAAATGGGTACAAGCCACCCCCGGCCCGGCGCCCGGCTTCTTCAGGGGTGTGCGCTTGGAAGAGGCTCCGCAAACCCCGCTGTGTCCTTTCGGGGGCAAAACCAGTTTCGAACACCATCAGCCTGCAAAGGTGGTTCGTGATTCAGTTCAGACTTTACAGGTTCAACGGAGTTTGGAGAGTTCGATGAAGTTTAAACGAGTTCGCTCTAACGTGAGCTCAGTGGCACTGCGCCAACTTGAGAAATTGAAAAGCTGCGCCTTACAGAAAACCCAGTCCTGCGCCAGTCCTGTCCTGTTGTGTGTGTTGTCTTCGTTTTTTAGCGCCAGTACGCCTTTTGCGTAAACATGTCACTCAGCCTTGTTGCCTTGTTCACTGCAACAAGACAGTGGGGAAAAAAAATCTCTGCCTCTCCCGTAAACGAGAGTAGAGTAAGCATGAAATGTTTACGGGCCTAATGTCATCTCGGTGGATACCGAACCGCACCGTACAGGAAGGGAGGAACGCCAACTCCATGCCCAACAGGCATTGGTAGCTAGAGCCCGGGCCGCTGCGGAAGCTAGAGGGATCCCGGACTAGGGATCCCTCCTAGTGTTTGTAAGGGGCGGGCCCTTCCGGCTCGCCCCATCGACCTCTCACTGTAAATAGAAATAAAAGTTTTCCTCCTCCTCCTCCACCCGTTCAGCGCGATGCCTTGCCATTTGAACGCAAGTTTTTTTGAGGAAAGGAAATGGCGCAGTAATTCTCTGCCATCTCGGTGGACACCCGAACCGCACCGTAAAGGAAGGGAGGAACGCCACCACCCGTTCGGCGCGATGCCTTGCCCTTTGAACGCAGCGCTTTTCCCCCGGATCACGTATCACAACGAAGTGTAACGTGGCATTTGTGCTTTTTGCACGCCTTATTAGAAATCGGAAATTATAATTCCGTGCATTATCAAACCCACAGCTCCACTGATATCTTGATAAACATTGAGAAGGCACTGGCAGCAGTTATTTTTTGTCTCGTTTGGAGACCAACCGGTGTTTGCATGCCGGTCGCGTAGGAGGGCTTAGAGAGTCTCGTTAAATCTCGTTAAGTCTCGTACGGTGCCCGGATGTTCTCGTTTCAGAGCCCGGATGAGTGGATTTCAGTGCCCGGATGAGTGGATTTCAGTTCCCGGATGAGTGGATTTCAGTGCCCGGATGAGTGGATTTCAGTGCCCGGATGATGGCTCTAGGTCTCGGCGTGACGTCACCACACTGCCGACAACGGGGGCTAAAAGCATTTCATGCTTAAAAAGAGAAAGACCCAGCTCTGAGAGCAATCAAAATGCAGCAAGGCTACAACACAACGCCGAGCCTCTTCCGACCAATTCCGTGCGGCTTGACGGAAGAGAACACTGGCCTCAGCACGTAACCACGCACTTCTCGCGACGATGCAGGAGAGCAGGCTGCACCTCAAGCAGAAGAGGTCGCGATTGCTCTCGCGGCCTCACATTCCAATTCAAAAAAATTCTGCCTCTCCCGTAAACGAGAGTAGAGTAAGCATGAAATGTTTACGGGCCTAATGTCATCTCGGTGGACACCCGAACCGCACCGTACAGGAAGGGAGGAACGCCACCACCCGTTCAGCGCGATGCCTTGCCATTTGAACGCAAGGTTTTTTGAGGAAAGGAAATGGCGCAGTAATTCTCTGCCATCTCGGTGGACACCCGAACCGCACCATAAAGGAAGGGAGGAACGCCACCACCCGTTGGGCGCGATGCCTTGCCCTTTGAACGCAGCGCTTCTCCCCCGGATCACGTATGAGAACGAAGTGTAACGTGGCATTTATGTGCTTTTTGCACGCGTTATTAGAAATCGGAAATTATAATTCCGTGCATTATCAAACCCACAGCTCCACTGATATCTTGATAAACATTGAGAAGGCACTGGCAGCAGTTATTTTTTGTCTCGTTTGGAGATCAACCGGCGCTTGCATGCCGGTCGCGTAGGAGGGCTTAGAGAGTCTCGTTAAATCTCGTCAAGTCTCGTACGGTGCCCGGATGTTCTCGTTTCAGAGCCCGGATGACTGGATTTCAGCGCCCGGATGACTGGATTTCAGTGCCCGGATGACTGGAATTCAGTGCCCGGATGACTGGAATTCAGTGCCCGGATGAGTAGATTTCAATGCTCGGATGAGTAGATTTCAATGCCCGGATGAGTAGATCTCAATGCCCGGATGAGTAGATTTCAATGCCCGGATGAGTGGATTTCAATGCCCGGATGAGTGGATTTCAGTGCCCGGATGATGGCTCTCGGTCTCGGCGTGACGTCACCACACTGCCGACAACGGGGGCTAAAAGCATTTCATGCTTAAAAAATCTCTGCCTCTCCCGTAACCGATAGTAGAGTAAGCATGAAATGTTTACGGGCCTAATGTCATCTCGGTGGACACCGGAACCGCACCGTACAGGCAGGGAGGAACGCCACCACCCGTTCAGCGCGATGCCTTGCCATTTGAACGCAACGTTTTTTGAGGAAAGGAAATGGCGCAGTAATTCTCTGCCATCTCGGTGGACACCCGAACCACACCGTAATGGAAGGGAGGAACGCCACCACCCGTTCGGCGCGATGCCTTGCCCTTTGAACGCAGCGCTTCCCCCCCGGGCCCCTGTGCGCCTGCGCGGCTTTGTTTCGATGCGCGAAGCCCCTAAGAGATCACGTATGGCAACAAAGTGTATCGTGGCATTTATGTGCTTTTTGCACGCGTTATTAGAAATCGGAAATTATAATTCCGTGCATTATCAAACGCACAGCGACCGATATCTTGATAAACATTGAGAAGACACTGGCAGCAGTTATTTTTTGTGACTCCTTTGGAGATGAACCGGCGCTTGCATGCCGGTCGCGTAGGAGGGCTTACAGAGTCTCGTTAAATCTCGTTAAGTCTCGTACGGTGCCCGGATGTTCTCTTTTCAGAGCCCGGATGACGGGAATTCAGTGCCCGGATGAGTGGATTTCAGTGCCCGAATGACTGGAATTCAGTGCCCGGATGACTGGATTTCAGTGCCCGGATGACTGGATTTCAGTGCCCGGATGACTGGATTTCAGTGCCCGGATGATGGCTCTCGGTCTCGGCGTGACGTCACCACACTGCCGACAACGGGGGCTAAAAGCATTTCATGCTTAATACATAATCACCGACTCGCGAGGGGCCTGTCGGAACGTCGAACAAGGCTGCACTCCCTTCCTAGCCTATCGAATATACCAAAATTGCATACGGGATACGGACCCCGCACACCGTTACCTCATATGGGCCCCTGCTCATCAGGGGTTGGCAGGAAACGAGGCAGCAGACGCAGCCGCCCGCGCGCTCTCTCACCGGGCTGTTTTCTCCTCCCCGTCCGATCAGGAACCCGATTTTAATCCGGTCTATACATTCAAAGATATTACAACATATTATCAAAATTGTCATCGCCTTTACCCTAGTCCATGTAAAGGCCTGAAGAAGGCGGATGAGCGCCTCCTTCTCCGCCTTCTCACCAATACATTGCTGTGCCCGGCAGCGCTAAAACATTTTGACCCCTCCTTTAGCGGCAGCTGCCCCCACTGTAGTGCAGTGTCTTCTGACACTTATCACATGGTGTGGGCCTGCCCCTCCAACCCCGCTATTCCCCCCATCCCCAACCCAACCCGGGAGGACTGGGAGGCGACCCTGCTCGGCTGCCACGACTTACAGGCCCAACAAGCCTTAGTAGGGCGCGCCCGGGCGGCGGCAACCGCCACTGGGGTCCCATACTAGGGACCTCCACCTAGTGTTTGTAAGGATCGGTCCCTTACGGGCTGATCCAAACATACCTCCTGTTCATTCGTAATAAATGTTTTCACCACCACCACCACCTCAAAGTCTCGTGTGCGCTGCAGAAAGTGTGGTGTCTTTTTGTGCTTGTCCGCCACCAATGATTGCTTTTTTGAATTTCACTCAAAATAGGCACTTTCCTCTGACCTGAATGTCTGAACATCAATATAATGTTCATTGTTCATTCTCACTTTTCTGTTTAATAAATCTTTGTTTGGTTTCTGACCCTTGGTGTCGAGTCACAATGTGCACAAATGTGCACGCGACCTAATTTTTTAGTATAGCAATTTTTTGAGCAATTGATATTATTTTTGTGATATATCAATGTAAAACTAAACACACAAAAGTATTCAAATTTTGTCGCTGTTTGGGCTTGCTGGTCAGTGATCATGGTTAAAGAATAGAGCGCGAAAAGACAAGGACAAACGAAGAAGTGGACAGGAGCGCCAGTCCTGTCCACTTCTTCGTTTGTCCTTGTCTTTTCGCGCTGCATTTTTTGACCATGGTACTCAGTTGCCCTTTAAGTCTGAGATAAGGTTGTCACAGTCAGTCGGAAAGGTGTACACCACTCAGGTTAACTTTGGAACCGCTTTTTCTGCAGCTTGCAGCTACAAGGCAGGCCGTTGTGAACGCTGCAGCTATGTCTGTGCCTTTAAATAAAAAATGTTGAGGTGACGAGCATTGGGCTGAAAGTTACCTCATGCACTGATAAGGCATATATGTGGAATGCGTCCACCGCACAAAATGTGACTCCTGGCAGGATGGCGGAAGTGTATGACCACCACGAGAAGCCGAGTCACATGCTACAGTTTCTGACTCACGGCATGATGGAGGTCCACTCCGCCAAAGGCCCCTCAAATGTTCACAAGCTGCAGGGCACACTGCTGCACTCTGTTTTAAGACCAAAAGATGTAGCCCGGAGTAGTGAGTGAAAAACATTTAATGCTCCAAAAATCAGGTTTTAGCGGTGGGCCGATGTCTTCATGTCTTCGGCCTCTTCACAAGGTCGGCGCCCCTATTCCAGGGCACCGCTGAGTCTTGCTGCTTCGCAGGCGTGCTGCACCAGTGCCCTTTGGGCCGTGAGCTCGCTGCTGGTCAGCAGGCCCTCCCATTGTTCCGCATTCGGGTCATTTAGCTTGTGAAATGTTCTGTTACGTTCGCATTCCCATGTGATGTGATATAGCGTGGGGGTTGCTCCGCACCACGGACATGTGTCCCTGTATTGTGTAGGGAACATCTTATGTAGTATGTATAAATTGTGGAAAGTCCCTGCTTGCAGTCTCCGCCAGCAGACCGCCTCGTGCTGTGTTAATGATGTGTGCGGTGGTGGGTATTTGAATCTCCGCCCTCTGTGATAGTTTAATATTTCTGCATACGTTGGTTCCACAGTCATGGGGTCCTCCAGGGTTTCCGACTGCCCTGCTCGGCTCGTGATCTCGCGAACTAGGCTGTCTACCCTCGAGTTACCCTCTATCCCGGTGTGTGCCGGTATCCAGAAAATCCTGTGTCTTAAGGTCTTATTTGGAAGCTTTGCTTCGAGGAGGATCTTCAGCGCTTCCTTGCTTATTTTGCCCTGTATGTAGTTCCTGCATGCTGCTTTGGAGTCTGTCAGGATTATCAAAGACTTGTTCCTACGGTAACCTTCGGCCGCCGCTAGAGCTACGGCAGCTTCCTCCCCCTCCGTTACCGTACAGTTTCTTAATGTCGCGCTGCTAATTGGTTCCCCCATGTAATCTACCACTGCTGCCGCGACTCGGAAGTTTCTGGTCCTGTGGTCCCATGGATAGAGGGCCGCGTCTGTGTATACTGTGTTTTCCATTGTGGCTAGGTTCCGCTTCACATAGTCTGCCCTGGCCTGCCTTCTAGCGGCATGGAGGTTGGGATCCATGTTTCTCGGCAGAGGGCTGATGTCCAGTGTCTGGCGGACCTCGTCTGGAATGCTAGCTGTTCTATCTACGATCCCTTCTACATTGTGCCCTAATCTCTTCAGGAGCTTGCGGCCGGTGGCTGTCTGCTGGAGCCTGGCTATTTGCGCACTTAGCTGGGCTTCCGTTAGTTCTTCGAATGTGTTGTTTAGGCCCATTTGTAGCAGCTTTTCATTTGATGTGTTTCTTGGCAGGTGGAGTGCCGTCTTGTACGCCATTCTTAGCAGCGCCTCCGTCTGTTCTTTGTCTTTCTTGGTCATGCGGTGGTATGGCAGCGAGTACGTGACTCTGCTGACTATCAGGCTTCTGACGAGCTTGATCGTGTCGCTTTCTTTCATCCCGCTTCTGTTCTGTGATACCCTCTTTATCATGCGGCTTATTTGTTCTGTTGACTTCTTGAGTAGGCTAATTGTGTAGGTACATCTCCTGCTTCCTTGGATCCACATGCCCAGGATGCGTATCATATCCCTTTCTGGTATAATTTGGCCTTCTAACTTTACTGTCAGTTCCTCCTTGGTAGGGTTGGACCCTACCCTAAGAAGTTCCGACTTTTCCGTGGAGCATACTAGGCCCCTTTCCCTCACGTACTCTTCTACACACGTTGCTGCTTCTTGCAGTCTCTCTTCCTTTTGTCCTAGCGAGCCTCGATTCACCCAGACCGTAATCTCGTCGGCGTACATCGCGTGCTGGATGCCATCGATCTTGCTGAGTCTTCTGGCCAGTCCGATCATTGCAAGGTTGAAAAGCACTGGTGAGATTACGGATCCTTGCGGCGTGCCCTTACGTGGGGTGGTAAAGGTGTCGCTTCGCAGGTCTCCCAATCCCACAGTCGCTGTGCGTTCTGACAGGAAGGATCTTACGTATTCGTGGAGTAAAAAATTCAGGGACACTTTGACTGTCTAAAGTGCGTAGAGGCGAAACCGTTTTCCGCACCACTTTGCCTATGTGACACTGATGACGTCACACATAATTGATCACAAAGTAATGACAAATTACTAATTAGTGGCTAATTGTTGATTTATTACTGAATACAAATTAACTGCTAATTAATGACGCTTAAGCTTCGCCTTTAGGAGTGGAACGCGACAGCGTGCTGTAGCGCAGCTAGGCAGTCCACGGAACGTCACCACCCTCTCGGCGCGTTGCCTTCCCCTTTGAACGCAACGCTTTTTGAGGAATGGAAATGGAGGAGTAATTCTCCGTCATCTCGGTGGACACCCGAACCGCACCGTACAGGAAGGGAGGAACGCCACCACCCGTTCGGCGCAATGCCTTGCCATTTGAACGCAACGCTTTTTGAGGAAAGGAAATGGCGGAGTAATTCTCCGTCATCTCGGTGGACACCCGAACCGCACCGTACAGGAAGGGAGGAACGCCACCACCCGTTCGGCGCAATGCCTTGCCCTTTGAACGCAACGCTTTTTGAGGAAAGGAAATGGAGGAGTAATTCTCCGTCATCTCGGTGGACACCCGAACCGCACCGTACAGGAAGGGAGGAACGCCACCACCCGTTCGGCGCAATGCCTTGCCATTTGAACGCAACGCTTTTTGAGGAAAGGAAATGGAGGAGTAATTCTCCGTCATCTCGGTGGACACCCGAACCGCACCGTACAGGAAGGGAGGAACGCCACCACCCGTTCGGCGCAATGCCTTGCCCTTTGAACGCAACGCTTTTTGAGGAAAGGAAATGGAGGAGTAATTCTCCGTCATCTCGGTGGACACCCGAACCGCACCGTACAGGAAGGGAGGAACGCCACCACCCGTTCGGCGCAATGCCTTGCCCTTTGAACGCAACGCTTTTTGAGGAAAGGAAATGGAGGAGTAATTCTCCGTCATCTCGGCGAACACCCGAACCGCACCGTACAGGAAGGGAGGAACGCCACCACCCGTTCGGCGCGATGCCTTGCACTTTGAACGCAACGCTTTTTGAGGAAAGGAAATGGCGCAGTAATTCTCCGTCATCTCGGCGGACACCCGAACCGCACCGTACAGGAAGGGAGGAACGCCACCACCCGTTCGGCGCGATGCCTTGCCCTTTGAACGCGAGAGGCTGGCTGGACGTGGCGTGGATCGGACGCTCGTGCGAACGCTCCTCGCTTCACCCATGCCCACCGCTGAATTCAGCGACGGTCAACACCGCTCTCGCCTGGATTTCGTGTTTGAAGCTCGGATAACGCCGTAGAACGCATCGGCAAGTCCCTTTTTGCCTGTTTGTGCGGACTTTTTTGCGATTCGGCTCTCGCCGGTACGCACGGCCCGCTAGGCCTACGCCAGGCCTAGCGACCCCGCTCTGACGGGGCTGTGCCGAATTTTCTGAGTGGGATCTTCGCCCAACATTGGATATGGAAGTCACCGTGGAGGGGACTGATATAGCCCCCGAAGAAGTTTCGCACCAATATGGTTGGTTCACCGTCGGTGAATCTCAACGATCCGGTCACGAACGCCGGTCACGAACGCCCAGGGACAGGGCAGCATGCGGCAATCTGCCGACTCCTCTGCGAAAAAGATTGGCCGACGACTTGCTCGACAATCGGTGGCGTCGAACCTACCTCGCCTACCCAAGGGCGTAACCAAAGTGATACTCCGGCCATCGGGCGGCCTCCGTATACTCGAGAGCTGTGGCCAACTCGGAATCTTTCAACTCATTCGTGACGCCGCGGGTGTAACCTTGGCGGAAACTTCTGAAGACTGCATGGTCCTCAACTTCAAGCAACACACCATACTGGTGGCCACCCATTCCGCGGCACGAGTGGAACGCTACTTAAGCATCCAGGAGCTCACCTACGGCGAGAACAAGATCGCCATCACCTCGTATGTCGCCACGCCGGACGGCAGTGGTAAAGGAGTGATCCAAGGCGTTCCCAAACATCTATCGGACGCTGTCATCCTAGCGAACCTTCAGCATCCCAGAAATCCTCCAATATGTGGTGTCCGGCGCATGGGTGCGCAGTCGCAGACGGTCCTCATTCTCTTCAACGGTGAGAGAGTTCCCCGTTGGATCAGCTTCGGCGGTGGCATGATTCGTTGCTGCCTCTACAAAAAAAAATACGAAGTGTGTTCTTTGTGCGGACAACTCGGACATCGCAGAGACGTTTGCCCGGACCCGAAAAACGCTCGCTGCCGCGGATGCGGCATGGCCAACCCTCCTGAAACGCATACCTGTGAGCCTAAGTGTGCCTTGTGCGGTAAGGGCCATGAGCTGGGCAGCAACAAATGCCGCGAGATCTACCGCACTCCATACATTGTGACCAAACGCCGCTGGGAACAGGAACGCCAACATCAGACCCAGAATAGCCAAGAGACGCCGCAGTCTAAAGAGCGACGCAGCCGCTCCAAAAGCAGGGGCGGACGGACTATAGACATCGATCCAGGTCTTTTCCACGACTGCAACAGAGAGGCCGGTCCGCCTCCAAATCCAGGACTCCTTCACACCAGCCACGGAACCCCGGTTTGAACCAGGACGCCGTCGGCACGCAAAAGGTAGGCTGGGCAGATAAAGCCTCCCAGAAATCTAACTCCAACCCCTCTGAGCTAGCAGACCTGAAAGTGCTGGTAGGGAAATTACTTCGCGAGGTGGAGGAACTAAAGAAAGAAAATGCCGCTCTAAAACAGCAATAAATGCAGACTGGGTCACCGCCTATGACCGGTGGCGCCAATAACCCTACCCCGTCTACCTCCGCCGGAGCGGACATGCATGTTGAATCACCGCGGGCACCCCCGCCTAAGCGAAAAGCGGGCGGTTCCCTCTCCGAAGACCAAAAACTAGCCGACAGCATTCACAAAATTGAAGAAGCGCAAACGCAGACTACTAACACCCTCATTCAAATGCAGCTTACAATGACTTCCATCATGGAAGAATTATGCACACACCGGCAGGAATTACTTAACTTAGGCACCTGGCAGCAGGAAGCAGAGAGTAGGCTTTTTCCCGTCAAAATTCGCAAATCCGCTTCTTCTGAAGCGGTATCAAACTAGCACAATATGGCGCCACAACCAAACTACACCATCTGGCAGTGGAACTGCCGAGGATTTAGCCGCAAACGAGCTGTACTCCAACAATTCCTCCACAATAGGGACGGACCGGACTTAATCGCACTACAAGAGACACAAACCAATAGCAAGCTAGCTGGATATCAATCCTTTTCATCGGGGGGTGAAACGCTTGGAGTCACGACTCTCGTGAAACGAAATATTACGGTTGTCCGGCACGATACCCCAGTCACAAATGTCACACACGTGCTAGTCGAATTAATTCCGCCTAGGAAACCTGACCACAGTCTGTTTGTGTTGAATGTCTATAGCAGCCCAAAGTTACGGAAAGCAAGCTTTGGCCCGCTCTTTCAGGCGACCCTGAAAATTGCAGGCAATCACCCCGTCATTTAAACGGGAGACTTTAATGCCCAACACCCGGCTTGGGGGTACCCACAGGAGGACATTAAAGGTAGAAAATTGTGGCTCACCGCACAACAAATCAAATCAAATCAAATCAAATCAAATCAAATTTATTCATTTTCATTTAGTACATGAGTTTTCCCGTCCAACCTAAGCACAGCGTGCTTGTTGGTTGTTCAGGCAGTACAGTGAATCACCGAATGTGAACAAAAAATTATGCACAAAACAATAAATTTGAGAACACTAATGCATGCATATTATACAAAAATTATGTATGCATATTGAGCAAATAGGAATGCAACTCGAGAAAAACGAAAACAAACATGAACAGACGTCATCACAACTTGAAATGAGCCATCTAAACAACTGAACAAATCTAAAAATATCTAAACAACTCTAAAATCTGAAGCAAAAGGGAAAGTAGATTATAGCAAAAACAGAGAAAGTAGATTATAACATGTAAGAGGCCATCAGTGATTTATCTGCAAGGATATGCACCATTTTCTTATTGCTTTAGTCATTTTACGTTTTGTTTTGAAATTGTAAAATTCTTCACCAAGTGTATTGAATACCTGTGGCACGTAATATCTCCGTATCTTTTTCCCATAATGCGTGAAGCAGCGCGGCTTAATATAAGCTTCTGTCTTTCTTAAGGCAGCGTTTTTCTTGACGGGTATTTTGAAAGCATTTGTAAAGTAATGACGTGTGAGCACTGTGTAATAAAATAGTTCCCGCATTTCCAGTACACCTAGTATACTGTATTTTTCCTCCTTATCAACCTCCTGCAGCATAGTACCATAAGTTATACTGTTTACAATTCTTTTAATTATGCGATTTATGGATCCCATTTTGTGATCAGATCAGGTGCCATATAATGTAATGCCGTAGGTTATAATAGATTCAGCTAGTGCCTTGAATATGACGCGCCTTAAGTGCATCGAAGTCTTACCTCTGAGGTTGTACATCATCGCGGACACGGCTCTAAGCCTGTTACATATATACTGCACATGATTAGTCCATGCCATATGCTCATCAAATATTATTCCGAGATATTTTACTGAAGGTTCAAATGGTATGACATTACATGTGCACGAATCACAATGCGAGCCATGTAAAAAAAGTGACTCATTTAGGAGTACTCGCTTGTGCGGGTTTCTAAAACAGAGAAGTTTCGTTTTTTGCTGGTTTAAATAAATTGAGTTTTGAGCAAGCCAGTCTATTACCTTGCATATATCCTGCTGAAAGCTTTTGCTTGCAAAATGAAGATCAGTGAATTCTAGTGCTAGTGCTGTGTCGTCTGCATACTGAAAGATTCTCGACGTTAATTTCAAAAAACCGAGTTCAGAGACGTACATATTGAATAGTAATGGGCCCAGTGTACTTCCTTGTGGAACACCAAATTTGATCGCCCTAAATTCACTGTATTTATCATCAATTCTAACGCACTGTGCTCTGTCTGTGAAATAGCCCTGAAAGAATTGATGAAATCGTCCCCGGAAACCCATGTTTTCTAACTTTTGCAACATTAATGCGTGATCAATAGTGTCAAAGGCTTTCGATAGGTCTAAAAATAGTGCTAATGTAAGATGATTGTTTTCAATGGCGGTGTTAACGTAATCCGAGAATTCTTCTAAGAGCGTAGTTGTGTTCCGGTCCTTTGTAAAGCCGTATTGTGCCGGGTTATTTAAAGAAAACTTCTCGCAAAAAGACTGCATAACTAATCCCACGTGTTTTTCCAAAATATGCGCAAGAGCAGATATAATAGAAATCGGTCTGTAGTTTGCGCAGTCATTTCTTTTTCCGCTTTTATACACAGGCCTCACTATCGATATTTTCAATTGTCTGGGCATTATTCCGGTTTCTAATATGCCGTTTAGTATTTTGTGGGTTGACTGTTATGTGGGTTGACTGGGTTGACAACAACTGGGTTGTGGGTTGACAACAATGTGGGTTGACTCTTCTTACAGACCCAGTAGTCCCCACCCGCTGCGGCAACAGTGTTTCCAGGGATACGACTCCCGATCTGACTTTTGCTAAAAATTCGGGCACTCCAACATGGATAAACACTCAACAAAATTTCGGCAGCGATCACTACATATTGGAAATAGTGGCTTCAACTGGCCCCAAGCGTCGTAGCGCTCGAGCTCCCACCCTTGTCGATTGGGACATGTTCCGCGCTAAAAGGGCCGCCCGAGAAGCTGATACCCCCGATATACTAGACATAGATATCTGGGCACAGGATCTTTGTCAAGATACCAAGGCAGCCACCCGTACGTTAGAGCAGGCTGACCACCTGGAGATTGCGGACAGCCGGCTTCTTCACCTATGGGAGGCAAAGAGAGGACTCGAGAACCGACTCAAACGACAGCGGTGGAACCGCAATCTGCGCAGAAGAATAGCTAGGCTAAACAAGGAGATCGAGGATCATGCGGTCAAACTTACTCAGCAAAACTGGGAGGACATATGCAACCGCATGGATCGCAATATGGGAGTCTCTAAGACTTGGAACTTGCTCCGTCATCTACTTGACCCTGCAGGTAGCAAAACCACCCAGAGGCAGAACCTGCAAAAGCTTGTGCATGCATACGCAGGCACACCAGAGGACCTTTTCCTTGAACTTAAAGACAGATATATTGGCAATGCTCCTATGCAAGCCTTCCCAGATTATGCTGGTCCGGAAAACACGCAGCTCGACTCCCCGATTACTGTGGATGAGGTTAGGGCAGAGATTGCCAGGCTAAACTGTAAATCCGCCTCTGGCCCAGATGCAGTATCCAACAAGATCCTCCGCAACCTAGATGAACAGTCGCTACAATGACTAACTGAGTATATGCAGAAATGCTGGTCGGAGGGCTCAATCCCACAAATATGGAAAACGGCAGAGATCATTCTCATTCCAAAACCTGGGAAGGCACTAAGCCTTGAGAACCTCAGGCCAATTTCGCTCACGTCTTGTGTGGGTAAGCAATGGAGCACGTAGTTCATACCCGCCTCAACCGGTTTATGGAGGAGAACGAGGTTTAGGTTTATGGGGTTTAACGTCCCAAAGCGACTAAGGCTATGAGAGACGCCGTAGTGGAGGGCTCCGGAAATTTCGACCACCTGGGGTTCTTTAACGTGCACTGACATCGCACAGTACACGGGCCTCTAGAATTTCTCCTCCAAAGAAATTCTAGCCGCCGCGGCCGGGATCGAACCCGCGTCTTTTGGGTCAGCAGCCGAGCACCATAACCGCTGAGCCACCGCGGCGGCAGGAGGAGGAGGAGGAGAACGAGCTTTACCCCCAAACCATGATTGGCTTTCGACCAAAACTTTCTACGCAGGATGTAATGCTTCAGCTCAAACATCAGATTATTGAGGCAAAAACGCGGGACACCAGAATAATTCTTGGACTCGACCTGGAAAAGGCCTTTGACAATGTCAGACATGATGCGATCTTGGAGAACCTTCATGAACTCGGGGTGGGAGCCCGCACCTTCAACTATATCCGCGACTTTCTCTCAGGTAGAAAGGCGCATTTCCAAGTAGGAGGTCTCCACTCGCGTGACTTCCCCCTCGGCAACAAGGGCACCCCGCAGGGATCGGTCCTGTCACCCTTTCTCTTCAACGTTGCAATGTTGAAACTTCCACACCAATTAGCGCAGATCCCGCAACTCCACCACAGCCTCTATGCTGACGATATCACCTTGTGGACCGCCGAGGGCAGTGATGCCGAAATCGAAGAGAGACTCCAGCGTGCCATCGATATCGTGGGGAGCTATGTAGACCCCAGGGGGCTGCGGTGCTCTCCAGCCAAATCTGAATTTCTCATATACCGCAAAATCAGATCCCTTGCGCAACCCCCACCGGCCATCGAACTCAGTATTCGTGGAGTCCCCATTCCTCGAGTAGGTACCCAAAATTAAAATCTTGGGCCTAATTCTACAAGAACACGGCTTCAATGGTGACGTAATTCAGAAGCTTCAGGGAACCTCGCAGCAAATTATGCGACTCATTCGCCGCATTAGTAACCGCCACTCGGGCTTGAAGGAAAGCAATACTCTCCGTTTAGTACAAGCCTTTGTGATCAGCCGCATCGCTTACGTATGCCCTTACCTACATCTCAAGTCAGCTGAAAAAGAGAAAGTGGAAGCCATAATCAGAAAATGCGTCAAACAGGCAGTTGGGCTACCCATGCACACAGCGACTGAGAAAGTCTTAGGTCTCGGTCTTCATAACACCCTAAGTGAGATTATTGAAGCGGTAACCGTCTCGCAGTACGAACGACTAACGGCCACCCCAACTGGCAGACACATTCTGTCCACACTCGGCATAACATACGAACGACAAGGCGGACCAACAACTGACCTTCCCAAACATATACGCCAGCTTCTGGTCATCCCTCCACTACCTCGGAACATGCACCCCGATTTCCACGCTGAACGTCGTGCAGAGAGAGCCAAATCATTAGGCAAACGCTTCCTTAATGATACCTCTGTGGTATATGTTGATGCAGCAGATTCTTCGGCTGACAAGATGGTAGCTGTGGTCACCACGGAATGTGGTACACTCATAACGGGGGGCACTATACGCACTCAGCACACACATGTTGGAGAAGAAACAGCCATTGCTCTAGCCATTGCGGGATCCTCGGCAGAAACCATTGTCAGCGACTCAAAATTGGCAATACGTAACTACACGTTTGGAAGAATCTCTGCACAAGCAGCACGGATTCTGCTAAATTATCAGCCCACGCGGCGCATTCGCCTAATCTGGAGGCCTGCTCATGCCTCCCTTGCTGGTAATGAGGCGGCTCATAACCTAGCTCGAGAACTATCCCGCCGAGCTGGGTCGTGCAGTACACCCGCCCTATACTCCGGCAAGGACAGGTTGTTTTCTTACAGAGAAATCCTGCAGCACTACAGGCTTGCAAGACTCAGATTTCCCCCAGCATATAAAACGCTTTCCAAGCAACAGGCGAAAGCCTGGCGTAAACTTCAAACTAAAACCTATCCAAATCCCCAATTGTGTAGCTTCTATTCGGATGGACTGTACTCAGACAAATGCAAAAATTGTGATGCCAAAGCCGATCTAAATCATATGATCTGGAACTGCCCGCAGTCCCTACCCGCGAGTCGCTTCATTACCGACTCTGATCATTGGGAGGCTCTATTGCTCAGCCCTGACCCGGGAACACAGATCAAGCTCCTCCAGCTGGCTGAACACGCCGCCGCTGCCCAAGGGATAGCGGCCGCCGTTTAAGCGGGGGGCGACTTCGGGTCGCTCCTCTATATCCGCTGGAAATAAAGTTCCACCACCACCACCACCACCTTTGAACGCAACGCTTTTTGAGGAAAGGAAATGGAGGAGTAATTCTCCGTCATCTCGGCGAACACCCGAACCGCACCGTACAGGAAGGGAGGAACGCCACCACCCGTTCGGCGCGATGCCTTGCACTTTGAACGCAACGCTTTTTGAGGAAAGGAAATGGAGGAGTAATTCTCTGTCATCTCGGCGGACACCCGAACCGCACCGTACAGGAAGGGAGGAACGCCACCACCCGTTCGGCGCGATGCCTTGCCCTTTGAACGCAATGCTTTTTGAGGAAAGGAAATGGCGCAGTAATTCTCCGTCATCTCGGCGGACACCCGAACCGCACCGTACAGGAAGGGAATAATGCATGTAAGGAAGCTTTTTCGCTTTCACTTCACATGATAGCTCAGCTTGAAAGTAAAGCAAGCAATTGTGGAACTGTTGTGCCTTTCATGTATGCATGCTACACTTGATTACTACGTTGAGAGGCATGCATGGCACTCTAATTACTATTGTTTTCTTACATAACTTCTTGGCATCCAACCTTAGTGTGCCAGCAGAAGTGTTCGTAGCTTGCCTCGTTTAAACGCTGAGTAAGCTCATTTTGTTGGCGTCAGCTTACATTCAAGCTATGTAGAGAGTTCTACCATAACCACGCACTGGCCACTACCAACAGTGCAGGTGAACTGTTCAAGCTTCAGCAGGGTGGTGGTGGTGGTGGTGAAAACTTTTAATTTCTGAAATAGAGTTTGGGAGCCACAGAGTGGCCACGCTACATGGTCGGCGTCCCTAGTCCGGGACACCGCATGACAATGCCCCGTCTCTAGCCCGTTTCACCAGAGCCCTTTGGGACTCAAGCGAGGAGCAGTTGAGAAGGGCAGTCTCCCATGCCTCTCTGGAAGGGGTAGGGGAAGGGGGGAGGTGGGGATTTTGAGTACATGCCCACACCATGTGGAAGATATCACAGGTCTCCCCACAGTGTGGGCATCGCCCATCCGTGTTAGGATCGTAATGCTTTAAGATTGCAGGACAGAGTAGAGTACCTGTCTGCAGGCGCCTTAAAGTTCGCTCCTCCGTCTTACTCAGCCCTTTTGCAGGGGCCGGGAAAAGGCGGTGGATGTCGCTATAATGCGTTATAATTTCCTTGAATCGCAGCAGCGGCTGGTTAGTCTCCGAGCCAGAAGAGCTGGGATGAGGAGCCCGGTGAGTAAGCGCTCGGGCAGCCGCGTCAGCGGCCTCATTACCTCGTAAGCCCTGGTGGCCAGGAGCCCAAATGATTCTTTTGGGTGTTGGATCAGTGGCAGTCCGTCTTAGAATGCAAGCAGCTAAGGGGGAGATCTCCCCTGCCAAGTAATGATCACATGCTTTTCGGGAGTCCGTAATGATGATTCTCGAATTGGCGTGGGCGGCAGCAAGCGCTATCGCTACTTCCTCGGCTCGCATTGAATTCGGGGCTCGAAAAGAGAGTCCATCAACGTGCATTTCCTGGTGAACGACAGCGGCCGTGTAAAATCCCGTGGGCGATGGGCCTGCTACGTCTACATAAGGCTTGGTTTCAACACAGACATCTGCGCATTACAGCGAGCGAAGGAAGGTCGACCCCGGTCAAAGCTGCCTCAGGTCAGTGGGTTAAAACACTCGTGAACCCCTTCTTTGCTGGTAATGCAAGCACGCCCTAAGAAAAAAAAAACTGCAGACGGTAAACTTCAGATATTTTGCAGTTGGAAATTTAGTGCATTTCAAGCAGGACGTTTTTTTATAGAACAAAAAAGCATTGTAACCGGTAGACCCCAAATTTTTTAATATTGCTCTCGTACGAAGAACTGAACGCCTTTTTGGCTGTTGTGCACTAGAAACCTTTTGCGATCACAGGAGTATCTAGCAATTCACTGAATACAATGTTAAAGCAGTCACAGCAGAATGAACTAGCTCAATTGCAGGGCACTTTATTACGGTAGTGTATGCAGGGGTTGATGTTTGTTTACTGACACCATGCTTGTTATGCAGAAGACGAGCTTCCAACAATCTTCATATGAACTGCAGCTGTATGCCAGCCTGCTACACCCACTGGTGTGAGCAGGCAATTGTATTTTTCTTGAGCGGCGCACGTAATAATGTAGCTGTTCACCCACCATACCAAAACTGTTGCTGGAATCAATAATTTGGTTGTCATTCTTTAGTTTGCTTATTTCCTGAAAATATTTTCAAGTAGTGTCCAAGGGCTAGTAGCTAATGCAGAAGTAAAGCTTTTTCACGCACTAGTTGATACCCGATGCTTGAAATAAGTATGCACTTAACTGACGTAGACCCTGCCTCGTCATCAGTTTTTTTCTCTGATGTCAGTAAAGCATATACTTTTTTCTGAGTAATTCAGGCGTGTCTACCGGACTTTCAAATGACCTGTTGAAAATTAGCCTTGAAAGCTCTCCATTTCCGCATATGTACATTGAGAGTTGAATGAAAACTGGTGATAAACAGTATTTTAGTGCAGAAAATAATCGTTTCTACATGCTGTATCTAAACAAGAGTCGCACGCTTCAGCAGTATTATAGTGGTAAAATAGCATAAGATGAAATTCTGAGCGATGTGTGATGTTTTTCTCCTATGAAGGTATGGATCAAGCCCAAAGCACGTCCCCAGCATGAAAAAACAAAGCACACTCATGTTGAAGAATGTGGACTCATCGTGCGTCCTGCGACAACATGGCTAAGATTGCCCGATGGATTTGGACCCCGATGGCTTTGCACCAGAACTGGACCAGCTGGTCGAGATAAAGTGCCCCACACCACAAACACTGCAGAAATATGGCAGCCAGAAAGCGCTGTACGGGAGCGGCAAGTATCATGATTTTTTTATAAATTGATGTGCATCATCTAAGTAAGGGTGGAAAAACAAATAATATTGCAAATATTGTGTATTCATGACAAATATGAACATGGGCAGAAAGCACCACTGAACCCCGTATCTTACCACAAAATTCGGTACCTTATGTTCAGAGGGTCGCGCACAATATGAAAATGCTGGCGAATTTATATTGCGTGCTAGTCGCGTTTTTTACTCCACGAAAGCTTGACCAGCTATGCGCGCGAATTGCAAGCGATAAGAAGAAGAGCTCTTGCAACAAAAAGCATGGCAAGCAGTACGCGAAGTGCTAGACAGGTGTAGTATACGAGTTACCACTGACCTGCGGAAAAGCCTATGTGAACCAAACGGGTGGTCCGTTAATGACCGTGTTGCTGAGCATGCACGATCGCTAAAACAACTAGGACGTGCACATCTTTCACAGCACTGTGCTGAATGCTTCGTGCGTAACCGTGCGGAAGAACATGGACCAGGGGAAAAAAAAAAGATGAAAGCAATGCAAGAAGTGTGAACCACGACATCAGGAGATAAAGATTCTGGGCAGGAGTAGACATACGAAGGCACGGGAGGTTTTGGAAGCGTTGCACATAAAAAAGAGGGGGATAGATTGTGTGACCTACGCTTCAGTCCGGCTTTTCAAGACCGAGATGCCATATCTTGAAAACTTTTAAGGCGAAAGCCTTTTATGGCGCATACTCCCGGCCCAGGTAACGTCCGGTGTAACGCTGTCTTCCACGAATAACGCGGCAAGTAATCAGGATGGGAGAAAACGAATGGTAGCATCAGATAGAAGGGACGAAGTGTAATGACTGTTGAGCGATTAGTTAATTATAGTCAAATATAGCAAAAAAAGAAAGAAAATGAAATGCGTCGATATAGCACGGACGTCAATATAGCGACTCGAACGATGTGACGTCACATTCACCGGAAGTCTTCACAGCATAGTGAAAATTATCAAAGATTGGGCGGAAAAAAGCCAGATTTGTGTCATATTCGGTTGAAAAATGTGTAACTAAGCATAATTAGTACTTACGATAACTGAAAGATCTATAATATGAGTAAGAATTGTTCAAAAACGAGGAAAAGTGGATGATGACGTCACATCAGACGGAAATAACATGTACATTGGCGATACCCTTAGTACCACCCTCCCAGAATACGACGGAGCTCCCAACGAGGAGCTCGACGCACCCATCACGGAGGCGGAGGTCAGGGCAGAAATATTGGAACTAAAAACGAAAACGGCCCCGGGTCCTGACGGGATAACTAACAAAATTTTAAGAAACCTAGACGACGACTCCAACAGCGCTCTGACGAGTACATGCAAGAAATTTGTACTAAAAGGCCACCTGCCTCGAGAGTGGAAGTCGGCAAATGCAATTCTAATCCCAAAGCCGGGTAAACCCCCGTAGCTAGAAAATTTAAGACCTACTTCCGTAACCTTATGCATGGGGAAATTGATGGAGCGCATAGTCCAGACCAGACTGACGGTCTTTATGGAGCAAAACGATCTGTGGCCGCATGAGATGGTCGGCTTCCGACCGGGCTTGTGCACGCAGGACGTTATGCTCCGACTGAAACATGACATAATCGACTCGCGTTCTAGAGACGACAAAGTGATTCTCGGCCTAGACTTAACGAAGGCTTTTGGTAATGTCAAACACGAAGCAATCCTACGAGGTCTCCATGAAATTGGGGTAGGCGCGCGAACATACGATTACATCAAGGACTTTCTGTCAGGCAGAACTGCCTGCATGAAGTTCCAAGATATCGAGTCTCGCACACTGAATTTAGGGAGCAGGGGCCCGCCGCAGGGCACGGTTGTCTCCTCGTTCCTCTTCAAGGTGGCGATGACGGCCCTCCCCAAAGCTCTGCGGAGCATAGAGGGGCTAAATTTCAGTATGTAAGCGGATCACACCAACCTCTGGGTTAACCAGGGGAGCGATGCGAGTATCGAGGAGCACCTGCAGGCTGCAACTGACACTGTCGTCGACTATGCGGCCAGTACGGGTCTCTCATGCTCTCCGCTAAAATCAGAATGATTCGTCTATAACCCGAAGTCACTCCGATGCAAGCACAGCTGGAAATTTGACATTAAAGTAGAGGGGAAACCAGTTCCAAAGGTAGATCAAATAAAAATCTTACAGGATAATGGACACAACGATGGGGCAATCAAAAAGCTCGAGGGATTTTCCACGCAAGCTCTTGGCATATTTAGAAGGCTCGCGCTGAAAGGACGAGGCCTGAAGGAAAGAAGCTTGCTCAAACTAACCCAAGCATACGTAATAAGCGGCGTGAGTTATGCCACGCCTTTCTTAAACATTAGAGCTGAGGAGAAGAAACTAGACTCGCTCATACGACGGTGCATAAAGAGGGCCCTGGGCTTACCGATTAGCACCTCCACAGAAAAGCTGCTCTGTATGAGAGTACACTATACCTGGGACGTAATAGCAGAGGCTGTCAGAATTTCACAGCTCGAAAGATTAAGACGAACAACCACAGGCAGAGCAATCCTTGACATGGTAGGCCTGCAAACAAATAGGGGACTACGGGCCTAATCGAGCATTCCGCAGGACTGCCGAAAAAATCTATTCATTCCCCCACTCCCTCGTAACATGCATCCCATATTCAACACTGAAAGGAGAGAGAAGAAGCACTAATCAGACGCTTCGAGCTGATGGACAGCAAGTAAGTAGCGTACGTGGACGCAGCAAGTGGCAAGTCGGGTGCGGCGGTCGCCTCGGTGGCCGACGGCCGCGGTGCCCCCGTATCGGCAGCCACCAATAGAAGCCGCAACGCTGAAACAGCTGAAGAAGTTGCGATAGCGCTCGCTTGCATTGGAACGGAAGCCAGTTTATAATTAGCGATAGCAAACCTGCCATCTATAATTTTGGAAAGGTTAGGATCTCGCCGGAAGCGGCAAGGATTCTGGCCAGTAGACGGCTGAACATAAAAAGTTAACGTAATTTGGACACCCGCACACGGGTCCGTTCCTGGCAACGACGCCGCCCACGAGTTAGCCCGAGCTGTCTACTTCTAGGTAGCTGTGGAGCCGTCCGACTGCCAGAACATGGACGAGCGTCTGCAAAATTATGCGGAGACTGTCGAAAATTATAGGTTACAGAGGGGACTGGTGCCACCACCGGATAAAAGTGTAACCAATAGGGAGGCAATCGCGATGGCGACGCCTCCAAGCTGGGAGGAGGAGGAAGAACATTTATTTCCGCCGAAGATGGCGCGGCAGCCACCTCCGGGTCCGCACGCAGGCGTCCGGGGAGGCAGTCTGTCGCACCGCGGCCAGGCGGACGGCGAAGCGCTGAGTTTTTTCATCGGAGCTTCTCAGCGTGGTCTCCCATTCATCGCTAGTTTTAATCGCGTTGTGCCCTGGGGCACGAACGCATCTCCAAATTATGTGATCTAATGTTGCCTCGTGGCCGCAAAATTTACACATTTCGGTTTCTGCACCGTCCCTCTTCCGCCCTCTGGCACCCGTCCAACTCCTCCACAGGGGCGAGAAGAAATTTCGAGCTTGAAGTCTTCTCCAGTCGTACGACTCCTTTTTACTCAGGGATCTATCCGGTGGCGGATATATCCTCCGGTCTGTCTTTAGATTTTCGGTTACATCCCTAAACGTACCAATACTTTCTTTTAAACGGGACGGGACTTTTAAATCCCGGTCTGGGCATATCATGTTCATAGACATAACGAAGAAAACGATACGTGCAAGCACTGTGGGGTGAGAGGGACCTTCGGCCACATAATGTGGGAATGCGCTAGCTCCCCAGGGGCTAAAGAAAACACAAATTGTAGAGAAACCTGGGAAGCCCTGCTGCGGAGCGAGGCCCCGGCTTCTCAGCAACAAGCCATCCGCCTGGCGGAAGAAGCCGCGAGGAATCAAGACCTCTTCGCCTGCTTCTAATCGCGGAGGTCCCGGTCCCCGTCACCAAGGCCTGCGTGCCGAGGATAGGGAGTAGGGGACTTCCTTATATGACGGAAAATAAAGTTTATATCATCATCATCATCATCATCATCACCAAGGACGTCGAAGCACTCTGATCCGCCGGCAAGCAACAACTGCCGATGCGCTGGGCATGCGCAGCGTGACGTCACCGCTTCCTCTCGCCACGCTCTCCTTCTCTGTCGTGAAATGAATGCAAGCGCGGCAAATTCAAATCAGTGCAATCAGTCACATATGATCTCACCAATCATTTTAAACTAGAGAGGAGAATTTTCCCCCCTCCAGACAAAAGACTTACTAAAGAACAAGAGGTTACGTGGCGTCGTCTACAGACGAGATCGATACGCACCCCATCACTCCTCGCGCACATTTATCCAGATCTTTACAACCCAAACTGCAAACACTGTGACCAACGTGCTACCTGCGATCACATCCTGTGGGACTGCAAAACAGAGCCACCTCCGGGTGATCTAGTTACAGCTCCTTCTCTCGAGCGGTGGGAGACCGTGCTGGCTAGCTCTGACCCCAGAACGCAAGTTTTGGCGGTGGAGTGGGCTGACAAAGTCGTCGAGGGCTATGTACTCTCGACCACTTAACGCGACCTCTTGCCAAGCTCTTCCCGGCGAATAAAATGTTTTACAATCAATCGGCTCTCGCCTTCAGGCAATCAAGAGGTATCTACTAAGTGCCTCCAGCCAATATTTGGTTGATGCCTTGTGTTCTTGTTTTTTGCGCACTTCTTAAATTTTCCATATATTTGCTGCCTTAGCAGTGAATAAACTCAGATGAAGATAGCGCATGTCCTGCGTCAGTCTTTCTAGTGTGTGTCTCCCTTTAGCGGTATTGCTTTTTCATACTCAAATAATATGCACCATCTAGCATAAATTGACGTTCGTTTTAAATCACAAAACCTTTTGAACTTAAAGCAAAAATTGCATGGAGGCATAGTTACTAAACATTATTGCAGATCTCCCGATGCAGAAAGCTTCAGTCCGTGTGTTTAAAAAAAAAGCAGGTGCGATTACGCACTGCAAGCGTGTACAGAGGGCAAAACGCATGTCTAGAACACGCTCTGAGCGTGTTTCGGGCGTAACACGCGATAACTAGCCATAAGATTTGGTTAAAAATGGTCTGGATGTAGACATGTGCTGCTAAAGTCATAGAATAGACGATATGCGAAATGCGCAGCGCCATCTCTCGGCGCTCCGAGAACTAAGTCCTCCATGTTGGTACGGTACAGAAAACGAAACCGCTGCCCAGCGTTGGGTTAAAACTTCTGCGCTTCGTTTGAAAAGTAAAATGCCGATGCAGTGTTGCGCTACCCTCTCCACTGTAAAAAGACACTACTATGCGTGCCAGAACTAGGTGCATTCCAGCTTTTCGCTTTTCTATTTTTTTACTCCGTCTTAACGTTTTAGTAACACAAAACGCCATGCGAGGTATCATGTGTCAGCACGCGGATCAGTGCGCAGCTTTCGCTTTGTGCGCTGATTTTCACAAATCTCTCGAGGTGATTTGCGCTTAAATTAAGATAGGGACCACAACCTTTGTTGTCTCTGATCAAAATTAGAAGCCGATTTCGTGCATTTATCAACTCTCCGGTCGGGCGTGAATATATATAGACGCATACTTGAACAACGTAATAGAAAAGGTAATTTTTTTGAGCGGGCCAATCGCTCGTGCCGTGGCGAAATAAGTTCACTCGAAGAACCATACGCCTATTACTGCTTTGTTTGCTACTTGTTCAGTTAAGTTTTTCCCGTGTTCAATTAGTTTTAGAAGGGCGAGCAAACTCTCTGGACCATACGCATATGTTACGCGCGTTAAGGAGTCTTTGTGAGGCAATACACCCTACGTATAAAAACTGAGGTGCGAATGCTTTATTTCTTGAGGATTTATATACCTTCGATATCTGCGGCGACGAAAATCTAAAAAAAAAGGAGCGAATAATATAGCTACTTTATTATGAAGGAGGGACGCATTTCTAAGCTAGAAAGTACGTGCAACAGTGTTCTGAAAACGCTTCAGACCATCAGATTTTATTATCGTTGTGGCAAGCTCCAACAGCTTGCTTCGCAACAAAGCCATTTTTCTAAATTTGGGAGTAAGCTAATTAAGTTTCGGAAGCAACCGAACATGCTAATTTCGCCCCTGCACACACAGCTTGACCAGCGTATCGAGTCCGTGCATGCACCTACAGCTGTAGCATCTTTCTCTAATCAAGCCGCCGCGGTGGCTCAGTGCTTATCTGAAAAAAAAAAAAAGCTGCGTCTTTGCTTACAATATTTTGAATTATATGTGCATGCCTATTTTCCTCTTGTTAATGTCGACTGACTGACTGCGTCTTAAGCAGGACGCGGTTTCAACGAATTGTGGCGAAAATCAACCGACGCCGGGCTATGAAACGGTGACGTTGAAAACCGCGGATGCGCATTGCGCATTACAGTAAAGGAATCGAATTACGCAGCTGGTCGAGGGTCTTGTGCGATTATACTGAAATGCACGAAGCTCCTGGCGTCGGCGCGAACGAAAGTTCGCACTGTCACAGAAGCTTGTCAACACACGCGCGCACTCACCGCAAAATAACCGCTCGCTACCCTACCAGATGAATTCGCGTCCACCTGGGAATAAAATAGCCATGATAATGCGTGATGCTTGAACTCGTGCTTTAATGCGAGCATTAAAACGACAACAGCACACGCTCACGGTTCGACTTTCCAACCGACTTTCGAGTGTCGATTATTGCGATCATCAGCGCCAGACTTCAAGCGAAGCTGAGGACGCGGTAGGAGTAAGCCGGCGCTGTTAAGGACGGCATCAGCAGGAAGCAACCAACACGCACGTGTCGCCTGGATGGTTCCGAGAAACCCCTGTCACTCAACGACGCTTGCCTCAAGTCGTCCCGGATTCAGCACGAGGCTAGGGTAGCCTCCTTCGCTACGTCTCCGTGCAGGCCCAATGGACACAAAAGCGCCCAATTCTCCGGAGTCAGCCCACGTGCGTGGAGTCATCAGCACGTGAACGTTACCTCTCCCTTTTCGCAGTAACCATTGCGAATGTCAAGGGCCGTCGTCTTTGGTGGCTCTTCTGCGTACCGAGCACCGCGGCGGGCTGGCGGGGGACTTCCGCCACCTTCAAGAACGTCCCCAAAGGACAAAGGCCCACCTCCGCCCTTTTGACGGTCTCGCATTCCGACCCTTCGTGACTGATGTCTTCTGACGGACAGGTGTCGGCGGCCCGGGGGAACATTCGTCGCGTCCGAGAACCTTGCATCCCGGAATCAACTCTACCTCGAAGGCAGCCTTGTCTCCCCGGCTCAACGCGTGACGTGTCCACAGGTGCGGGAGTGGAAGTGTGTGCGCGCGAGTGAGTTTCCGGCCACACCTTCCCTGGAGTTGACGTCATCATCCTAGGGAAACTAGGGAAGAAGAATGGTATAAAACTCGGCAACGAATGCCGTCGAAGAGCACTTTCCGATCTTCACTCATGTAATTATGTAAATAAACTCAGCCTTCTTTTGCCACCTTCTAACTCCGTCGCTCTGCGGCACTTCTGTTCCTGTCCTGGAGGTGGGAACGGGCGTCGTGCGGACCGTGGAAACCGTCGAGCCGCGTCCCCGAACCTCGTCTTCAACAACTGGTTGGCAGCGGTTGGATCGACCATGCGGCGTGGTGTTGCTTCTGCGGGTAAGTGCTTGAACTTTGCTTGAGATTCGCCAGGCTTCAATTGTTTGGGTAATAACTTTGAACTGCTGGGAATCGAGGGAAGTTGATCAGTGAGACAAGTGTGTTTAGCTCACGTCAACAGTTGATCAGCAAAGTCAAGGCTCAGGGCAGCAAACATGGATCTAATGAAGTTGCTAAGGACAGAGTTGCTGTCATTGTGCGAAGAGTTCGGTGTGCAGGTAGAGGAGAAGATGAAAAAGTCAGACATTTGCACATTACTCTTGGAAACCGCCGAGGAAGAAACTGTTAGCTATACATGGGAGCTCCTAAAAGCGGAGCGCAAGAAAGAGGAAGATAAACGAACGAAAGAGGAAGATGAACGAAAGAAAGAGGAAAATGAGCGAAAGAAAGAGGAAAATGAGCGAAAGAAAGCGGAAAGTGAGAGGAATAAAATAGAAGAACAACAGCTAGCGGCAGAGCAAGCGGAGCGGGAGCTCAGAAGGTTGCAGCTTGCGCATGACGAAAAGCGACTGGAATAAAATAGAAGAACAACAGCTAGCGGCAGAGCAAGCGGAGCGGGAGCTCAGAAGGTTGCAGCTTGCGCATGACGAGAAGCGACTGGAATTTGAGAGCTCGAGGCACGACTCCAGAGAGGGCGAGCGAGGCCGAGCTTCGAATGGACAGACTGATGCAGCCGTATAAGATTGGCGAGGATCTTGGTTATTACCTCGTGAATTTCGAAAAGGCATGTGAGAGACGCGGTTACGCTAAGGAAACATGGCCACAAAAGCTACTAATGGTGTTGCCCTGTGAGGCGGCCACTATAGTCGCGAGGCTTGATGCGAAAAATGCCGATGACTACGAAAAAGTCAAAGCGAGTCGGCTTAGAAAGTACCGCCTGTCAGCGGAAGAGTTTCGACAGCGGTTCAGAGGCGCCAGCAAGAAAGATAGCGAGAGCTATGCAGATTTCGCATTCAGTTTGAAGGCCAACCTTACAGAATGGTTGAAGGGTGCTGAGGCGTATGAAACCAAAGATAAGGTTGTAGAGTGTGTAGGCCTCGAGCAATTCTATAACAGTATCCCCGAGGCTGTTAGGCTATGGGTGCAAGACAAAGAAAATGTAATAAAAACAGCGCAACCAACTCGCCCAAACTGCCATTTTACCAAAGAAAATGTGTGCACGGTAGAGAAAGCGGCAGAACTAGCGGACGAATATGCAACACGAAGAAAGTTGAGCTCAGAGGCCAGCGGGTTTGAAAAGAACACTTTGGGGTTACAAAAACGATTTGTACCAAAAAATGGACCGCAATTTAGGAGTCGCGAGGCGGTTGAGGGCACAAAACCGATCCCAGAAAAAAGTGAGGATAGGGTCAAGCAGGCCGAAGCTCCAAAAACATTGACGAGGGAGTTCGAGAGCAGGAATTCATTCCGTTGTTTCTCAACTGCCATGAAACGGGGCACATCGCCGCTAGGTGTAAAAAGTCACCAGTAACCCTCTCATATGCGGACGACAGTGACGATAATTTGGAACTTCTGCGTCCGTATATTCACGAACTCCAAGTGAATGGAAAACCGTGCAGGGTCCTTCGGGACAGCGGGGCAACAATGGTCATTGTTCACCCCTCCTATGTTAAAGAGGAAGACTTCACGGGAGAAGTTGCTTGGATAAGGCAGGTGCTGGAAGAACAGAGTGTGTGTCTACCTATGGCAAGGGTGGTTATTTCGGGTACGTTCGGAGAGCTAGTGACAGAAGCCGCCGTCTCGTCGGCTGTTTCGTCCCAGTATCCATATCCATTCTCCAATAGATCGAATCAGTTGCTGTGCGAAAGAGGTCAGAAGCTGGCTGAGGGAACAGTAAAAGCTCTGACCAGGTGAGCTTGCTCCCAAACTTAGCTACAGCCGAGAGACAGAAACAAGTGGCGAGAGAGAGGGAAGATTCCGGAACCCAGCAAAGCAGATGACACTCAAGCGCAGGAGGAGCAGCAGGAACCGGTTACCGAAAGTAGCTCCACCAGTGTCAGCATACAGGAGGAGGGCAGTCCAGGTTCCGTGTTATTACCAACGTCCCTGTGCATGGATCGCCTACTACGCGTGGACAGAGAGTCCCTAATCAAAGAACAGGAAAGCGACCCTAGCTTGTCAAAATTACACTTTACAGCAAAAGAGGGTATTGCTAGGCGTAATGTGACATTGCACCACAAAGGCGGATTGCTGTACCGCCATTACAAGGATAAAAAGGGAAAGACGCTGGACCAGCTAGTCGTGCCTGAAAAGTACCGCTCTGACCTTTTGGGCCTTTGTCACGGAAACAGTTGGTCAGGGCACTTAGGTGTCAACAAAACGAAGGAAAGGCTACTTGGGGAATACTACTGGCCGGGCTGTTTCCGAGATGCTGAACGCTATGTGCAGTCATGCGACGCATGTCAGCGCGCAGGGAAGCCAGGAGAAAGATGGAAGGCCCCGCTAAAGCTGGCGCCGCTTATCTCGGAACCTTTTCGACGTCAAGTCATCGACACTGTAGGGCCACTACCCCGAACTAGGTCAGGTTATAAGTATATACTGACTATGATATGCCCTGCTACCAAGTTCCCAGAAGCGGTTCCGCTAAAGGAGCTTAGTTCGGCAGAGATAGTTGATGGCCTTCTCTCAGTTTTCGCCCGAATTGGCTTTCCTGCAGAAATACAAGCTAATCAGGGCACAGTTTTCACGAGCGCACTCAAGACCACGTTCTTACAGAGGTGTGGGGTGAAATTGATCCACAGCTCTGTTTACTACCCTCAGTCGAACAGCGTCGATAAGTGGCATTCAGTGTTCAAAAGCGTTCTACGTGCTTCCTGCTTTGAGCATAAAAATGACTGGGAAAGCTGCTTGCCAGCAACGCTGTTCGCGCTGAGAACAGTTCCGCACGAAGCGACAGGCTTTACTCCGGCAGAACTAGTATACGGAAGGGCTCTTCGTTCCCCACTTAGGATGCTTAGAGAGATGTGGGAGGGGACCGGGGAGAGCCAGTCAGTAGTAGAGTATGTGTTGCAGTTGCTAAACCGTCTGAGTGCCACGCGAGAGCTAGTGGACCGGAATCTTAAAACTGCTCAAGACACGGCGAAGACTTACTACGACAGAAAAGCGAGACTGAGAACATTCCAGGTGTGTGATCAGGTGCTCATTCTCAGACCCGCACCAAAAATAAGATGAAAGTTCACTGGGACGGACCAGTAGAGGTTTTGGATCAACTTTCGGAAACTAACTACACGTTGAAAATGCCAGGGAGAAGCCAGCAGATTAAGATCTATCACTGCAATTTAATGAAGCCCTATGTCGAAAGGAGCGGGGTCGTAAACTTGGCAGTTAATATGCTCGAAGAGCTACTAATCGAAAACCCAGAGTGGAAAGGCCCCGCCAACAAGGCTGACAAAAGCATAGAGGAAATCCTGTCCCGTTCCGCGAACACCAGGGTGCTAGAACCAAAGCAACTGCAGGAACTGAGGCAACTATTGTGCGAATTCCAGGAGAGTTTTAGCGGCCGGCCGGGGAAAACCAATCTCATCACACATGAGATTGAGCTAACTTCAGCCGATCCAGTAAGATCGAAAGCGTACAGAGTTTCTCCAAGGCAGAAAGAAATAATTGAGGCAGAGGTAAAGCACATGCTGGAACTTGAGTAATCGCGGCCGCGGAGAGCGACTACACCTCTCCTTTGATACTCGTAGAGGCACCGGGCAAAGATCCGCGATCCTGCGTGGACTACAGAAAGCTGAACGCCATAACGAAGGACCAATTATACCCTATACCGAACATCGAAGAAAGAATCGAGACAGTTAGCGCAGCACAGTACATCTCCACCCTTGACTTAGTGAGAGGGTACTGGCAAGTTCCCCTCTCGGAAAGCGCGAGCCGGTATGCGGCATTTATTTCTCCTGTTGGAGTATTCCGACCTTTGGTGCTCAGTTTCGGGCTAAAGAATGCCCCTTTTAGCTTTTCGAGGCTAATGGACATCATCCTCAAAGACATGCAGGAATTCGCGCTGCCGTACATTGACGATGTGGCCATTTTTTCCAGTTCATGGGAAGACCATATTTCCTTCTCAGGAAGGTGCTGACGAATTTGAGGGACGCTGGACTAACCCTTAAGGCCGAGAAATGTAGTTTTGGCTGCTCCCATGTGACCCATCTGGGACATGTAGTCGGCAGAGGGACACGGAGGCCATCAGACCTCAAGATTGCCCCTATTGTTGAATTCCCGCAACCCCGATCTAAGACGGACGTTCGTTCATTTCTGGGGCTCGTGGGATACTACCAAAGGTACATACCCAACTTTTCACAGCTAGCGAGTCCTCTGACCGATGCGCTTCGCAAAGAAAAGCCGAATAGCGTAATCTGGGACGCGGCAAAGGAGAACTCGTTTCAAACCTTGAAAAACGTGCTGGCCTCACGGCCCGTGTTACGCGCACCGGACTACACCAAGGAATTCGTGGTCCAGTGCGACGCCAGCGACAGGGCGATGGGGGTCATATTAAGCCAAGTCGGAGATGACAATGAGGAGCACCCCATCCTCTACGCCAGCAGGAAGTTAACCGTAAGGGAAGAAGCCTACAGCGCTTCAGAGAAGGAATGTGCTTGTTTGGTTTGGGCAGCACAAAAGCTTGCCTGTTATGTTTACAGGGCGAAATTCACTTTCGAGACAGACCATTGTCCGCTTACATGGCTGCGTCAGATGTCACCCAAGAATGGCCGCTTGCTGCGCTGGGGTCGCCCTCCAGCAATATAACTTTTCTGTGCGCTACAAAAAAGGCAAATGCAATGGCAATGCCGACGGACTGAGCAGGTTATTTAAGTAATTGCAGTGTCCGTTGTGTCGCATTTCGGCGCCTTTTCGTCTCTTTGTATATGGGTGCCAGTTCGTTTTTTGTTGTTAGCATAGTGACATCATTATTAATATTGTTTTGATTCCAAATTTGCTACCGCTCTTCGCATCGTGTACGGAAAATCGGGCTTTCGCAGCCAATTTAGCCAACATGGAAGCTTGTCTTAGTTCCCGAAACTATTGCTGACAGCTACAAAATTTTGTGATTAAGTTTCTGCCAACAATGCACTAGTATGGCATAATAGCCTGGCGGCTCTCGGGCGAATTTCTTGTACTGCCTGGGGAGTGGCGCAATGTTGTGTGGTTGGTTTCACTAATGCCTCCATTGTGCGAGGCGTAGGCCTTTGCTGTGGGTTCGCAGATTCTTGAAAGCCGTAAAGGCATCCCGCACTACAAACCAAGCCCATCTCTCCTCGGCAAGTGATTGTGACCACTAGCCGGTCGAGATTCTCCTGGCCGCGGAGGAGCTGTTAAGGACGGCATCAGCAGGAAGCAACCAACACGCACGTGTCGCCTGGATGGTTCCGAGAAACCCCTGTCACTCAACGACGCTTGCCTCAAGTCGTCCCGGATTCAGCACGAGGCTAGGGTAGCCTCCTTCGCTACGTCTCCGTGCAGGCCCAATGGACACAAAAGCGCCCAATTCTCCGGAGTCGGCCCACGTGCGTGGAGTCATCAGCACGTGAACGTTACCTCTCCCTTTTCGCAGTAACCATTGCGAATGTCAAGGGCCGTCGTCTTTGGTGGCTCTTCTGCGTACCGAGCACCGCGGCGAGCTGGCTGGGGACTTCCGCCACCTTCAAGAACGTCCCCAAAGACAAAGGCCCACTTCCGCCCTTTTGACGGTCTCGCATTCTGACCCTTCGTGACTGATGTCTTCTGACGGACAGGTGTCGGCGGCCCGGGGGAATATTCGTCGCGTTCGAGAACCTTGCATCCCGGAATCAACTCTACCTCGAAGGCAGCCTTGTCTCCCCGGCTCAACGCGTGACATGTCCACAGGTGCGGGAGTGGAAGTGTGTGCGCGCGAGTGAGTTTCCGGCCACACCTGCCCTGGAGTTGACGTCATCATCCTAGGGAAACTAGGGAAGAAGGATGGTAGAAAACTCGGCAACGAATGCCGTCGAAGAGCACTTTCCGATCTTCACTCATGTAATTATGTAAAAAAACTCAGCCTTCTTTTGCCACCTTCTAACTCCGTCGCTCTGCGGCACTTCAGTCCCTGGCCTGGAGGTGGGAACGGGCGTCGTGCTGACCGTGGAAACCGTCAAGCCGCGACCCCGAACCTCGTCTTCAACAGCGCTTATTGAAAGCACCTACATTTGGTCAAATATCAGCTGTGAAAACTACGCAGCAGCTGAAGCTTGCCTGTTGAAATTCCACTCGCAAGAAGAAAGCGCGTACAGAAAACGATGCACCAGCTCGACGAGCTCGACCGACCTAAGATGGAAACCGGAAGTTGTGGGCGCGGTGTTGCCAGACCGCCAAGCAATTTCGCATATTGTCTATTTCATCGTCATTTTTTGCTTTCTTGGTCGCAGCGGCTTTGGGAGCTCCGGAACACACAGTTTGGTTGTTCTAGGCATGCGTTTTGCCCTCTGTACAGTAATGGGAGAAAAAAATTAACCGTGCTTTAGCTTTGGTGAAACCGAGTAAGAAGCGTTGGCCTCACGATGGTTAAGCCTGGCAAAGTGTACTTCACGGCCTAGCACGTGAACAGCACACGTGCACTTAGTGTCAGGCGCGGCGGTGCTACTTCCGCTGTGTACTCGGTTTAGGAGGCCGTGCCGTCACGGCCTAGCACGTGTACACCACTTGTCGACTTATTGCTTGGCGCGCAGAGAGAACGCTACATGGCGGTTCAAGCTAGCGGACGCGCGTCGCATCGGTTCCGCACATTTTGACCAAATTCGACCGGACCAAATCATTCTCGACACCTGATTTTCTTCGGAACGGAAAGATATCAAGTGCTGGACCCCAGGATAGAAATTTCAAGCGGGAGGACCCGTTTTCGGCTTTCTACCGGACTTGAAAGTTATAAAGCGGGCGCCGGCGCGCTAACCCTAACGGGCCACCCAGCTCGACATCGTGAGAGCATGGGCCGCTAACCTTGTCGACGACGCCGACGCCTAGCATCGACGCCGTTTCAACGACGGACCATATGGCGGGGCCCAGCCAAGACAACGATGTGCCGCTACAATCACCAAACGTCCTTCTCAACGAATTCCAAGAGATGGATGAAGACGACTTCGGAGATGCCGACTTGGGAAGTGAGGACGAGATCCCGTCCGACTCATCGTCGAAGCCAGCCGGGTACAACAACGATGCCAGCTGGGAGCTTGCACAATCCAAGCGCCAGAAAAAACTTCAAAGGCGAAAAGAACGCAAAAGCACGGGAACCGGCCCGGACGCCGATCCTCACGACGGAAAATTACCGGGTGATGCGACCGGCTGCAACAAGAATGGATCAAGGGAGCAGAGCAGGCCTAGACGAAGAATACCGCCACTCCCCAGAAGCGACTACAAGATCATTATTCGACCTAAAAAAGGATTCATTGTGAAGTCCCTCACCACCCACCAAGTAGCGCGCGCCATTGTCTTGGCGTGCGGCGAGCAGTGCAAGGACGAGGACCTACTTGTAAGGCTTCGCACCGGATCCAATATCATTATCGTTAGCACCCCGCACGAGCAAACGGCTCAGCTAGTGCGGCACATTACCCGTCTCAAATTCGACGGAAAGACATGATGTAAACGCTTACGTGGCAGCACCGGAAGACGTCCTGCACGGCGTGATCCCCGGTGTAGACCCAGGTACCCCTCCTGAAGAACTGAAAGCACACTTACGAGTCAGAACTCAAGGAGTGACCATATTTCAGGCAAGGATGCTCGGAAAATCCAAGACGGCAGTGCTCATGTTCGACGGCCCAGTCTTGCCGAAATTCGTCATATATTACAGAGGAGAAGTACCATGCTACCAGTACAGCCCCACTAGGCAAGTGTGTTACGTCTGCTTCCAGCAAGGACACCACTCCGACGTGTGCCCCACACCGAACATTATTGTGTGCGGACTGTGCGGAGTTTCGAACCCGCCCGACGACCACTAGTGCGCGCTCAAGTGCATAATCTGTGGCGAGGCACACCGGACCGGATCCAAGGAGTGCCGAGAGAGATTGAAAAAAGCGAGGCCAAAAGCCACAGGAGGAAGAGGACGGAGCGACCAACGCGGGCGACCACCCAAGCGATGGCTCAGCTCAGAGGGAGAGACATCGAGGAGCCGATCGAGGTCCAACTCCTTCCCGCCTCTACCACAAGCCGGCCTACAGGAGGGGGATAAGCAAGAGAAAAAGAAAAAGAAGCTTTCCCAGACAAGCGGCAGCAAGGTGAGCTGGGCTTCTACCACTGCTTCGCACTCGGTAGGAAAGGGTAGTGACATAAAGAACACAAACAACAAAGACAGTCGCGTCACAGAACCGAAGGACGCGAACAGCGATGCGCTCAGACGCGAGCTAGAACTCGCTCGAATCAAACAAAACGAGCTCGAACGCAAAGTTGAGGAACTCACAAAAACACTAAAGGAACAACAGCGGGAACTCGACACAACTAGAGCCCTTCCAAAACAACAACCACAGGCATCGAACGAAGACCTTGAAACACGAATGCAACAGATGATGCAGCAGATGATGCAGGATATGATGCAGCAAATCAATCGCAAATGCAACAGATGCAAGTACAATTCCAAGGGCAGATCTCAGAGATCAGAAGCGCTTTCAGAAAACAAAAACATACCGAAAACATTAAGGAAAGGGCGTACAAGCGTCCAGCGCTAACAGCTTTCGCAAGCGAACAAGGCAACAGCAGTAACGCATAAACATGATTAATACGTATCGGCAAGAACGAGAATACTTAGATATTGGACAATGGAACTGCAGAGGCTACCGCAAAAAGCAGGCCCTCTTAAAACAATATATAAACACACAACTCACACCTCCTGATGTAATTGCGCTCCAAGAGACTGGAATCAAGCCGACCTTACAAGGGTACGAGGTTTGCGAGAGTCAAAACTAAGGTAAAGCGGTCGTCCTAATCACCAAAACCATTACCGCCATCAGGCACGATACCATCGCTGACATCGACATTGAACACGCGCTTGTTGAACTCATTCTGAAAAAGCGAAGGGGAAGCAGCACGTTCTTACTGAACGTGTACAGCCCGCTGAGACAAAGAAAAGCCAAACTCTTCGAACTGTTTTATGGAGCGCACAAGCTGGCCAAAGAAAATGCACTCATCATCGTAGGAGATTGCAACGGCATGGACAGGAGTTGGGGATACCAGAAACAAGACATCAAGGGAAGAACATTAGTGGAAGTAGCGGAATACTTTGGCCGCAGTCTAATCACAGATCCTACGACCCCCACGAGGATCGGGAATAGCGTGAGCACGGACACATGCCCGGACCTCACCTTCGTAAGGAAGAGCAGGGGAAAACATGATGGAAAACCAAGGCAGCGATCACTTTATCCTCCGGACACGAATAGCATCCGACACCATAAGACGCCAGATTGGACAGGCGAAAATCACTGACTGGAGCGCGTTTCGCGGGGCTTGCAACAAATCTGAAGGCGGTATCCAATCACTGGAGGAATGGAGCGGCATGCTGAGAGAAACGCGACAACGATGCACAAAAAGTCTAAGGAGAACGACAGCAACGCCCGAAGTAGACGCCCACCTCCTCAGACTATGGGAAGCGAGACGCAGTCTCACCAAAAGATGGTGGAAGCAAAAACACAACAGGAAACTAAAACTAAAGATAGCAGAAATTACGGCAAAGGCGGAAGAATACTCGATGCAACTCGCGAAACAAAATTAGGAGCAACTCAGCGACTCGCTTAGGGGAACTCTAGGCACGGCCAAAACCTGGAATCTCTTAAGAGCACTAATCGATCCGACCAAAATAAAATCAGAAAACAATAAAGCCATCCACAGGTTCATCCACTCCTTCGAGGGATCAGACATCGCCCTACTGGAGAAGGCACGAGAAAAATGTTTCTGCGATCAATCCCCCGCGATATCAAGGAACGTATCAAGGAGCCGAAAACGAGAAACTCGACCGCCCCATAACTGTGGAAGAGGTTTACGCGGCCATAAGAAACACCACCAGAAACACGGCAGCCGGAGCGGACAAAATCTACAACGCCCTAATCCGCAACCTGAGCGACGACATCATACAAGAGCTCGTCAGCTTTCTTAACAAACATTGGGAGGCGGAGACGGTTCCCGAAGATTGGAAACACGCCGAAGTAATAATATACATACATCTTTATTAACTCTCACAAGGTTACATGAGTAACAGAGGAGAGAGGACGCAAGGCAAAAAGCTGCGTTGGTGCAGCTTGAGGGCCACCCTGCGCCCTCTGCCGGCGGTATCGCCTGGCAGCTAATCACAACAGCAGTGGAAGAGCGCACTCACAAGCACAAAAGAAAATACAGCCACAAATCATATACATTAACATTTGCATGATGTTATGCCTATATTATCACTCGACATTATTGGACAAAAGAAACTGCTCAAAATTTTTATGTACAGGAAACTCATTTATAATCAAACGAGATACAAATCAAGTAGAAAGAAGATACACAAAGCTATATACAGGGTGTTTCACCTAAGACTTTCTGCAATATTTAAAAATAAGCTATTTGAATTAGATGCGCGCTTTTTCTGGCATAGCATTGTCAGTGGTGTAGTACATCGTAATGCAGCTAAGCCGTGCTAACTAGCAGGCTTGTTAACCAATATTTAATAGTTAACTTTTAAACTATTACCGTTGGGCTCCTTAATTATTGAGAGGCATGTAGCCCACCGTAAGTAATGTCCATATCCGTTTTTAGAATTTCGAGAACGCGATTATCCTCGGCGCTGTGGCCCAACAAATTTTGGCTATTTCGACGAGTTAGGTTCACTGGAGAGGTTGCTTTGCCTGCAAGCTTCTCAAACCGCATGTATTTTGGCGCGATGTAGGCGAAATTTGTTGGGCCACAGCGCCGAGGATAATCGCGTTCTCGAAATTCTAAAAACGGATATGGACATTACTTACGGTGAGCTGCATGCCTCTCAATAATTAAGGAGCCCAACGGTAATAGTTTAAAAGTTAACTATTAAATATTGGTTAACAAGCCTGCTAGTTAGCACGTCTTAGTTGAATTATGATGTGCTACACCACTGACAATGCTATGCCAGAAAAGCGCGCATCTAATTCAAATAGTTTATTTTTAAAAATTGCAGAAAGTCTTAGGTGAAACACCCTGTATATATGTTCTAATCATGATGTCAAAATAATGCACATTCAAACAAAGGAACACATTCAAACACATTCAAACAAAGGAATAAGTGTTAATTTATGCCGTGAAGTCTTTTCAAGTATGATGTTGTTCTTGTGCAGAATATTGAGGTAGTGTGGTAGACTATATGTCACTGACTGCTTACCGTATGTAGTGCGGCAGAAAGGTACGAACCATGACATTTTGTTCCGTGGGTTATAAGATGGAATCGAACGAATGAGGTTGAAACTTGATAAGAGGGGATCTTTCTTAGTTGAAACAGCTTTTTTATACATAGAGATTAACTTGAATGGGAATAACTCTGAGATTTTCATGATACTGAACCTCGCAAAGTAGGAACCCGTATGACTACACCACGGCACATTAGCTATTAATCTAATTGATCGTTTTTGCGCTATTAGAATTTTCATTTGGTTTTGCTTGGTTGTTGTCCCCCAGACCATCAGACAATAAGTTAATTGTGGCAATATAAATGCATTGTAAATTAATAATTTAACTCTAGGCGGAAGTGTGTGCCTCTGGCGGCATAAGATGCCATTAATCTTGTTTATTTTAGCGCAGATATTCTCAGTATGTTTATCCCAATTAAGTGATTCGGTCCAAACGACACCAAGACATTTCACAGCTGGCACGACATCAATTTTTTTGTGTGCTAACCAAAGGTCAAAATTTGCACGCACCATTCTGTTTTTAGCTCGGAATATTATTGCTTTGGTCTTCGTGATGTTTACCCTTAGGTAGTGCTTAAAGGACCATTGACGCAGGAATTCTAAGAACTTATTGCCGTGTTCTAGCAGGTCTGTTTCTGTGCTACCTGAGGAAAGCATTGTGAGGTCGTCTGCATACGCTATTATGTTGACAGGAAGGGGAGCAGAAAATATATCATTAATGTAAATATTTAATAATATGGGGCCCAAAATGCTGCCTTGTGGTACACCAGAGAGGATAGCTTGCGAGGTTGATATAGTGTTATTAAGGGAGACCATTTGTTTACGATATTTCAGATATGATTCAATTAAAGATAAGCTGTTACCTCTAATTCTATAGTTATTGAATTTATGTACCAGTAAAGCATGATTAAGTAGGTCAAATGCTTTGTAAAAATCAACAAATATTCCTAGTACAAGGAGCTTTTCCTCAAACGCATTTATTATTATTTCTTCTTGCTTAATTAGTGACGCTTCCGTGGACCTTTGTTTTATGAAACCAAACTGACTGTCTGATAGAACTGAATGTTTGACTAGAAAGGTATTGATTCTCACATAAATAATCTTTTCCAGACCTTTGGATAATATCGGAAGAATGGAAATAGGCCTGTAGTTGGCCATATCTGAGGTAGCACCACCTTTGTGAATGACAGCCACTTTTGCTACCTGCATTTCTTTTGGAAACACGCCAGATTCTATGGCTAGATTATAGATATGCATTAGTATTGGAGCTAGTATGTCAACTGCAAATTTGAATAATGATACCTAAACCTGGTAAAAAGCTACAAATTGAAAACCTCAGGCCCACATCACTCACGTCGTGCCTTGGCAAGCTTTACGAACGGGTTGTAACTTTAAGACTGCAAAACTACATGGAAGATAACGACTGTGTACCACATACCATGTTCGGTTTCAGAGCGAAGCTCTCGACGCAGGACGTTCTCCTCCAAATACAAGAAGATGTCCTGCGAAACGTACCTCGGACGGGAGAAAATGTCATAATGGCCCTGGACATCAAGGGGGGCATTCGATAACGTCAGCCACGAAGCGATCCTTACGGGCCTAGACAACCTGGATTGCGGACGCAGAATCCACGGCTTCGTCAAAGCCTTCCTGTCCGATAGAACTGCCACCATCGGCATAGGAGACCTTCGATCGGACAAAATTCGCACTCCAAACAAGGAAACACCCCAAGGGTCAGTTATCTCACCCCTACTCTTCAACATAGCTATGATAGGCCTAGCTCGAAAACTAGTGAACATCAGGCATGCAATGTATGCTGACGATATAACAGTCTGGACGAACACGGGCTGTCTCGGAGAGAAGGAAGAAAGGCTACAGCAAGCGGCCTCTTGTGTAGAGCAATACCTCGCAGAAAGAGGACTCGCATGCTCGACCGAGAAATCGTAACTGCTGAGAGTCTGGAGAGGCAAGCAAAACCGGACCGTCCCAACCAACGAGGACCTAAAACTCAACGTCTATCTAGAAGGGACGCCCATACCCGACAAGACAACAATAAGAATTTTGGGCATGTGGGTGCAATCCAACCAGCTCAGTACTCACACTTTTATCCTACTGTAAGCAACAACGCTACAAGTCGCACGCATGATCACCCGCATCACCAACAGGCGACATGGCATGTAAAACTCTAGTTTGGGCGAGTTGGTTCATGATGAAATAAAAACTGGTATGGCGCAAGAAACGGGGACACAGAAGGCACACAAAACACAGGACTGACGCAAGTTGGCGTCAGTCCTGTGTTTTGTGTGCCTTCTGTGTCCCCGTTTCTTGCGCCATACCAGTTTTTATTTCGACATGGCATGCGTGAAGAGGGCACACTAAAACTAGTCAGATGCCAAGTAGTTAGCCGAATCACGTACAGCCTACCCTACCAGTGCCTCAACAAAAACGAAATACAACAAGTGGATGCCCTGCTACGCAAAGCGTATAAGACAGCGCTCCGACTACCACGCAACACGTCTACAGAAAAACTCATGGCCCTGGGATTACATAACACCTTTGAGGAGCTACGAGAGGCGCAGCTTGAGTCGCAAAAACTCGGGCTGTTGCAAACAACGACTGGAAGAGCGCTCCTGCAGAGGCTCGGATACCGCGAGCAGATGCGAGAAATGTCGAGGACGGCAACGATCCCCGACGAGCTTCGCAAGACCCTCAAGGTAGCTCCAATACCAAAAAACATGGATCCCAACCTCCATCGAGGCAGAAGAGAAGCGAGGGCCGAATTCATTGAGAAAACATACGCTCCTCAAGCCACGACCGTGTATACAGATGCGTCTTGGAGAGGAGGAGATACCAAAATCGCTGTAGCGGCGGTGGTCGATTCGTCTTTACGCGAAATGGCCAGCGCGTCTCTCCGAGGCTGCACAGCTGCAGAGTCCGAGGAAGTAGCCGTTGCTCTAGCGGTGGCGGAGGGCTATAGAACCGGGCGGTCACTAATAATACTCACGGACTCTCAAACAGCCTGCCGAAATTACATGAATGGCAGGATAGGTCGTCACGCACTCCGTATACTCCTCGAAGCGAGCGACAGAATTAAAAACCAGGAAGAACAAAACGACAAGATCCCACACAAAATTGTGTGGGTACCGGGGCACACGGGGGTGGCAGGGAACTAAGAGGCCGACAGGATAGCTCGAGGATACATTACTTTCCGAGCATCCGACGAGACCACGGAACTCGCGCCAGCACCCAGGGAATACTCGGCCATACTACAAAACTATAGACGCAGAAGAATGCGATATCCCCCACCGCACAAATCTCTCAGCAGAGAGGAAGCTGTCACTTGGAGACAATTACAAACAAGCTGTTTCCCAAACCTACATATACTAAACAAAATGCACCCTACGATATACACGGACAAATGTCCCTGGTGCGACGAAAAACCTACTCTATACCACATCACATGGGCCTCCCGAAACATACACGTGGTCCCCAAAATACAAAACCCGAGTGCGGAGCAGGGGGAGACTCTGCTGTCCAGCGACCGCTGTGAAGACCAACAAGGTCTGGTGCAGCGAGCTCAACGGGCGGCAGTGGCCAGCGGAGCCCTGGACTGAGGGTAACCGACCACTGATTAGAGGCGGACGACTTCGACAGAGAAGGCTCCTGGGGGTAGAACCAAGACGTCTCTGAAGATGCCCCCAAACCGCAGGAAAAACCATTAGTGTAAATAAAGTTTTCCCTTGGCGCGCAGGCGCTCCACCCGCCATGTACTCGGTGGTGGTGGTGGTGGTGGTAAAACTTTATTTCCCACAGTAGGGGTCCTGAAGGACACTCGGCTAGGCGCCAGGAGTAGAGGGCAGCTCCCACGTTGGCACAGAGAGCCCGAAGCTCTCCGCCGCCACGTGGGCCTCCTGGACAGCCCGAAGCTGGTCGTGAAGTGAAGCACTTTTTAGTACTTTGTCCCAATGTTCCTTGTTCTGGGCATAGGCGTCACTTGATGCACAACCACACAGCATGTGGGTCAAGTCTACACGTTCACTGCACTGGTCACACACATGTTGTCCGTCGTAGTCTGGGTCGATGTGCTTCATGCGCCAGGGGTTGGGGTATGAGTTCGTTTGGAGCAAGCGTAACGTGACCGACTGGCTGCGGGTTAATTTCTTATCCGGGAGGGGAAACGCTCGTCTGCCTAGATAAAAGTGTTTAGTGAGCTCGTTGTACGTGAATAACTGATCCCTGAACTCGATATGTGGAGTAGCGGGGGAAACCGGAGGGACGCGGCCGATGAGCCCTCGCGCCGCCTCGTGTGCGATCTCTTTGAGATTCCGCACGCCACCCCCTAAGCTGCCCATGTGTGCCGGGAACCATACGATGGAGTGATCGGTGATGTTACTTCCGCCTAAGATTTGTAGCGCCGTCTTGTCTATTCCGCCCTTGGCGAAAGCTCGAGTGGCTGCTCTAGAGTCGCTGTACACAGTTCTGAAGCTCGAGTCTTTGAGAGCTAGTGCTATCGCTGCTTGTTCAGCTACCTCTGGTTTCTTCGTGAAAAGTGTGAGTGAGTTAAGCGTTCGCCCGTGTCCGTCGACTACTGCTACCGAGTAGGCATGCTTTCCCGGTATGTACGCTGCATCCACGAAAGCTGTCTGGTCTGGAAACCTTGCCGCGTCCGCTGCGAGGGCTTTGGCGCGGGCGAGTCTTCTTCCTTGATTGTGGATCGGGTGCACGTTTCTTGGGAAGGGGAACACTTTAATTGCTTCTCGCACGACTTTAGGTAACTGCAGGACGTTGTCCCTTTCTCCTATGGTGTTCAGGCCGAGCTTGACGAGAATCTCTCTGCCCGCTTTAGTGCTTGATAGGCGTGCGATCTGTGCCGTGTGCTGTGCCTCGATGATTTCGGCAAGGGTATTGTGCACTCCTAGCTGTAAGAGAAGATCAGTGGAGGCATTATCGGGAAGCCCCAGCGCTGTCTTGAAAGTTCGACGTATGTGTACTTCGAGCCTTTTCCGATGTACTTTTTTCCAGTTGAGCATCGCAGCCACGTATGTGATGTGACAGAGTACAAAAGCGTGGACCACTCTAATGGCGTTGTCCTCGCTCAATCCCCTGTGCCTATTCATGATGCGCCGAAACATCCGGCTCGCGATTGCAATCTTGATCGTGATGCTGTCCAACATTGCCGAGTTGGACCCGTTGCTTTCGATGATTAGTCCTAGAATTCGTATTTTGTCAACCGCAGGTATGCGATTTCCATCCCTGTCGTGTAACTCTATGCATGGAGTGGGGTGTCTGCGCCAGTCGTTGGACGGGCGCCCTGGTCTTGGGGGGTGGTAAATGAGCAGCTCCGATTTTCTGGAAAAGCAGCGAAGTCCCATTGGGGCGAGATGGGCCTCGATAACCGTGATGGCTTCTTGCATGCGAGCTTCCAATTCCGCATCGCTCCCACCGGTGCTCCAGATGGTGACATCGTCTGCGTATATGGTGTGCTCCACACCAGCAATTTCACCCAGTGCGCGAGAAAGCTTTGTCATCGCCAAGCTAAATAAGAATGGTGAAATTACTGAGCCTTGTGGTGTTCCCTTATCGCCCAGTTCAAAGCTCTCCGAGACGTGCTCGCCTATCCGGAGAGTGGCCGTTCGATCCTCCAGAAATGCCTTGACGTAGCGGTAGAAGCGTGTTCCGAGATTGGGATCAGATATGGCTTTGAGAATGGCTTGATCTTGGATGTTGTCAAAATCTTGTTCCACGTCGAGTCCCAGCAGCGCCTTGGTGTCTCGTGTGGGGCTCGGTTAAAGATTTCGTGACACCACGCGCTATCACCTACCGCCGCGTTTAGGCTCCTCGGCGAGCCCAAAGTCGATCACGTGATCAAATTTTTGTTGCCCTTGACGTCCCCGACTTGACCTTGAAATGACCTTGATCTTTGACTTGTCCAATTGCTTGACCATTAGTCTGGCCATTGACCATTCGCCGGTTCTCCAAACTTATAAACCTTGACCTTTGGCTGATCTTGGCTTGGTTTGACCTTGGCTGTGCATTGAAGGTCATCAACAGCGCACGGTGATCTCAGCCCGAGGCCTCTAGTAGTGAAGCTGCCGCTTCGAAAGGGCATTCAAGATAGTCAGGTGCCAGACCAAGAAACAAGCTTCTAGCAAAACGTGAGCTTGTACAGTAGTCGGGCTAGTGTTGAGGGTGTCGGTGTTTGTTAACAGCAGCTAGGTAGGCTTAGCCTTACATTGGAACTGCTGAACCTGTGTCTCATACTCTCCAGAAAAATTAGCTTTTTAATTCCATAGGAGGCTGGTGTCCACCCATAAATTTCACAACGTTTGGAAGGACATACTTTGCCCTCTATTACTCAGAAACTGCACAAAAATCAACCTTTACCATTGGGAGCAACGAGTGGCCCGGTTAAATTTCTTGTTCTGAACGCAAAAAAGACGCGGCGAGAAAAACAGCGACCAGGTGCGAGTTTCGATGCCCACTGCAGCCGGGTACCCACGGGTGATACAATGTGTACAAACTTTCCCCTCGCTTAGTGCTCGGCTTATTTGGGGCGAAATTCTTAACAAATCCGTCGTTGACCCCAACTTGCGTGGATGAAAAAAATAACCACAACATCGTTTACAGCACAAGGCACATTTCGGTTCCTTGTGGACAGATTTTCCGTCAGGGAAGTGGAGAGGAGGTCAAAGGCCCATCTCCGAACATTTCTCTCAGAGAAAAAATTTGCCGACGATGCGAAATTTGAGTGGAGGTCATCAGCTGTTCCAGCTTTTATTGCGAAAGCAATACTGCTAGCACTTTTCTGCCGTCGGTGGAGGTCGTTCCTTCACTCTGGCGCAGCTGCGGCGCACGACCACGTGACAGCGTGACGTCACGACCGGAGGAGAGCAGGTGCCCCAACTCGTTTGTTCGGCCGTAGTCGTTCCTTCGCTCGGCGCACGACCACGTGACAGTGTGACGTCACGACCAGAGGAGAGCACGGGCCCCAACTCGTCTGTTCGGCCGTAGTCGTTGCTTCGCGCGGCGCACGACCACGTGACAGTGTGACGTCACGACCAGAGGAGAGCAGGGGCCCTAATTCGTCTCTTCGGCCGTAGTCGTTCCTTCGCTCGGCGCGGCGGCTACCACGTGACGGCCTCCTCGGCCCGCCGAGTGAGTGCGCTCGCTAGGGGAGGATACACGGGGCGCCGCAGGCGCGCTCCGCTTAGTCATGTCTGAGGAGTTGTACAAGGCGTCGCTGGAGCGACGTGCTGCGCGCAAACGCCGGCGCCGTGCCGAGGAGACAGATGAAGAAAGGCAAGAGCGGTTGGCTAAGCAACGCGCCTATGCCGCAGAATGGCGAGCCCGGCGGCGTTCTACAAGTTCAGTGAGCGAGAGTAGTTTCATGGACTCTCTGAATGCCGAAGAATCGTCTATGAGTAGTGCATAGAGCGATATAATGACGACTATGTAATTACCTGTGTTCAGACCAAGAATCACTACTTTACGGACCACCAAAGCGTGTTCATTGGAATAAACAAACAGTAGAAACCATGTTGTGTCCAGAGTAAATCCTTTAGTTGCACAAAAGGCGAAGCCATGCCAAACCACCAGCAGAGCCATGCGCAGCCAGGGAGCTATTGCTTTCACAATCACTCAGGCCTAACCAGAGCTAAGCCACAGCTAATTTTTGATACATTGAGCCAAATAATTCGAGCAAGGCATGTATGTACAATTACAAACAACTTGTTATTTTCCACACATTTTCCTTCTTCAACAAACACTCCAGTAACTGTTCTTGATTGTCACGAAGGAAGCTTTGTGGACGGAGAAATAGATTGATATATGCTCGACTTGCTGCACCAATGCCTAGCTCTCGAGAGAGTTCGCTCACCGTTATCAGCGCTAACGCATATAACCCACATCTCTCTCTCATCACCCTACGTACTTATAAGCACGATTCAGGCGTCTACTGACCAACGTAGCCATTTATGCGCACCTCCGTTCCTTAAAATGATCGGAGTGTAAAAACGTTGTGAACGCCAACGAACACAATGAACGCCGACGGCCTGTAACCTTATCGCCGCGTTTCTGGCACAACGTTGTCAATACCTGCAGCCCACATATCTCGCTAATCACCTCACGTACCTATAAGCGCAATTCAGGCGTCCACTGACCCAGGGAGCAGGTTATGCGCACTTCCTTTCCTTAAAATGGCACAATATTGTCAATGCCAACGCATGCAGCGCACATCTGTCACTACAGTCGCGTAGCTTAAAGCACGATTGAGGTGTCCACTGTTCCAAGAGAGCAGTTATGCGCCTTTCCTTTGCTTTCCAAGCTCCCTCTCCATTGGATTGAGAGCTTAAAGCGCGACTAAGGTTTCCACTGCTGGTTACAACGGAAAACGGCGAAGGCAACGGCGACGGCGACGCCGCGAAACGCAGAAACGAGCGCCGAAGAGCTGCGCTCTAAAGCTGAGCGCCAGGCTGCGTGAAATACTGTACGCCCTTAAAAACCGATGGGTAACCGGCGGCACTCGGGATTGAACCCAGCACATCCCGAATAAGAGACGGATGCTCAATTACAAGGTGATTGCTTCCCACAGTGGACACACTTTCATGCCATAGGACTACAGACGACGCGTCCATGACAGCGATTGGTCCTCGGCCTAAGTGCTACTGTGGCCAGGTTCACCTCATTAATATTCTCATGGGCGCAGGCAGGAAAAGTGCGAATTTTCAGTGGCTTTTGCGGTGAGGCCAGTCACCGCGGAAAATCTTCCTCTGAAGCATCTATGTAAAATTAACTGCCCTCATGCGGTTGTAAAATACCACTTACCTGAAGACGCGCCCCTGTGGTAGGCTGTTCTGTCCCTCTCACGGAATCCAGAGCAAGGCGCAAAGCAATCTTCGTCTTCTCTAGCCCATGATGGCGGGAGGGCTCGGCTATGCCTCGTAGCTGTCGGAAGTAGTGGGGCTCGGACAACAGAAAGAAGAGGAAAAAGAAAATGCCTTAAGTCTATGCATATCTGTGCAGTACAACAAAAAACGGCAAATTAGAAATATTTATACCAGAGGTACATGCTTAGTTAGTTATTTATTATTCCCTTCTTTACATACCCTATTTGTGTATGTTTGCTTATTGCAATGCAGTGAGGTTTCAGAAGGCGTAATACAGGGGCGAAGGTGCAAAAAAAAATCTATACAAGCTAGAAAGGTACAAGCAAGGAGCAAACTCATGATACAGGTCCTTGTTAAATGCCTCGTTACAATGCGATATTTGACAAGAAGTGAAAGCGACGAGGTGCGTTCTGGATCCAGTGCGCACGGATGGAAGTTAGCAAAGACGACGACGTCCAAGCTACAGCGAAAATCACCAAATCTGCCTTCCTTCCTTTTTGAAAAATGTTTTGGGCACCTTTCAGTCGCCGCCTTTGTCTTGGCCAACAACACGCTGTAGGTACGCTCCATTATCTTCTTAGGGACAACAACAACACAGCGCGAATTGACAGGTTGAACACTCGGGATGTTAGAGGCGGCGATGAAGTAGAGGTTTTATGCAGTATGCAGCGAGGCTGATCTGAATTCTTACCCAAAGTTAAATCATTAGGTTGGTAATCAAAGTTAAACCATTAGCTTGGGTCCAAGTCACCTTCTTTTGGGTTTCCTGACTGAATCCTGGCCTACCCTGGTCGTGGGTATGTGCCATGCCACTAAGGCAACAACAACAACAAGCTCATCTGCCGCGCCGCCACGGGTTAGGTATTCAATCACGGCCAAAGTGTGTTGTACAATAAAGTGATTTGCATGGTTAGCCATAAAGTGCCACTTTCCCACCATGGCAGGGAGGCCACCTGCCCGAGCCGGACAGACAAATATCGGAGAAATCTGAGATTCAGAGGTTTTGAGCTAGCACAGTAAAAAAAAAATGGCTGTGCCTTAGCTAAGGTTAAGCCTGGATATCTCGAAGCGAAAATCTCTCGCTCCTTTTCAGCCAACTCCCAAGCTGCCACTTGTGGGTCGGTGTTTCTGCGCCGTCCGACTGTTGCTTCTTCTCCTTCCATGGCGAGTGTCTGCGCCTGTTCTATGGGCAAGCGCGCCTTATATACCCCTCCTTTCAAATGCGCACGGCTGCGACGAAAGGTCAAACGGTGGCGAGGAGGAGAAGAGGAGGCGCACATGCGCAGTAGTGCAGATCTGGTATTGTCTGTTCCGGGGAGGTCTTGGCTGATGGCGAAAGTGGGCGAATTCTATTAATTAGGTGAATCTTCTGCAGATTTGTCGGATAGGGCACAAGAGTCTCGTGCGTCGGATATTTCGTCGGAGAAAGCAATCGTCGTTCCTCTGTTAACGTGCCGATATTCTTCACTGAAGTTAGACAGCAGTACTTCGGCTTGGCCATTGCGGAAATGTGCGATGCCTATTCTTCGGTCTAAAAGCAATTTTATGTTCCCCTCGATGATGGCTTCAGTGTTATTTGCCTCCGTGGCACCTACGGTGACGATAATGCTTGAGCGAGGTGGGACAGTCACTCGTTCCTCCAGGAGACTCAGGGCAACGTGATTTTCCGGAGTTCTCATAGAAGGGGCCTCGTCCGACGAAAGCATGATCATCTTAGATCGCAGGTCGACAATTCCCTGATGCTCATTAGGGAAATCCGTGCACAAGATCACTTAGCGGGAACATAGCCGCAACAAAACCGAAGGTCGCGGAATAGATATGTCCCTTGGTACTCACTCTTGCTGTGCGTCGTCCTCATGGCGTAATGAGGTGGCCGCTTGCGGTGCGAATCAGCTCCGGAGTGAATGTTCCATTCATCACCGTGTTTCGGCTCCTTTGTCGACAAGAGCGGTAACTCTCCCGCCATCGATAACCACTTCCAAGTCGGTTGCCCTGGCTGTGGCGTTGCACGTTGTCCTCGGCGTCGGGTCACGACTTCGTCGGGTATGTTAATCGTGGTTGGTGAGTGTGGTCGAAACTTTTCTGGATGGCGGCGTCGTTCTGCAGGCATTTCGCGTCATGGTCGAAGTTGTCATTGTATGCGGCGTCAGCGTAATTAATGCGGCGTGTTCATATGGCGTGGTCGCTGGAGGATCTTCGTCGTTTCCCTTGCAAGCGACCAGACCTCCACGGGTTGGTTTGTTTAGTTTCCCCACAGACGCTAGGGGACCTTCCTCGGACAGTCGCGGTGTATCTGCGGCTCGGTGATCCAAAACGTGCTGTGTACGGCGACGGGGAGTGGTAGAGATGGCTTGACGAAACGTACTCCCCTCTTCGCAGGTAGTCGTCGATCTCCCGTGGTCGCAGGCAGGGGAGCGGTCGGGAAGCGTCAATGGCGAAACCCCGCAGACCGATTCGTCTGTACGGGCAGTGGCGAAGTATGTGTCCGGCATGGCCACAGTGCAAACACAATGGATGATTCCTATTTCTTAGAACATTTCCTAGAACTGTTGCATCGCTCGTAAGGTGGGTATGCGGGAGCTAGGGGCAGCATTTCTTGTGGAGCTGGTGCACGTTGAAGAGGGCTTGGATGGTCTCGTCGAGGCGGAGGACTGCGTAGTGCGGCGGCGTAGGTGATGGCTTCAATTTCGGTTGGTGCCGTCGGTGAAGGGAAGCCAAGGGCATGCTGTACTTCTTCATTAAAGATGTCCGTAAGTGACACCACCTGAGGCTGCTGCGTCTGCTGCGTTGGAGATGGCAGCAGTTGGTGAAGTTCTTCGCGAACAATTTCCCGTATTAGATCTCGCAGGTTATCCCCGCTTGCAGGGGTATCTTCAGGGGTCTTGCCGTCAGCACTTCAAGGGGTCGGTGGTATTAACGGGTCCAGGCGTCAAGGGTCCTTTTGATGGTAGACGCTTCATCTACAGACTCGGCAACGGCTTTTGAAGGATTCCGGATCAGGCAGGCGAAGAGTTGCTCCTTTACGCCACGCATCAGGAAGGAGAGCTTCTCTTCTTCATTCATGTCAGGGTTGGCGCACCTGAAAAGGCGTTTCATTTCTTCCACATATGCAGTCATGGCCTCCTTTGGCTGTTGAATTCGTGGCTACACTCTCGCCTTCCGTACGACGCCAGTGAACGTACCAAATAGCTGCTTCTTGCAGGCAGGTTTAGTGGTTTTCAAACCTCGTTCTAAGAGTGCCGTCTAATTCAAAATAAACTTTCTGAAGCTCTGCGCTGTCATGCCAGCCGTTCAGCGCTGCCACACGGTCGTACATGTCCAGACAGTCTTCTAAATCTTCGTGTGGTACTCCATGAAAAGTCTGTTGCTCACGGGGCTGGGGAAGCACGATTAGCGTTGACTGTGCTCCAGGCTCCATCGTGGTGGGCATAGCAGGAGAGCAGGTCAGCACCTCCACCAGATGTCACGTAGTGGTGAGTACATACAGAGATCCCTTCCAAACGAAAATGTTTATTTGAGCACACTTGCGCCCACAAAGAACTGAATGATTTTGCAGCGCCCTAGCAACAGGTGCGCTCGGCGGTCGTCGAACAGAACGCCCGCTGCTCACGGCCGTGCTGAATTTAGAGCTGAGAGCAAAAGTTTCGAGACAAAGCGTGCAATGTTACTGAAACTTTCTGGAACAACGTAGAACCAGCTCCGCCTGGATGCGATCAATCGAGATAAATCTGCTCTCTTCTTGCATCACAAACGAAGTGATAAAGCGGTGTGCCGGCACCTTTGAAGAATGAACAAGGACTACAAAGATTCACTACAATATAAATACAATTAGACAAACCGATTATAAACAATGCGGATCAGAATATAAAGATTACGCAGTTCTAATGAATACAATGCATGATTTTGAATAAAAATATAATAGGTGCCGGAAAACAAACAAGAACCGTATGCAAAGGAAAATGAAATTGGTAACATATACCCATTTTCATTCAAAGGAAGGCTAATTTTTTTTATTGAATGCCGTAGACTCAAAGCGAATCATTACTTAAGAAAGAAAATGCAAAAGTAAAACGGAACATGATGACTCTGGAGGAAGAATATTTAGTTGGGATAAAATATTAACTAGCCGAGGCGATCGATTTTCTAACGTGCAGGCCGCATGTCGTTCAGTACATGTTGAGCTTCGAAGGAACTCGGCTGCCGGTTGTCTATGCTTGTTCTCGCTTTCGTAAGTTTGATAGTATTCGAAGAAGGAATATATTAATAGAAATTTGTCGTTTATGAGCGCAACTTACCGTTTAGTCAGGCAACTTTATTACTCGGATTGTGTTAGACTTCAAGAAAAAATTAATGGCGTGTTGTAACAGTGGTGTACGTTCAGCAATGGGAGAAAGAGTTTTTTTTTTAGTACATGTAGCTCTCGCAAGCTTTCCTGTGTTCTCAGAACCATTTTACAGTGCCATATTTTAAGTGGGATTGAAACAGAGATCAATATACTGTATTTTAGGTTTCGCATTAGTTGGTAGAGAATGCAGATTCTGATAAACGATATCTATAACTTTCTACAATTTTGTAACAAGATCATTGCGGGTGATCATACCAAAATATCATTTCGTTGAAAACAACACCTAATGTTTTAAATGACGGTAAAACGTCTATAGGAACACACTTGCAAGAAATATCCCTGGCTAAATTATCACGTTTACCCTTAGGTCTGAAAACGATAATGTTTGCTTCAGTAATGTTTAGCTGAAAGGTATTTTTGACTCTATTATTGTAATAGGAGAAATCTAATAAATTCTCACTCTTATCGTGAGATACAAATAAGCGTGTGTCGTCTGCGTAAATTTTAAACTTAACAAGTGGTGCAAAACGGACGATTTCATTTTTATATCTGATGCTTAAAGTTTACCTCTGACCCTGAAGCCTGCTACCCAACATGGGAGTGTGCTCTCAGTTCGCTCGGTTCTCCCAACGGACGACCAGGGCCGTATGAAATCTTGCCCAGTCAACTGACTGAGCCAGTGGGTCAGTGCGAGTGTCAGACGCTGGGGGAGTTCTTCTCTGCGCAAGGGTTGCTTTGTCCTCACATTGCTAAATTTACTAAACCGTGTGGAGTTTGATCCCACCTGTAACCAAAACGACATCGTCAAACGCTTTTGCAAACTTGTTTTTTTGCAAGACTAAAATGATTCCATTTTGTCCGCGACAGCTCCTGTTTATACCGTTAATTATTTGTACCGGCATTTTAGTTTGTGTTTCTTTTGTGTTTGCCACTTTCAGTGTGTCTTTGATACTTGTCGGTTTTTGTAACTTTGATGTATGACTGGCCGTCATCTTGCTGTTTGCTGACTAGTAAGGGGTCGGGACCTCGTGAAGCTCTCCGAGCTTTTAGTCCCGTGCTCCTCCTTCTCAAAGGAAATAAATGAGATTGATTGATTGATTGATTGATTGACATAGAGGGAAAGGCCGCTGCGCTACTCTGAGCCGCGATGGCTGAAGGGTACCGCACCTCAATAGAAAGCTGTGAAAGTTGTTCGGAACTGGGCTTCGCCGGCGATGGGCGCAGAGGGGTTTATGGAGTTTCTCCCAAACTGACGTACACCCCTGATGAAGCCGGGTGCCGGGCCGGGGGTGGCTTGTACTCATTTTTACCGGGGGATGTCCGGCGGTGGGTTTCGAACCAACCCCCTCCCTCAGCCGAGACGGGCGTCCAAATGACTGGGTCACGACCGCTGTGCTCACTTTCCTTGAGCGCCCCCTCATGTGGATGGCATCCACATGCCACATCGCCACCTTCTGCCACATCGGGCTTCTGTTTACAGCTGCTTACCTCGGATGCTCCGGCTTCCTCGAGCGCACTTCCCCCTTAACTACACTTTAAACACATAAGGAGTAAATAGAGAGCGAACTGTCTTCGTGCACACTCCATTTTAGGGTCAGGGTATGCTGCTGCAGCGTTTTGGTAGATCTCCTTCAGTAAAAATGTGGAAGACTTACGGTCGGCAACCGCAACAAATCCCGTCTTCAAAACATGCGAAGTTCTTGCAGTTAGGAATATTTTAACTGATATTTCAGTCTGTTCCATTTGCTAACCTCAGGAACTCCGCTAGCCTCTATAAGAGCATTCTCCCATTGCTAACTGCGTCAGGCTACTATGTTTCGCAGTGGGAATATACCTCTATTCTCAAGAGTAAGCATTCCGTATATTTTATTTTTCTCAATATTTTCTTTATTTATTCTAAGAAACAGTACACAAACAGTTGGTTGGACATATAGCCTTTACGGCTAGTGAGAGGTCCAAATACAAAACAAGCACAATATTACCGCAGAGCCTGTAAATAAAAAAACTTCAAGATTAGCACACACTATTCAATTGATTCCTACATTTACATGGAAATTAAATAGTGTTTTAAAGATGCCGAAAAGTCATTTTTTTCTTTAACTTCATTTGGGATTTCATTCCACACATGGGCTCCGCTGTATCCTAGGAGTCTCCGGCCGTACATATTATAACAAGGTGGTAAATTAAATAGATTCTGAGTGGCAGCTTTTGTTTGTTTAATTGGTAATCTCACTAAACTAAGGGGCAGGGGTTTGTTAAGTTTTGTTACATTGTTTACTATTTCAGCTATCTTCAGATTTTATGCCATTGATAGGGGTAAGATGCGAAGCTGCTGAGAGAGTGGCCTACAGGGGTATGCACTCTTTGAATAAGCTATCGTACGAAGAGCTCGTTTTTGTAGGCGAGAAACAGGATCTAGGTATGTTTTATATGTACCACCCCATGATTCCCATTTAGTGACCAAAATCTCTTCTGCAACCTTGGAAGGCTACCCTGCCGCCGCTAGAAGCGAGTGCGCAGGAGGACAGGTTACCCCCATTTTACTCCCATATAGGCTTATTCGTGTTAAGAGTACGTCATCGAGACGGTAATGCCTTCGTTGAATGCTCTGAAAGCGTGGGCGCGAATCTGTTCGCGTGTCCCGTCTAAAGCCTCAGTGCGATTCGTGTCCCTTTCTGCCCTCTGAAACTGAGAGGCTGGCTTTTCCCATTTCCTTTGGGGTGATGGCAAATTAAACAAGAATACGCCTGCATGGGAGTAGGAAGGGGAGTAAGCTCTCCTCTTACAAAGTAAAAAAATTTGCACCCTTAAAGGTGTAGCGCTCATGGCTGAACCGTATCGAGACCATCATTTTTTCTTATTTTTTTGGAAAAGGGTGCGCTGAGAACGTTAGCACATTTAATGCACCCGTGGACCCTTCAAAGCTGCACGGGTGCAAGGGTGTTAAAGCCCATTCGGGTGCAAGAGTGCGTAAGGGTGTACGGTATTCTTTGACTTGTCGAACAACATTCCATTAGTTCAATCAAGCGTGCTTTTAAAGTGGTGAGAGCTATTCGAGTTTTCCATTCAAAGACAGCTGCAACCTTGATGCGAGCAGCTATGACTGGAGTCTGTGTCCCCAGAATGTGATAATTGACTGAATTATTTTAGCTGAAGTGCTAAGCGTCACTGACTCCAAAAAGGGGGTCGCTGAAATGGCCCATATAAACTTAGAGGAAGTTTGAGCGGAAGGGTATCTGTTGTTTCAGCCGGCGTCTTCGCTTCGGCGGACGCGGCTGTTGCCACGCGCGTCCTTGCACAGCAAGGAGGTTCAGAAACACCGTGAGGCACACATCTGTGTATTATAATTATAGTTGGAGATGCCGTAACGTTAGTGCAAAGTTAGACAGGTCGTCGGAAGCTTTTCGTACGAAATGTTTAGCTTCTATTCAAGAGTGCACCCCAAAAAAGAAATTGATCACCGCCTTTTAAAGCAATAAAAACCTATGAAACTTTAAAGCAGTCGGAAAAAGGGTGCGACAAGCATACTTTGCACCCTTTTACTTAGCCAAAAAAATAAGGGTGCAACTGTAACGATCCCACCCTTGCTATTGGTGCGACGAGCATTCTTTGCACCCTTTTGGGAGGGTGTGGGTTATAGACACGGAAATGCACCCTTAAGGGTGCAAATTTTTTTACAGTGTAGGGCCTCCCCTTAAAATGCAATGCGCTGGAGATCCCTTTTTGTCCTTTGTGTTTCAGTGTGGAAATGTGGACTGCAGCGTCAGCTGCCCAGCACGAGACCAGAACACACGCACTTTGAGCTTGCAATGTGTATTTATTGAGAAGCACACGGCTTCGTATAATGGCGTGCGAGCAACAAATGTAGCTACATGCGAGAAGCACATAACAAAGGTTTCATTTATACAGGAAACCAGCTAACAATCGTGACGAAAACACATCACATCTGTCAGTGTGCGTTCACGTGGTAAGTAATACATGGAAACACATTCCATAGAAAATGGAGAGGAAATATCACGAACAGACTGCCCCTCTGTAGAAATCTAGGGTTCTGCTAGAAGCTCTTCATATTAAAAAGATTTCTGACCGTTTCGTAAGTGATCCGCCTGTGTACATTTATTCTGACAAATTTGTATTTTCATACATATTTTGTTAACAAAAACGTCATTGTTTGATATGTGTGCCTCATCTGCCCTTTCTCTTGTCTGGTTTTAGCGCTCAATTCGTCCCACTATTCAGCAACCTTGCATTGGTTTGGATGTGACATATTAAGGTAGCATGACACGGCAGCGGTATATTTTGTGCTCTAAGGAGGCCGCACATGACCCCGCGTGCGCATGCGCAAAGACCCGTAATAGTGGCAGAGTGTCGAAGCAAGTCACCGACCGCGCCTTTTACCTGAAAAGAGCTGAGTTCATATTCTTCCGCTATGATTAGACGCTGGACAAATCTGTAGTGCCAAGAAAAAATTATAACCCCGGCTCCAAGAGGCATTAAAGGAAAACACGGAAATATATCGCACACGTCGTCCTAATAATAATAATCATAATAATAATTCAATGAATGTGCACACAATATGGATTGCAGTACTAAAGGAGAAAAAGCTTACTGAATGACTATTGCGGAGCGCTGCCTGCCGGTTGAAAAGTGGGCTAATTTCTGAGGAGTGCACAGTGGCCCAGAAAGAACTAGTCAAGTGAAGTCAAGTTTATTGAACAACAATAATACAAGTAAAATTATTACTTGAAGTTAGTACTGTAGGAGGTCCCATGGTTAAAAAACCATCAGGAGGACCTCCTAACACAAAATAGGTGGTTTAAACAGATTCTAAGACAGTGGTTGCTAGATACAAACAACGATAAAATACAATCATAAAATCGCATATGTACAAACGAAGGCAAGATGCATTAAACAACAAAAGTGGATCAAGAAACGGAAAAAAATACATTAGGGTACACAGAGTTAGTCCATAATTTGCAATTCTAAAAAGTTTTTAATACGCTGCAAACAAAATAAAACTGTTGCATGATGATTTAACTCCGTGTGGTAAAGCATTCCATATTGTCATACCAGCGAATATTGCGGAGAATTTTCCATAATTAGTTCGAGCTATTGGTATTAAGACGCTCAGAAAACCTAGTTTCATTAGCATTAAAAAAATAGTTCTCGGGAAAGACTTTTAGTTCTAAGTCACGACGAATAACTCGATAAACAATAACTGATAATTTTAATTTATGTAATTTGGCTAAGTGGTAGAATATGTACACTGGAGTAAAGCGGCAAGGAATGGCAGCAAAATGGGCTTAAGTCATTAATCGAAGTGCTTGATTTTGGAGACGTTGGAGGGGATACAGATGAGTTGAATATGTGTTGCTCCAGGAGGAAATACAGTAAGAAACGCGGCTACGGATATAGGCATAGCAGAGTGAACATAAGATGTGGGGCTGAAATTATGGGCGAGTCTTGATTAAAACAAGACTCGCCCAATCACGGCGGACCAATCTCAGCGGACTGCAAGCTGCGCTTACTCGGCAGCAACAATGGGAAAATATGTGTTGTCCATCCTCATTCTAGCAGCTGATGCCCGCAGTGTCTAGTATAGGCTGGACCAGGTAGGACAGCGTCGAGCCTCCCTCGAGTCCGGAGAGGACGCTCACCAATCCACAGACGGCGTTGGTGACCACACCACTGATTCCAGCGCTGCTCACTTCGGAAAGAAGGCACTGGAAATGAAAAAATTTATTGGAGTGCTGCATTCAGTTGTGTACGAGCCATTATTTTCGTTTTTATATTTAAAGGTTTTGTAAATGAGGAGAAGCCAGAGTTCTTGCTGTCCTCTAGATACGCAACTGGCGTGACGTATAGGCGACATAGCGAAGTAATGAAAAGAAAAATACGTCATGTACGCCTTCACCTAAGCGACAATAAAGCAACACTGCGGACCTATTGTGATTGGCCTGCATTGGGAGACTGCCATGTCCAAACGACGGAGAGCTCAATTTCACTGAGAACAGAGCTTTCCAAAGATTTAAAAAATGTATCGCCGCCATCAGCCGTTTCCTCGGCCAAATTTCTGTGACGGCGAACTATTTTACAGAAATAGAGTACAGTAAAGCAGAAAGTTGAGCTAGTTGGTATAGATGCATCTAAAAACGGCGCACAGAAAAACACGTAAAACACAGGGAGAACGGACAGGACAAGAGCGCTCCTGTCCGCTCTCTGTGTGTTTTTCCGTGCTTTTCAGTGGGCCGTTTTAATATGGTGAGGAAAAGATAGTATTTTTAAAAACCTGTTTTGTTAAAAATGAATAATCTGATATTTTAGGCTTGCTCGTTTATTGAAAAAGCTACCGGCTTTTGAGTCTTAAACCGAATGCAGAGGCCGCATTTAGCTCTGCTATTCCTTCAGCTTCCGCCACTTCTCAGACAACGTCGAAGGAATTCATTCAGGAAGGAAAAAGGCGTCTAAAACCACGTGCACTTGGTATTTTTTTACGGCATGCAGGCACGGTGGTGCACCGACAGACTTACCCCTAAGGCAGTCCCCAAGGTAGAAAGGGTCGATTGCTGGAAAGGAACGATCAGGCATGAGTGCGTCAGTAACTTGTTGGTTTTATAAGTGCGCAGTGAACGGTGAGTGATGCGTACAGTACACGCACGCTCAAAAAAAAAAAAAAATACACGGGGCACTTAGACACAACGCACGCCTTCCTCAGCAAGAACATTCTTCGCCAGGTTATATGCATTTAAACTTACTACAGTCCCTGATTATGGATATTTCAGGAGTGCGAGAAAATAAATCGAAAGCTCAATACACATCACTACAATAGGGGAGACTGCGCGGAAGTAAATAAAAATGAGAACGAATACAGAGTGACTTTTTCTAATGCCGAGGAGTTTTCTCTCTAAAAACTGCGAGACACACTTCGTTGAGGTCTGTACATGTAGATTGTACACCAATAGGGACAAATAATTAGATCATTTATTAACTTTAACTAATGTACTTTTTTATTTCATACTTTAGGGCGCGTTAATATTACGAAGTTGAAGCCCGTCGGCAGCGATGGTGAGTTCCGTTTTGAAGTTTTGTAGCGAGAGCAACACTACGCTACCCAGTCGAGCATTTCGCCGCTAGCCTGGGAGACCGATAGTGCGCATGCGTGAAACCAAAGAGGAGCAGCAAATGCGCGGCGCATGACGTCATATTTTGCCGCCCCGCGAGGAGCCGCGCCGGACCGCCTACGCCCGCCGGCGACGCGCGTGAATGAGCATGTGCGGCAACCGGAGAAGGGCAGCAGGTGCGGACGCGCATGACGTCATAGCTCAGCCGCCACCGCGGCCGCGTGTGGGGTCGTGTGTATAAACTGTGTATGAGTGGCTGTGTGTGCATAAAAGCTGAGGCGATAGGACAACATGCGTAGCTGTATCTCTCGCTACGCATATTCTGGCATAGCTGCGCTAAGCCACTGCCAATTTTTCTTCATTGGCAATGTGGTTCGAAATATTCTGTGTCAAAAACTCCCATTTTAAAGGTCGGAAATCTTGCTTGTCCGCATTGTTTCTTTATAGAATCGCGTCGTTATCGTTTGTTATGCATCAAATACAGTCGCCGTTTGTTTATTTGATGATGTAGGAGAACTTACCTCCATTTCAGCGACAATGCCACGCCCAGCGGTGTCATTTTTTGCATAGCAATGAGGTAAAGCCAACTCAACAAGCTTCCAAGTAAGTGTTTTTGGCGTTCAACATTTCGAACCGCTTTGCCTATAAAGGCTATTTAAAACTGGACGCGCGATGTTGAGGGCCTTTAGTTTCGCAATATATTCTTGCCGGCTAAAACTAAAATAAAAAGTTGCTTAGTTAATTTTAGTTAATTAATCGTCTAATATTTCAGCTCCGTAATGTGATGTCCGACCAGCTGCACAATCCACTTGCATAATGTGCGCACAATTATCTCTCGTAGTTTTCAAAATAAAAATGAGCAAAGGCTTAAACACACAGGTATACTACGGACAATATAACAGAAGATGTGACAAAAATCTAAAATGTGTTCTAATAAAATATTACAATACATATGACTAGGTTACGTAACACTTCACGAGGCATCAGTTCCAGTTAAAAATGAGTTCCTTGGTGGAGACCCGGATTATACAGGGAAACAGGCTCCTGTGATTCTCCGAAACCATGGTTTCCTTACATAGCAAGCAAAGAACCTACTTTACAATCGAAGTTGTAATTACTTGAAGAACGACAGCACTATAGCCGTCCGTATAGAAAAACAAGCCAACTAACTGTGTTCCCCAAACACCTGTGAAATTACAAAACCGATTCTCTGCAGAGGTGTGCTGTTTCTCTGCAACCGTACGGCACATTTAACCCTCGTTTTAGGCACGTTTCTTGTGCTCCATTACTCGGTGTGAGAGGCGGCAAAGTATTTTATCCCTTTCCATAAGTCTTTCGGATAGTGGTTTTTAGACCGTTGAAGTTGCTATATAAAGATAGTTTGCCAGCCACATTTTCTTCGATTCCTTTCTTTAGATAACGACAACAGTTTTGAAGCATACCCTTCGCTTACACTTCATGTTTTCTATCATTTTCTTCATTCTTACTAATTCTGAGAGATGAGCAAGGCCAAAGGGCGACTAGGCGACTCAGTAGAATGTTGTTCAGCGGACACAATTGACGATTGCATTTCGCTGTCTTAAGAGCTTTGATGAGAGCTTTAGCTTCATGGGCGAATTGAAGTGAGGTGTCGTTTAAGCGTCATCAATTCTCTCGCTTGAAGCAAAAAATAAAAAGACCTTGTTGTACTTCAAGGCTTGCTAACTACATTGTCGAGATTGCAAAAACGACAAATAATGAAATATCTTATCATTATCATCATCAGCAGCAGCCTGACTACGCTCACTACAGGGCAAAGACCTCTCCCATATTTCTAGAATATATTATATTTTAGCAATATTATAACAATTTTATTCATAACAGGAAAAAGGGCATAGCAGATGCAAAATAAACAGTAGAAAAAACACGACTAGAATGCCAAGACGATCAGCAAAAAGGATTTAAAAAATTTCCAGCTCTTTTTCTGCATATTGTTTCTTTATAAAGTCGAGAGTGTGACGGAATCTCGTCTGGCCGGGGGGATACATTTCAAAACAAAGAGACGCCGACCAGTAAAATGAAAAAATTGTATTTGACGTTTCGGCGCCCAGAACGGGGACCTTGTTCACAATGGAATCACACCAGGAGGGTTCATCTTTAAAAGCTATAGTAATCGCCGTAAGGATCGCGCGTAAATCGGGTTAAGATTGCCCTCGTTACGATTAAGCGTGTGAGCCGTCGTCTGTATCACCAGGAACTCGAGATGAAGCCGTGATGTTGTCAGGTTCTCTTTTTCGGTGATTCTTGCCTTGTCCCAATCTATTTTGCGATTTTTCGTCACCGCGTGCTCTGCCAAGGCGTTATTGCGGGTATCTTCTTTCTGCACATCACGAGCATGTTGCTGTAAGCGCTTCTTGTAACTTCCAGTTTCGCGGATGTAAACACCGTTGCAATCTGCGCAAGGGATGGCGTAGACAACTCCTGGGAACTTCTCTTTTGGCAACTGGTCTTTTACGTTCATCAGTTGTTGTCGCATTTTCTTGGCAGGAACATGGGCAACTTGCACGTCATACTCTCGTAATACACGGGCGAGGCATTCACTTGTTTTCGGCACATAAGGAATAGCCGCACGATTTTTTGGGGGAAGAGGGGCGTCCGGTTGACGACGCCGTGATAGCCGTCGTTCTGTTGACCTGATGAAATGGCTTGGGTAACCACAGCCAGTGAGATCTTTTCGTACCCTTGACGCGTCCGAAGCGACGTCAGTGGTGCTTGTGCATATCTTCTTGGCCCGCAGCATTAAACTGCTCACAACGGCTCTTTTTTGGGCGGCAGGATGGACGGAACTGAAATGTAGGTAGCGGCCTGTGTGTGTAGCCTTTCTATATACGCTAAACGACAACTTCTGGCCTTTCCTTGTGACGAGGACGTCCAGAAAAGGCAGACTGCCGTCCACCTCTTCTTCCAACGTGAACTGAATGGCGTCTTCCTGGCTGTTCAGGTGTGTCAGAAACTGGCTCACTGCGTCCTTGTGCAGAATGCAAAAGCAGTCGTCGATGTAACGGAAGAAGATCTTGGGGGCAGGGTGAAAGGAGGTTAACGCCCGTCGCTCCAATGACTCCATGGTGAGGCTAGCGGCCGTCAGGGGAATCTACTACAAGCAAGTCCATGGGACCCCCATGGGTGCTTCTGTTTCGCTGACGGCCGCTAGCCTCACCATGGAGTCATTGGAGTGACGGGCGTTAACCTCCTTTCACCCTGCCCCCAAGATCTTATTCCGTTACATCGACGACTGCTTTTGCATTCTGCACAAGGACGCGGTGAGCCAGTTTCTGACACCTGAACAGCCAGGAAGACGCCATTCAGTTCACGTTGGAAGAAAAAGTGGACGGCAGTCTGCCTTTTCTGAACGTCCTCGTCACAAGGAAAGGCCAGAAGTTGTCGTTTAGCGCATATAGAAAGGCTACACACACAGGCCGCTACCTACATTTCAGTTCCGTCCATCCTGCCGCCCAAAAAAGAGCCGTTGTGAGCAGTTTAATGCTGCGGACCAAGAAGATATGCACAAGCACCACTGACGCCGCTGCGGACACGTCAAGGGTACGAAAAGATCTCACTGGCTGTGGTCAACAGAACGACGGCTATCACGGCGTCGTCAACCGGACGCTCCTCTTCGGCCCAAAAAACGTGCGGCTATTCCTTATGTGCCGAAAACAAGTGAGTGCCTCGCCCGTGTATTACGAGAGTATGACGTGCAAGTTGCCCATGTTCCTGCCAAGAAAATGCGACAACAACTGATGAACGTAAAAGACCAGTTGCCAAAAGAGAAGTTCCCAGGAGTTGTCTACGCCATCCCTTGCTCAGATTGCAACGGTGTTTACATCGGCGAAACTGGAAGTTACAAGAAGCGCTTACAGCAACATGCTCGTGATGTGCAGAAAGAAGATACCCGCAATAACGCCTTGGCAGAGCACGCGGTGACGAAAAATCACAATACAGATTGGGACAAGGCAAGAATCATCGAAAAAGAGAAACTGACAACATCACGGCTTCATCTCAAGTCCCTGGTGATACAGACGACGGCTCACACGCTTAATCGTAACGAGGGCAATCTTCACCCGATTTACGTGCGATTCTTACGGCGATTACTATAGCTTTTAAAGACGAACCCTCTTGGTGTGATTCCATTGTGAACAAGGCCCCCGTTCTGGGCGCCGAAACGTCAAATACAATGTTTTCATTTTACTGGTCGGCGTTTCTTTGGTTTTGAATTGTTTCTTTATAATACGTGATGTGGCGACTACAGCCCCCAGTCTTATTGATCATTGGATGAGTTTGATCACTGGATGGCTGATGGCTGTGATCCCGTTGCGCCTTCGCGGCCACTTCGTTGTCAAGTTCTCCAAGTCAACGAATGATATTTTAGTGGCCAAAGTAGTGGCGCAGAAGATTTTCACTGAGTCCGCGGCGGCAAATGGGCGTCCTCACCCACACAAAGTCACCCGGCTTCTATACTCAGCTTGGCGTCGGCGTTGATCGTAGCGTCGGCCTTTGATCCGTAATCGAACAAGTCTTCGGGCTTCTGCGCACTGAACGTAGGACTCGACGTCGATGTTATCTTCTTTAGTAACGTGAGACAGCATGGCGTCGAATGTGGTCGTGGCCTCCGTGCCAAAGACGCGCCTAAACGGTGTCGTCTGCGTGGCCTCTTGCACCGCGGTGTTGTGGGCAAACACCATTTAATGCAGGACGACGTCCCAAGCCTTGTGTTCGGCGTCGACAAACATGCCAGCCATGTCCGCTATAGACCTGCTGAAGCGCTCCAAAAGACCGTTGGTCTGCTGATGGTACGCATTCTCCGGTGGCTTTTTTTGCATTAGCGCAGGATGGCTCGCATCACCGCGAACGCTGTTCCTCTGTCTGTAATACGCACATCGGGGGCGCCGTGTCGCGGACGGACGCATTCCACGAGAAATTTACTACTTCTCCTGCTGGTCCGTTCGCCAGGGTTTCTGCCTCAGCGTAGCGCATGATACACTTGTTTCCAGATTATGGCTTCGGGAAACGGCCAAGGCGATCCATGCCTATATGTTGGAAGGGTCTTGACGGGGGTTCGATGGTGCTGACAGGAGGCATCTTCGCTGACAATCTCTGCCCATTTTCACATAACGTGCGACATAGGCGCATAGTCGGGGCCAGTAATACTTGTTTTGGATGCGGCGGAGGTTGCGAGAAAACCCTGGATGGACAACGGTTGGCTCCTGGTGCGAAGCTTGCAGAACACACCGAGGAGGTAAGCTGTCTTGTATGGTGTGAAGTTATTCACGAGGGCATCGTTCAATACGTAGAACAAAGTCAATCGCCCCTTGAACGAAGCTGGCAGTGAACGAACCTTGCCTTCCAAGTTCTGGATGAGGATTTGGAGGTTGGGGTTCGAGCGTTGTTGTGCAAAAGTACTCGAGCTGAGAGGTCCCACAAAAGCGTCGTCATCATCGTTCTGGGGCGGTGCATCTATCGGGGCTCGTGACAGGCAGTCGGAGCCAGAGTGCTTGCGTCCGGACTTGTAAACGATGGTGACGTCAAACTCGTGGAGTCGTAAGCTCCTTTAAGCGAGGCCGCCTGATGGGTCCTTGAAGTTGGCTAGCCTTCAAGCGCGTGACGGGCAGCAGCTAAATTAAAAGGCGTGCCTTACAAGTACGGGCAGAATTTCGATGAAACCCGCACTATCACAAGCCCCTTCGCTGTCGTAGAATAGTTGGCCAATGCCTTTGATAACGAGCGGCTGGCGTGCGCTAGTACTCTCTCGCGGCCTTTCTGCTTCTGGATGAGAACGGCGCCTAGCCTCGTGCTACTTGCGCCTGTATCAATTTCGATTTCAGAGTTTTCGTCGAGGTGTCCAATCACAAGCGGTGAGTGTAAGCAAGACTTCAGTTCCTGCGATGCTTCTTGTTGCGGAGCTTCCCACTTAAATGGCACATAAGAGAATAATAACTCATTGGCATTCACACAAGTGCAACCATACGGCTACAAAAGAAAGCTGCATAAAGTTCTCAGAAACTTCGCAGTTAAAGAAAAAATGGTCCTGGTCCGGGTTCGAACCCGGGACCACCCTTCACCGGAGCAGTCGCTCTCTCAACTAAGCTAACCAGGGCGGCAAGGTTATGTTACCTCCGGGCGATGGCGCCAGCTGTACCGGCAACGCACCCTCCGCTACCTCGGCTGTCGAAGCAGCAGCCAGCCACCCTCGCAGGCGATGCGCCGAGCTCACGGGCCCGACGGCCGCCGTCATCCTCACCCTCTTATAGGCAAGGGGCAGACGACTCGGATTCCGCGGCCTCCCCACTTGAACAGCTACGCAGAAGACCCAGCCAGGTATTCCACCTAATCAGACCTCTGTAGCCCGTACTGTAATAAACGTTCAATAATCCCCATCTAAAAGAAGTCCTCAGTTAAGTGAGTCATCCTAGATTAGACAGACACGAAACAGGTTATATTAGTGCGAGAGGTAATTGATCAATAACTCGAAGTGGCGTATTTGACCAACATTAAATGGTATATCCGACTTCGTTGGCTGCGTCAAGGGTCCGGCGATGCGGAAAAAAATCTTTGCAAATTGTCCGTAATACGCTGATCCATTGATCTAGAAGCACTTCCGTGTTACCCTCGATGGTAGCATACATGTTCTCGGCTTCCGTGGCACCAGCGGAGACAATGGCGCTTTGGCGGAGTGGGACGCTCACTTGTTCATCCAGGACAATTAGGCCAACGTGACGCTTGGGGACTGCGATCTGAGGTACGGCCTCATCCGTCGAGGGCGTGAAAAGCTTCGATCGCCGGTCTATGATTGCGTTACGCTCATGAAGGAAATCCACGCCCAAATTCACTTCGCGGGAACATCAATGCTGTAGCACTGCGAAGGTTGCGGGTTAGGTATGTGCGTTGGTGATCACTCGTGCAGTGCATTGCCCAGAAGGCGTAGGGTGACCGTCTGCAGTGAAGATTTGTGGTCCGTCCCAAGTGGTCGTGACTTTCCTCAGCTGCGCGTGCGAATGTTCCGTTCATCACTGAATAGTCAGCTCCTGTGTCGACAAGAGCTGTAACTGTACGGCCGTCGATACCCACATCCAAGTCGGATGTCCTGGATGCGCTGCAAGTCAACTTCTGCGTCTGGTCACGAGTTTGTGGGGTATGTGAGTCACGGGTAGGGCCCGTCATCGGTGGTTTTCTTGCTGGCGGCGTCATTCTGAAGTTGAATAGCGTCGTGGCTGAGCTCCTGTTTGTATGAGCCGTCGGCGTAGTGGGTGCGGCGTCTTTAAGCGGCCTGCTGGCTGGAGGATCTTCGTGGTTTCCTCGGTAAGCAACATGACCTCCACAGCTTTTTTTGTATAGTATACCCTACGGGGGCTAGGGGACTTTCCAAGGGCAGCTGCGGCGTCGCTGCGGCCCGATGATGCAAAGCGTGTGGTGGACGGTGACGGGAAGCTTCATCAAGGAGGGCGGACGTCAACATTGGAATGTTTGTGTATTCAGGATTCGTGTTACTTATGTTAGGGAGCGTTCCGAAACACGTACTGATTTTCTGCATGCTCGATCATCGTCCTCATCATCAGCCTGACTACGCCCACTGCAGAGAAATGGCTTCTCTCATGTCTCTCCAATTAATCCTATTCCCTGACAACTGCGGCCAAGGTATCCCCGCATACTTCTTAATATCTCAATCGAGTAAATTGCTGGGCCAGGTGGGCCAACCGCCCACCTAACTTTCTGCCGCCCCCTGCTACGCTTGCCTCCTCTTGGAATCCACTCCGTTACCCTTGAGGGCCAGCGGTTATCTTGCCTTCGCATTACATGCCCTGCCCAAGCCCACTTCTTCCTCTTGATTTCAACTAGGATGTCATCAACCCGCGTCTGTTCTCTCACCCACTCCGCCTGATTCCGATCTATTAACGTTACACCTACCATATTTCTTTCCATAACTCGCAGCACTGTTCTTAACTGAAGCGGAACCCTTTTCTTTAAACTCCAAGTTTCAGGTATATAGGTGAGTACCGATAAGATGCGGCTGTTCTACATGTTTCTCTTGAGGGATATTGGTAAGCTACTATTCATGATCTATTCTTATTCTTCTGATTGGTTGGTTTGGTTGGTTTATGGGGTTTAACGTCCCAAAGCGACTAAGGCTATGAGAGACGCCGTAGTGGAGGGCTCCGGAAATTTCGACCACCTGGGGTTCTTTAACGTGCACTGACAACGCACAGTACACGGGCCTCGAATTTCTCCTCCAAAGAAATTCAGCCGCCGCGGCCGGGATCGAACCCGCGTCTTTCGGGCCAGCAGCCGAGCACCATAGCCACTGAGCCACCGCGGCGGCCTCTTATTCTTCTGAATTTAAATTCCTATTCCTATATATTCCTAATATTCCTAATATATTTCTATATATTTTAAGTATATTCTATAGTCTCAATAACACTAACCTGGGTCCCGTTCCAGGGCACAAGTATTTAGGTGTGCAGTGGTGAACACTTCTAAGCCTTCTATTTCTTCGGGCTCTAGTCTGGTATTCGCGCGAACTCCTTTACGACATAATATAATATCTGACATTACTACATTATCAAGAAGAAAAAACCGCTCTCTCAGCCATCTCCGTCGGTACATTTCAATGCACTTACTGCAGACAACCTAAAAATTGACGAGGAACTAGCTTTCCCCAACTAGAATCTGTTTTAACTATCTGGCACCCAGCCATTTAACGGTCAAACCTTCTCCCGGAAAAATTCACAATGACTGGGCACGAGCCATCTCACCCAACTATACCCGCAGAAGCAGCATCACCGCTTTGAAAAAAATCCCATACTCACAATTTTGAACACCGCAAAGAAATAACGCAAATCTGCTAATTCTATAAAATTTATCATCATCCTGAAACAAATCATCAATTTACTTCTCCTCTATTTTTTTGTATCATATCGCGCCTCGATTACGTTCATAGAGTTCATATTGTCACTAATACCAGAAATATCTACTTTGATACATTCATGCCATGCATATCAGACGACTGTAACCGCCTTCCACAAGATGTCGTGTCAAATTCAGATCCTGTTTGTTTTCAAAATTCACTTTCAGCTATTCCATATGTAATTTGTTTCAGCTGATCATAATATTGATCTTTGAAGGGTTTGATTGTGTGCCTTTTGTGCGTTTTTAGAAAATGTCAGGTCAGTTAAGGTCCTTTTCACAACTCCACCATGTCACCATTCTGTAGTGACCTAATTTACATTACCAAAATTTTCCGTTTGTAATTTGTTTCATTCGTTGCTTTTCATGCGTCTGTATTTTTGGCAACACTTCCCTCTGTTATGATTTCATGCGTATGAGGATAAATAAAATGAAGTGATATAAAATTGGGTGTGCAGGACTTTTGATTTTTGATACCTTTAATTCTAACGCGAAATTTAAGTAATAACCACCATAAGTTTAGCCTGAGTTGAATTCAGTGTGCCTCAGCTTTGTTGTCTCAGTGTCCATTGAGCATTTTTTTCAGTCTAATCATTTTAATGGCACATCAAGTGGCACTTTGGCACACAGCCACTAAACAGTTTTTTCCTGTGTCTCGGAGCGGCTGGGTTTATTAGCCAGCTAGGAACACTTCACCACACAATTATGTATCTGAGACTGTATTAGAAGCTGAAGTGAAGTTTTGACGCTCACTGAAGTTCTAAAGAGTTCAGATTCAGTTCAGCCTTGGACAGAAAATTAACAGTTTGGTTGGTTGTTAAAAACAATATTACAAAAATAAGTAAATAAAAAAATAATAAAAAGTCAAATGTAGTAGACAGAACTCATGAGGCCAGGAGACCATCTCTTCTATCCAAGAGCAAATATAGCGACAGAAAAACAAAAAAACAATATAAAACTGCTCTCTTTGCCGAAACGAATACTCAAATTAGCTTACAGAACTGCATAAAAGGCATGAAAGCACAAATACCGATGATTTTGCAAAGTATGCGCATTACACCAAATAGACTGAATAAGTAGATTTCTACGCATCCCTTGAGGAATCAGCCTAACAGGCTCCTTTTTGTCCCCGTTGTGACTGCTTGTAGTTTTATAAAATCTATAAAGCTGAACATATCAGAAAGACTTCGACAGTTTCGCTCTTTAATATAAAGAAGCAGAGCGGCAACTTACCGTAATGGGCTTTCCATTTTTGCATGTGTTCGTCAGCTTCTTTGTGCACTGAGACAGCAAAAGAAAAAGCATTAGCAATGGGAAACACCGTTTCGTTCATATTTAACGTAATTTGGGCGTTACCACAAGTCTCCACATTGTTGGGGCCCGGCAAGTATGCGAGCCTAATCATTATTTCATTCAGTTTTTTGCCACCGCGTCTCAATTTCTCTAATAGCCCGGAATTTGCACTATAATCGGCCGTAAGTGGTTGAAGGCGCAGAGCAGGATGCTGCAACGCTCACAAACGAATTAGAAATTTCTAATGCTCCGCCGACTTTGGACGCCGACATATTTAATTGGGCCTCACTGCTGATCGATCAGAAGAAAATGGGAGTACTGCGAGCGATTTGCGCGCATTGGGTTTCCTATGCAGGTGGTGCAGCACAATAAAAACGAAAGACAAATAGAAGAACAGTCGGGCGAGCTCTCACTAACGATTGAAGTTTATTAAAAGAAATGCATAATATACACTAAATCTACAAACAGGAGCGCATGCGTTTCTCCTACGTGATACAGAATGCAGTACTGATCGGATTTCAGTCACAGTTTCGCAGTCATTGACAAGGACAAAGGCATGCACTAACAATCACCCCTTTGAACGCGCGAAATAACTGCTTTAAATATTCTTTTTTTCCGAGGACAATTACTGATTGGAACAAACTTAATAGCGAGACTGTTAATCAAAATTCTTTACTTCTGTTTGAAAAGTGCCTGTAAATGTTGTGAATTTGTGTGTGTTTATATGCTTGTATTTTGTTTTGTCCCACCCTGCTATGATCTGTACAAGATCGCAGTATCTATAAATAAAAATAATAAAAAAAGGACTGAAGGTGTGCTTACACATGTGTCGCTGTTCTTGTGAATTTGATATGCCTCGTAGATTTCTCTTGTTGTCTGATCTTTACGGCTAAACAGAACTTTAGTTTGATTAAAAAGCGGAGTGCATGCATTTTTACTCGAGGAACTGGTATTACTGACAGCAATTTCTGTAACTCAAAGAAAAGTTAGAAGAAGGAGCACGTTTTAAAGAAGTGCTGTGCTAGCGTGGTCGCGTGTTCAAACATTACGCGGTTGGACCTAGAAGTCCATGTTGCAAGTGGCACAAGTGACACAAACATCCGGAGTATTGTAAACAAACGCCATGATCTGTCGTCTGTAATTGATGCATGCGCTGCCGATGTTGTGGTGTTAACGGAAACTTGGCTTTCAAACGTGATAAGCAATACAGAATTACTTGACTGTGAAAAAAACTACACCATCTACCGTCAAGATAGGACTGCAAAACACGGAGGTGGCGTACTGATTGCCATTGCCGATTACCTCGAATCAGACATCGTCATTGTCCCTACTGCCTTGGAAATGCTTTGTGTCCGCATAAACATTCACTACCAAAGTGATTTATTCTGTGTGTGCTACAGGCCGCCGAACCCGGCGCCATCTTTTTGTGATGACTTACACGATGTTTTGAATATTTTGGTTACACAATTCCCTTCACTGCCTTTATTTCTGTTAGGTGATTTTAATTTTCCCCAAATCGAGTGGTCCTGCCTCTTTCCAACTGTCAGAGGTACTTCCGCAGTCAGCCAATTCTTTCTGAACATATGCATGCAGTTTAACCTTACACAGCTTGTTTCAGGGCCTACAAGGTTTGGTTCTGGTACATCAAACCTGTTAGACTTAATTCTTACCACAGCTCCTGATCTTCTACATCGTGTAACCTACATGCCCGGTTTGAGTGATCACTGTCTTATTCATTTCGAAATAACTGCGCTTACTACTAAAAAAGTTAGTAGCATCAAGACAATTAGAGACTATTCCAGAGGTGACTACACATAAATTAATAACGAACTAGCACTCTTCATAGATAACTGCATGCGTGCCTTCTTCGAGAGAACCGTTGACCAAAATTGGGCTTTATTTAAGAATACAGTCTCGTCACTAGTCGATAAGTACGTCCCAATCCGCCGAATTTCAAAGAAATCTCGATCACCGTGGTTCACCGTCGCCATGAAACGACTTTTGAATAAGAAGAAGCGCTTCTTTCGCCTTGCAAAACGTGCAAACACTGCGGAACGTTGGTCCGCTTACGGTGACGTTCTCCGAACTTACCGACTAGCTATCAAAGAAGCCAAGCGCGTGTTCCTAAATAACACACTGCCATTACTACTTTCTACTAATCCATCTAAGTTCTGGAACATTATCAGGCCCAAGGAACGAACAACCATTCAACTTTCCGATAGTGCTGGGAATACAATGACATCTGAAGAATGTTGTACTGCCTTAAACCTTGCCTTTGCAAAATCGTTTTTTGATTGTTCCTTCGATGATGCTCCAGAAGTGCTTAAGTACGATTTTTTTCCGATGGACCCCATTGTCATCGATTTTGCTGGCATTGTGACGTTAATCCAGAATCTCAAGTTATCGTCCAGTTGCGCTGTCGACAAGATCAATTCGAAGTTTTTGAAGAAAACTTCTGTTTATTCCAGCATATATTTAGCGCATCTTTTTACCCAGTCTGTCGAACACGCCACAATGCCGGCTGACTGGAAGGTAGCGAGGCTGGTTTCACTCTTCAAGCAAGGTAATCCAAATTCTCCCCTTAACTACAGACCAATTTCATTAACAAGCATTCCTTGCAAACTTCTAGAGCACATTATATATTCTAACCTCGCTTCTTTTTTGGAAAGTAACTCTTTCTTAAGCTCCTGTCAGCACGGGTTCCAAAAAAATTATTGTTGTGTGACTCAAGTCTTATCTTTCACTAATATCATAGCGTCGTCTTTAGATACTGGTTTACTAACCGACTGCATATTCTTGACTTCGCTAAGGCTTTTGATAAGGTATCTCATCACTTACTCCTTCTTAAAATGAGTTCCCTAAATATTGACCCTAATCTTCTTAAGTGGATTGAATGTTTCTTGACTAACCGCACCCAGTTTGTATCAGCTAACGACTCTGTATCATCCCCATGTGCCGTAACATCTGGTGTTCCCCAAGGCTCTGTTCTGGGTCCTTTACCTTTTTTGATATGTATTAATGACCTTCCGATTGGCATTAACTCTTCCCTTAAGCTTTTTGCTGAAGACTGTGTTCTTTTTCGCGCAATACATAACATTAACGACAGTTCCCTCCTTCAGTCCGATCTTGATAAAGTCCTAATTTGGTGTCAGAGATGGTGCATGGTTCTCAATCCATCAAAGTGCAAAATTATGTCCATCTCACGCCAATCTAACCCGTCTGAACCATTTGATTACAAGATTAGCGGAGTTTCATTAGAGAACGTTTCATCTTATAAATATCTGGGTGTTCACATCACTAACAACTTAACCTGGCGCATGCACATAGAATATGTTATTAACAATGCAAACCGTCCTCTAGGTTACATACGCAGAAACTTCTGTCAGGCTCCATACCATTTGAAGTTACTTTTATATCAGACACCAATACGGCCAAAACTAGAATACGCATCATCAATATGGGACCCCGCACAACTCATTTTAATCGATGCTATAGGATCTGTTCAGAACCGGTCAGCTCGCTTCATCCTTTCTAATTATTCTCGCACGGCTAGTGTTTCTTTAATGAAAACTAAACTTGATCTGACTAATCTGGCTGTTCGCAGAAATATTTCACGCCTCAGTCTTTTACACAGCATCTTCTTTCATAACGAGACACTAAAACAGGGATTTTTCTCTTCTATGCCATCATACCTGTCATCACGTGTTGACCATCTGCATAAAGTTTCCATCCCATTTTGTAAAACGAATGTACTTTTTAATTCTTTCATACCGAAGACTAGCACTGAGTGGAACCATCTTCCACCCCATATCGCCTGCATTGAAGACGCGCCATCTTTCAAGCCACTTATCACCAAGCATATCATCGAACAAGCGTCTGCATCATGAATTTGCCTTCTGCCTGTACTTCTTACTATGTATTGTTTTCTTTTTACACCCACCCCCTCTATAACGCCCTGCGGGCCCTGAGGATATTGTAATAAATAAATAAAATATATGTCATAAACCACACCCTCAACATATGATGCAAGCTGCAACTCATGTTTAACTTCGCACACTTTGTTATTATTTTTCTTGTTCATTTTTTTGTTCTCGCGCCCTGTCAACAATAGCGAAATTTTTGCTAGTTCATTAGGGGCAGAAAACGAGACTTCTATCCCACACCTAGTGCCTACTTGCTCTTGCCGGTGGGACAATTTATGAAAGGTTTTCTGGCGGGCTAGTTGGGGCTTGTCGTTCATGATTAAACTGCGCGAAAAAAACACGGACAGAGAGAGAAAACATGTACCCACATAGAGCGTAGAACATCCAACTTTTTTACACATAGAGCGCAGTTGGAAGTTCTGTGCTCTATGTGTGTGCGTGTTTTCTGTCTCTGTCCGTGCTTTTTTCGCGCAGTTTAATCATGAACAATTTATGAATATACGGCATTACCGCGTACTTCCTTTTCTCCCTACTAGAAGGACCGAGTGGATCTAACTTACCAAATGACTTAAGCTTGTTCAGGATTGTGTTGCAAACAAGTATTATAACATCAACCGGGAAACCTGCTGATCTCAGCCTCTGGACCTACTGTTTGAAACTTATTATTGGCAAGCACACATGAGTGGAATAGTGCTGGTCTCGAACACGGCACCGCTATGCCACATTTCAATTTTTTAGAAAGCATTGAATTGCAACTGAGCAGTGACATTTCCGACCGCTGTAGACAGCACCAAGAAACGTGATCATGTTTCATATACATTCTTATCTCTAAGAATTGCAGCTGATTATATAGCGGGGTTTCAAAGGTAAATAAATATCAAGACATAACCGCTAACATAAAAAAACCCTTTAAAATAGCGTCAACCTGCCTCTTGAAATCAATGTTGTCAATGATATTCAGATAATAGTACACATTTTGGAAGACCTGTTTAACACACTCACTTAAATGACTTTTGATAGCCTTGTGTTCGAAGCGCAGAAAGATATTATTGAGCACTTGAGCTACTTTTGATCCGATGCAAAACACCGTTTTTTGAGCATAGGCCTACAGTCGGCCCTCGCGTTAAAAAAAATTGGATTTAAGGTAAAAAGACAAAAGTTCCAAAAACGCAGGAACAGAGACCTTGAAATTATTAACTTGCCTCCCATCAGTCACGCATTATGTACCGCGTTGGGGGCGCGCATGCGCTCCTGGTTGTAGACTTCGTGTATATTATCAACGTCTTTTTCAATAAACTTTATTTGTTACTAAGCTCTCCTCTGTGTGACATTCTCCTCGTATTTCGTCCTTATTGCGCTGCTCCGCCGGCAATGATGTACTAACTAGCTAAACTGTCCCTTTTACAGGAGGCGGCTTCATGATGTGCAAGAGGAAGACGTTCGAGCGCGTCTAAAAACAAACTACTGCACCGGAACAAAGAACGGACAGCAGACGAAGGGAGGAGACACGGGCAAGCCATAACTTGCCATCGGGTTTTACCGACGGAGTCAGTAACTGCCAATGTCAAGGAAAACTCAAGAGCGCAATTCCAGTTATGAAGTCAGTTTTTCTGCGCTCCCCTGACGTCACAGTGTTATCTCTTTGAGAACTAATAAATATTTGGCCGCATCGAAAACATTCATTCGTTAATTGGTGTTTTTGTGTCTCCTCCGTTATCCCGCTGGGCCTTTTGTGGTGCGCTCCAATCCGCATTCGTAATAAATCTGGTCGGATAAATTTCGTAAGAGACCTTGCAAATTGGCACCCTAATATTCTGGGACCCTGAGTGGTTGTTTTTTCTGCGTCCCCTCTTTCGCCCCCTTGGCCAGGTTAAACATGCGCGCACGAGACTCACCGATCGTAGACTAAGCACGTCGGGCAAGCTGACTTCGATGGGGTCCGAGCAGAGGACCGAGCTCCGGAGCCTGAGTGCAGAGCACGTACTTGTGTCCAGGCCCAGCAGCTCAAGCACACCATTGCAGAGGTTCAGAACGGTGGTCTTGGTAGACGCTGTGGCGTAAAGGATTGCACATAGTGATTTTGGCTCGATTTAGTTAGTATTATGAGGGGTATCTTAGAGAACATTGATGACAAAGAATAGCCATTATTAATAAATATGTCAGCAGATCCCAGCGGGAAAAGGCTGGGATTGAAAATTTTGAGAGCGGTTCTTCTTTAGCACTCTAAATTAAAAAGATCGCCTTCTTGGACGCCGGGTAGTGGCCGAACTTTTGAACCGTAGAAGCAAGCAGGAAAAGACACAGCGCAAAATAGAAAGGACGCGGCGATGCATTGCCAAGTGTTGAATGTGCTTATAAACAGAACTTTTTGCTGGGCTAGTTGGTCATTGCGATATGAGTGAAAACAGCGCAAAAGAAGCCCGAAGGCGAAACGAAGAAGGGACCGGAAAGAGCGCTGAACTGGCAACTGAATTTTTATTGAGCGAAACTCAGACAATATATAGGAAGGCAGTGGCAAAGATAATCAGATGCAGTCAACGTCACATGGTGTAAAGAGCCATAAAAGCGAAAGAAACATAACAGGGTGAACGAGCTAAAAGTCAACTGAATCAAACAAGGGATGATAACAAAAAGAGATACACTTGATGACTATGAACAGTGAAAGTAACAAGGTGTAAAGAGCCATAAAAACGGATAAAACATCAAAATCGGGTTACAAGGATAAAACCGATAAAAACTGACGAAATGAAATTACGTTCTCCTATTTATTGCGCCATCTTAGCAAAAAAATATTCGGTCGTTAGTGAGCGCTTGTGCCTCTCCGCTTTTTCAGTCCTGTCTATATTGCGCAGTGCCTTTTCCTGCAAAATATACCGACTAGCCAAGACAAGCACCCTTTTGGAAGCACGTTTTCAAGCTTTCTTTCGGATGCAATTCGCTTAGTTTTGTTTTTGATTTCGAGATGTCTCTTGTCAGGCTTCACATTGTCACCCTAATAACTTTTGCGCATTTTTCTTGGCGCACTTGGTTTGTATCTTTATAAAGCATGTGAGCGCCAAATAGAGCGTCTGGCAGAATTTTAGCGCTTGTGTGTTGCCCCTTCGTTGTTTAGAGCTATGGAACCTCATGAGAGTTACCCACTAGCCCGAACCGTCACCCCTCTCAACTCAACAGGGAGAGGTTTATGAAGGTTTATGACGTTTATTTATGTGGCATGGAATAGCATGTAAAAAGCCATCCAATTCACTGTGAAACAGGAAGATGCTGGTCGTCTTCCTTTCCTAGACACATTAGTTGAGCGGCACGCCGACTGCCTTTCGTTCAAGGCTTACAGAGAAGAATCGCCCACAGGCCGTTATCTACATTTTAATACTGTTCATCCGGCGTGTCGCAAACGTTTTGTTGGGACCTCCCTCGCAAAACGTGCCAAAAGCATTTGCTCAAAACCCGAAGATCGAGCTTCTGACCTACGCCGAGTGCACCGAGAACTCTGCGAGTGCAGCTACCCTAAACGTTTCGTGGCGTCCACTCTGCAACGGTCACCACGCACTTCGCCTTCGTTTGGTCCCCCGTGCCGAGCCCGAGCTGCCATCCCTTACGTGCCAGACGTGAGCGGGTCTCTGGATCGTGTTCTGCGCACCTACGGTGTGCATGTCGCTCATGCTGCAGCGTGCAGGCTCGACAAATAAAACATGGTGCTGGGCTAGTTGGTAATTCATACTTGGTGGGAAGACAGCGCAAAAAACGACAACCACAAGGGAGGACAGGACAGAAAAGAACGCTACTATCAACTGATTTATTTGTCATCAAGTCACATTTATATAACCAGACAGTCACGTCACATGTCACATTTTGCGGTGCCAGCTGTCTTGGACTAACAGATACGAAAGGTGCTATCACCTCTTCAGCTGTAAAAGTAGCTATAGTCAGATACAGCTTGCAAAAAACGAAAAAGAAAATGAAACAATCACGCATGACAAAGGACCAGGCAAGTAGGAAAACTGCTACAAAGATTTCTACAAGAATTCTTCCAAAAAACCGCGCTCCGCTGTGCACAGGCTTATAGACGGATCGCTAACGCAGTGGTCCGCCTTCTTGACGATATGAAGCATGATGAAGCATTTGTTAGATGTGCCATAGGAGTGGTTTACTTGATCCCCTTGTCCTGCGGAAAATTCTATATCAGGCAGACAGGGCGTTGCGTTAACTACCGCTTAAGGGAGCATTCTCTAAATATAATAAGACAAAATAAGCTCGCCAACTTAGTGAAGCATGTTTTGGGATGCAAATGCGTACCCGACTTCAAAGGGGCGAAGGTTCTGGGCAGGAGTTTATCCACAAGAGTAAGACTTCTGCTTGAAGCGTTCCATATCGACAAGAAGGCGGACCACTGCGTTAGCGATCCGTCTATAAGCCTGTACACAGCGCAGCGCGGCTTTTTGGAAGAATTCTTGTAGCAATATTTGTAGCAGTTTTCCTACTTGCCTGGTCCTTTGTCATGCGTGGTTGTTTCATTTTCTTTTTCCTTTTTTGCAAGCTGTATCTGACTATAGCTACTTTTACAGCTGAAGAGGTAATAGCACCTTTCATATCTGTTAGTCCAAGATAGCTGGCACCGCAAAATGTGACATGTGATGTGACTGTCTGGTTATATAAATGTGACTTGATGACAAATAAATCATTTGATATTAAAGCGTTCTTTTGTGTCTTGCCCTCCCCTGTGGTTGTCGTTTTTTGCGCTGTCTTCCCACCAAGCTCCACAAATATTTTAAAGCATCCTGAAAATCTCTGCCGAAATTTGCTCGGTCATCCCGTAATTGAAGAAGCCATGATGGGGCACAAGCTAAAAGATAAATGAGCAAGGGAGATTTAATGAGGCACAAGATATTGCAAAACACAATGATGCCTATGTGAGCAGCCCCTCGATGATTCTATCAGAAAATGATTGATTTTTTTTGGACCTTGCGGCTATTTGATCAGCTAACAGCTTTCATTTCTTATGAGTTCCTTCGAGGTCTGCATATTTTTCGCAAGCATTGTTTCATTAAAACTTCATTTTAAATTACCTTGTCATCGTTGTTGGGCGTGGCGCTGTTTTCTTATGCAATGTAAAGTACACTAGACCAATACCAAAACGCGTAGAACCCTTGCGCATTGCGATTCTGGGTGTAAAATATATAACCCTCTTTCGGTTGCATCAAATGATAAATAAAAAAGCAGTGTTTCGCTAATACCTTCCACTTTTGGAGATGCAATTTTTTTTATGGTTACAACCACCTGGTTTTCACTCATCAGACGTAAAGCACCATATCGCCCAGAGCCAGGCTTTGAAAAAGTAATTGTTTTTGCTTGCCTTTTCACCCAACCGATATCTGAGTACGTTAAGTATTATAATTGCGACGACAACTAGAACGCGCCGAAAAACAATTAATGTAAACGGTGTGCCAAAAAAAGGGAAAGCTGCCTCTCATGTTGGATAAAGGCGCACATTTCAATTGAGCTATCCAACAGAAAGAAAATTATTTTACTAATGGCACCAAGTACTGCTCTTTTGGCTCTTATTTTAGGTTAAATAAATATCTTGCACGGCACAAAAGCGCTGACGAATTCGTGAATAGCGCCCTTACCTAAATTTTCCTACACACAACAGCAACATGATTTTGTAATTAGATTTTTACTTACTTCCAAGCAAACGCTGCAGACTATAAAGAGTCAGTTGGTAGACGATGTAAACTTGTTCCTCAACATCCAGATTCCGGAGTTCTTGGAACAGGCACTGCAAAAAGCCCCACAATGATCGCAGCAAAAGTGCAGTGATCGCATCGACGATGATGTACTTTACGGCGCAAGGGCAGCTTGGCCGAGGAGTGTCATAGCACAAAGCGCTTCGCATTACTCAATGCCGGGTCCATGACCCAATTTTTCAAACATTGTACCCCAGTTAAGACGGGCGCTAAGCTTGGGCAAAAATGGTAGCAGTGCCGTGCGGCACAACGCAAGGTATCAGCAGATGGACGGGGAAAGTGTCACTCACGAGAACGGCAATTTGGGTGAGTTGGCTGCAGTAGGTATTGGATTACCAGGCTTGTTAAGTCGTGAAGGTTACAGTCAATCACTTTGTCTAACTTTCCCAGAAATGGGCTGCTATTCGCGGGTTCCCGGTGGATCAGGTCCATCCACAATAAAATACTCGGGAGTGCTCGGCAGTCAGTGTGTCGACGAGAAAAGTTTTATTATTCCCTTCACCAAAGCAAACTGATTAAATGCGTGCAAGAGTCCACTGTTGAGGGCAGTGACGAAGTGTGGTTTAGAATTGAGTGCGGCATTTCTGCGGAAGGCCTTCTGAAGTTTCTCCCCTCCAGTTATCAAACTTGACTTCTAGGTTCATTTTTTCCTCCTCAATCTGAAGTAAACATTTTTTTTGTTCCATCTTTTTAGTTCCTGAGTTAAACGCGTGCGACACGCTTTGTTAACGGGCGACAGTATGAGAAATTAAAGGCCTTCACCTTAAAATTCATGAACGACCAATACGCCTGGTACGGAGAGGAATGCGCTAGCGACTGAATTAATTCCCATTTTGCTACCGCACTGACCTGTCCCTCCCCTTTTGCGCAGTGACGGTAACTAACGGGCGCACAAGGTGTGTGTGACACCTCCTGCATGAAGCTGCACAGACTGGTACCAAAGCGTGAGAGGCTGGCAGTTCAGCATGCCGGGAGTCAGGCTGTTTGACATGTTTTCCAATTGTTTGAAATCACTAGAGATATTATTCATTTTTCTTTCTCGAATGAGGTGTCAGTCGATAATTTAATGAAGCGGCGTGAAAAGTAGGGTTCAAAATCGGACACGTGCGCGAACTTGGGCTGGCACGTGCTGCAAATGGCCGCACGCTCTCGCGTTCGTCCCGTATCGGGCACGGATGAGAGTTGACGGCTACAACTCCCAAAGCACAGCCCGATAGGCGTTTGGGCTCTATTTTGCATGGATGTAAGTAGATGAAGACGGCCATTTGCAAAGCACTGAATGAGGTACGGAAGTTTAGCACGCAAGGAGAACGACATGTACAAAAATATAGTATCGCTGCAATATATAGGGTGTTTCGCCTAAGACTTTACACAATTATAAAAATAAGATTTTTGAGTTAGAACAGCGGTTTTTTTTCGGCATAGCATTGTTACCTGTGTAGTAGATCAGAGTGCAGCTAAGACATACTAACTACCAGTCTGGTTACCTAATATTTAATAGTTAACTTTTAACTGTTACTGTTAGCCACCTTAATTATTAAGAGGAGTGTAGCACCGTAATCGATAACCATATCAGTATTTAGAAATTCGAAAATGCTGCTTTGCTCGGCGCTGTGGCGCAACAAATTTCTGCTACATCGTGCCAATATACGTGCGGTTTTGAGAAGCTTTCCGGCAAAGCAACCTCTCCAGTGCAAGTGACACGTCGATAGAGCGAAAATTTGTAGGGCCACAGAGCCTAGCGTAACCGCATTTTCAAAATTCTAGAAATTGATATGGGTATTACTCACGGTGGAATACACGCCTGTCAGTAATTAAGGAGCCTAACAGTAATAGTAATGCAATATTAGTTAACCAATTTGAGAGTTAGCCCGTCTTAGCTGTATTCTGATGTAACAGAACGCTGAAAATGCTATGCCGTTAAAAGCTTCTAACTGAAACAGCCAATTGTTAAAAATTGTGTAAATTCTTAGGTGAAACACCCTGTATACCATGTTGAAAAAAAATTGCAAAAGATGTTCGAGTGGATACAAGCAGCTACTTGCAAATGTGATGTGTTCGCGCTGAAGCCGGTTCAAATCCTGCTCGAAGCCGTAAGTGTGGGAACTTTCTTTTCTCCTACGCACTCTGGGCGACAAACGCCTGACGCCGCCGGATTGTTGTTCACATAACCTTTTTAATGATAACGCAATCAAAAAAGAAAATGCAGATAGGTTAAGAATCCCAGCAGCGTGGCTTCGAAAAAATGGTTTCACTATTACAAAGCCTCTTAGAGGTGTCGCTGAAACCCACTTTTTCTTTCAGTATTCTTTCTTCCTGATATGCTAATAACCTACGAGAAATACGCGTGCTTTTGCACATTTGACGTTGCCCAGAATCCTGACGCATTTTAGCGAGGAATCGCACTTGTGTGGCAAACAATGCGCAGTCAGGTTAGACTGCGCAAGGATTTCAACTGGCGATTCATGCGTACATTTATAAAGCGGCCAGTATGCCCTACGCATACCTTGCCGCATGTCATGGCCATTTGAAAAACCACGCCAACTTCGCACCATACGTAGGACTTTGTCTTTTAGGTCACAGTCGTGTTCGTTTTCGCTGGTACTCTTCCTTACGCGTGTGTATAAGCGACCCACCATACATGACGCCGGAAATGTCAGCGGGAAGCGCTGCCTTCTTGCCACCTTCTTCAGGTTATCTGCCTTCTTGCGAACACAGGAAATTACATCTAGCTGTATAGTTTGCTCAACTTTTTCAATACTTAGTTTCTAAACCCCATTTATCTTTTTTACGAGCGTTGCTGCAAATTCCAGTGCAGCATAACCAGCCGCCTTCAGCCTGGAAACCTGCAAAACGAAGCTGGCCTGCGTGAGGTGTGGACAAGATGTTGAGTGCGCACTCGATGGCCGCATTGGAAGCTACTCGTTTTATGGTCTCTTAATCAGCCGATTTATAGTGCCGCAGTTCCAGCGTGAGCTCTAAAATTGGCACTGAGAGTGCAGTTCATTGCTATAAGTTAAGCCGAATCCATTACTCCGAAGTAACAACAAAATTCAGCAATGCCGTCGCCCTATAAACAGCCACACTGTTTCCTCAACATTACAATAAAACCACCAACGTGTCTAAAAGTATTACCTATACTTTGTCCAGTACATCGATACTCGATAAAATGTTGTTTCATAAAACCGGAGAAATGCACGACCAGATACACAACCCTGTCGCTTCAGAACCGTCTGGTTGTCAAAGCTAACATAAGTGCTGTCCACGCAAAATACAGAGAAAGAAAACTGTCTGCCGTGATGTCTGCTATGATGTCAAAACTTAGAGCCTTGCTGCAGGTGCGCATATATTGAGAAAGTGTCTGGTGTCGAATGGAGTAAAGCTAATGTTCCACGTGAACAGAAAACCCAGAACCAACCAAGACAGTCTGCAAGAACAGTCTGACCTCCTCGGAAGCATTTGTTGCAAACGTTTCCCCAATTCGCAAGAAGTCAAACTGCGTTTTAAATACAGGCTGATTTCACGTTTCTAGGTGCCTTTTTGGCTCTAAATGGTGCATAACTCGTCTGCGTGCAAGCCTCACAAAAAAACAAAAACAAACAGATGGGTGTTCTTCATTGCTCTTCTTGCTACGCTATTCACATTTTAGTCCGCCAATGACGTTGTGTTATGAAATCGAACAGCTGTTTATGTGTGTGCATTTCGCTGAAAACTGCTCAAAAATTTTCAGCACGACACCAGTCACTTTTTGCTGAAAGGTCCTGGGGCAGAATGGCAAGGCTACCTTCTTTGCCTGGTTAAAAGAATAGGAGGTTGTTAACGGGGATTTGTCTGAAATTGAAAATATGCAACAAATTTCTATAAGAGGCTATCTGCAGGCAAAACGACTATACAGACCAAGGATTAATGTAGTTTGGAAAACCCCGGGCAGCTGAACAGAATTTCAGAGGAGGCAGGCACAAAAATGACACAAATGACAAGCATGACACAAAAATGCTGTGCATTGATCGGCTCACCTGGAAGACTTTAACGACAAGATTTCCAACGTCTTCCTGAAAAAGGTAATAAAAAACAGTTTCAACATTAATTTATTGAAAGCTTTAGGGCACGTTTTGAGGTACGTCCCGCTATAACTTGTGTCTGTAGTCTACAGTTGCAAAAGCTTGGGTCTTCCTGAAAGCCACAGACCACCGGCGTGCAGGATGGTCGCGTTTTTCGGGCGAATGAATTTTTTCTACACAGGCATACCACATGTTTTTTTCACTTTTTGAAAAACGAGAAAGTGTAAATATAGGACCATTGTTTTTTGTACATTTATGTTCATGTTACCCATTAAAGATCTTCGGCAAAACAACACATTGTGCTGGACACTTCTACTTTGGATCGAGCATGTCGACTAAATAATTCGCCACGCTCTTCGGCACTAAAAAAGGACACGACGTTGAAACTGAGAAACGCAACCTGGGTGTCTCAAGGGTTCAGTGAATAGTGTCCATGTTTTGAAAAGGTTCATTTTGCATTTAAAGAAATAGTGCAGGAGGGATCGGTTTCTTTATCGAACGAAATGTAGCATGGTATCCTTTCAATTGTTTGGGGAATTACTTTTCCCGTGCACAGGAGTAGGTTGGCTTCTGTCAGCCTGTTGAATAACAGATTGAAAGCAGGAACGCAAGCGTGCTTCCTCTATGTCTGCTATGTCTGCCAAATCCCGCCGACACTGTTGGCCACAAATCATAAGCCTCTATATTAACAATTGCATGTTTAGTCCTCACCGGGAAATGTACCCTCCTTCATTGTATCACTTTGTGCCATGGCTTCATGATTCACATCAGTATGCCGGTCATTCTGGCCGTTCTGCCACTTTCTTAAGCTACACATACGTCAGCCGTCCCTGTCGTCAGCCGTCAGCCGTCCCTGTCGTTGCACCTCAATTTGTGCAACTATCCGCTTAGCACAGTGTTTCTTTGAAATGAAGATTTAAATTCGCTTTGTCGCCCTCAGGCACACCGCGGAAAGCTTTCCGGGAACTATGGCATTGGACCAAAAAGGCATTTAGAAAGTGCTTTTTTTACACTCATCCCGGCAACCCTAAAGGGGGGGGGGGGGGGGGGGCCGTCAGCCCGGAAACGTCAGTTCTATCATGAGACTCTGTTTGGAGTATTCCATTCTTTTCTTTATAATTTTCTTACTTATGTTCCAATTCCAAAGTGGGCAGAAGTATTTAAAAAAAAACTGCGCTAACGCTTCCTCTAATGCATTTCAAAAACTTTAATCGGTACCATTCATGCATGCACAACGAGATCATCTTTTTCATTGTTTCCTTACAGGCACGCGGATAGTACACTAAGGAGAGAAAAGTCAAGATTAGTATGCCAACAAGAACTCCTAACAGAAAAATAGCAGAAAGGTGACAAAAAAAAGAACGAAATACAGAAATACACATAGGGCCCTTCGTTTTCGGGTACAAGTCGATTTTACCAGATTCTTGCACCCCGAAAACATTTTCTAAATATTGGATTTTACCCTTAAATACGCTTCGCAGAAAGCGTGCGTCACTACAAAAGGTACCCTAGTAGTTAACTGGAAACTTTATTTTATTTACAAATGTGCATACAGTCTTTAGGATGAGCCACAGGCCAAAAGCTAAAGAAAATAGCTTGAAAATGCCTGTGGCTCATCTAAGAGCCATTACAAAATAATAAAATAAACACATGCATACAACGGTGGCAGATCGCATACGAGCACACTGTAGAAAGAATTTATAATATTTACGATTGAACTGATGAGTACACAGAGATGTAGTTTGAAACTAGAAAAAAAACAATTAAAACTGAACAAATGTATTTGAAAGTTATACACTGCTGGGTTGATTACAAAGGGGAAAAGGACACCGATACATACACAAACTACAATATATGAAAAGAAGTTATGGAATATTATTTACAAAGTACACTTTTAAATCATGTGGTCGGAGGTTATACATGCTCAGCTGGTTAGATTCGTAGCTGTTTAGAACATTAGGTATAAGGAAGTTAAGTGCTTGTTTACCATAGTTAGTTCTAGCTCGTGGAAGTGTCCATTTTGCAGTTGATCGGGTTTGAACATACTTTTCTATGGGCTTTAACAATGCGATATTAAGCAAAAAATTACATATTGATGGTGAAGAAAATTTGAGATAGTATAATAGGCGGTACTCAAGAAAAACATTGACACGAATTACTTCATACTTAGTAAACAATTCAGCCGTATGGGCAGTAAAACTGGCACCTGCGATAATCCTGATAGCTTTCTTTTGGAGAATTAGAATTTTCTGTAGATTTGTTTTGGATGTGGTAGCCCAAACTATGTGGCAATAGTTAATGTGTGATTGGAATAGGGCATGATAAATCATTCGTTTTATACAGGGAGGAAATTCAGTGCGGTACCGAGCAAGAAAACCAACGGAAGGAGCTAATTTCTTGCGAAGATGTGTTGCGTGTGCGGTCCAGCTCATACAGGCGTCAAAAATTACACCGAGTGATTTGAAGGTGTCCACGATTTCTATTTTATGATTCCCAAGTTGAAGATCATCGTTTAAGTTAATTTTGACGTTTTTAGGCCTGAAGAAAACAGCTTTAGATTTATTGGTATTAATAGACAACCCATTTTGAACGGACCACGCATGCAAAGTTTTAAGAACAGCATTACCGCGATTTAATAACTGATCTGTTGAGGAGCCCGTTAAGAAAATACTGGTGTCGTCTGCGTACAGAATGAATTTAACGTTACTGTCAATGTTTACGAGATCATTTATGTATACGTTAAAGAGAAAAGGATCTAAAAGGCTGCCCTGAGGCACGCCACAGTTTATAGCCTGAAGAGTGGATCCATGTCCTGAAGAGTGGATCCATGTCCTTCAATAAGGTACCCTTATAAAATAAAACCTTTGTACTTAAAATGGAACTCTTTGTACTTCAACATGTACTACAAAAGGTAATCCTCCATTGCAGACATGCCTGCTTGCCAGGTGACACTCCCACTTTGCGTGGAAACCAAACCACGCAGCTTCTCCCTTAATCGGCATGAAATCCAGAATGCCACTGCTGCCTTCAGTGTGTCTCGAAGTGGAGAGCTGTAGAAAGGGCGCAATCGTTTTTCCTCTCCCCATCCTGAGTGACCACGCACATCAAGGTTTCTATGAAATTCAGATTTAAACGCGATCGGCTGGGGTCTGATTCTTGCCACTCCTCCCTACTATTGGCAGAAGAAGGACCATTCACTTTTTATGCCGAATGCATGCCTCCGTTTGGACGTAACATAAACAAGTACACTCTTTTCATTAAAACATAATAAATTGAAATGTAGCCACAAAGTTTCCTGATCTAATTTTTTGAAAGTGGTCGGCTTACGATTCTGAAGAATGGGCATTTTTCTTTGTTCCTTATTAGGGTGAGGTTTACAGCATAGCTAATGCTATGCATGAAGTCTGAAAATGTTCATAAGCTTATTGGTGGAAAACAAGTCTTTAGTGGAGTGTCTATTTGGCAGGTTACACATCATTCTGGGAGCCCGCTTTTCAAGAACAGCTAGTTTTTCCAGACTGGTGTGTAGCAATGCCCCACACTATTGGGTAGTAGTTTAAATGTGAGCGAAACAATGCATGATAAAGCAACAATTGTACTTTTTTCGGGCGATAACTTCTGAAGCGTGCCATGAATCCGAAGGCTCTGGATACTTTTAAAGATACATTGTTATGTGGTCATCCCACAACACATTTTGGGCGAATACTACGCCAAGTGACCTAAATTACCTAACTATTTCAATGCGTTTATTGTTATAGAATAGTGGTTCGAGTTCACTGCATTTTTTATTTTTTGGATGAAAATTTCACAGTATCTACAGAAAGACTATCTTTACTGGATCATATTTGTATTTTCTCTAAGAGAATGTTCTCATTGCTTATTAAACTGTTACTAGTATCACCAGATAAAAACAAACTGGTATCGTCAGCGTAAATTATGAACCGAGCACTGGTATCTACACTTATTATATCTTTTAATGTATAGACTAATTAGCAGTGGTCCCAGATACTCCGTTGAGAACCCCGCAGGAGACAGTTCGCAGAGCTGACTTATGTTCATTAGTTTAGACATACGGTTTTCTAAATGCTAAATACGATTTAATTAAAAGTAATGCTTTTCTTCTTGTTCCATATAATTCAAGTTTTTGAAACAAGATGCTATGATTTATGCAGTCAAATGCTTTGCTGTAATCTAAGAAAATTACCTAGGCAAGCTTCCTATTTTCAAAGTTCTGCAACATATTGGTCAAATGTTTAGGGGAATCCCCCTAGGTGGAGTAACTTTGTAATAAGGGAGTAATTACTCATTGGCATCCACTCAAGCGCAGCCATACGGCTACAAGCGCAGCCATACGGCTACAACATATACTCCTTCCGGTTTAAAAGAGCAAGTTCTGTTGAGCGGTTTCTCCTGAATCCATATTGGCAATTGGAGATTATATCGTGTTTATTTAAAAAAGTTTTCAATTCATTTAAGAGTAAATTTCTCTAACATTGTTTGAGAACACAGGCACAATACTAATTGGTCGATAGTTTCAAAAATTATTTTTATCACCGTTCTTTATAGGTCTGATGAAAACCTCTCCCACATGTGATGGTGAGAGACGGAACCTGCCGCTCCCATTCGCTGATAGCATGATACCACGGCCACAGTTCCGGTAAGGGTACAGCCGTCTGCACTGCAGTCGTCCCCTCGGTCGGACTGAGGCTCGGGGGTGAACGACGCCCATGCGACGCCGCCTGTAGTCGGCCCGGGCGACGAGTCGTTGCGGTCGTCACCGCCGTTCAGCAGCCGGTATCTATGCGCGGCATACTTGCAGGCGTATTTGCTAGCGCTTGTTTCGACACGAAGACAGAGTAACACGTTCGCACAGGACAGACGCTAGTCCTAGCGTCTGTGTTACTCTGTATGACCCTGTCCTCGTGTCGAAACAAACGCTAGCAAATATGATGGTGAATGTTTTCCAACCAGCCCTAATTTCCGCTTTATTATTTACAGGGTTCGAAGTCTATCGTGGTGGCAACCTGTGGAAGTCACACCGTGAAATCCCAGTCCACGACGCCCTCGCTACGACAGCGGTGAAACGTACGCAAGAGATTACGGGCAAACGGGACTGGCCACCGGAAGTAAACAGACCGGGTGGCGCCACCTGACGCCTTCAAGGGCAGGGCGAAGTACCATCCACTTTATTTTTTCCCCACGCGTCCGACTCTATGAGTTGAGGGGGATGAGAAGGAATGTAATTTTTTATCACCGATATCTTCGGATTTACTGAAGCTAGCTCGGAAATTTATTACGCTGTAGTGACGAGGGCTATGGACTACTTATCGCTCGCCTGCTTTGCTTAACGTCAATAAATACTGTTTCCCAGTCTCTCAAAAACCTCCTAAATTCATCATTACTGTGAAATTAAAATATGTGGGCGTAACGTACGCGCATAGAAAAAAGCGCTCATCAATATAGGAAGTAAGCAGCAACTTTCCTACTAACGCCGCTGTTCCGTTCAGTTCATTTTTCGTGTGTTAGTGAAGCTGTATTACTATTAACCGTTTTTTAGTAGCGCTTCAAAAATTTTTGTAAGGATTTTTTTATTGGCCTGTGTCGGACAAAATTCGGTGCATGGGCTTCCTCCCTGCGCATGGCAGCCGACGGATTCCACTGTGTCGGCAGAAGAGCACTTCGAGGATGCCCTTGTGACATCAAAAAGGTCGGCTCGAGAGCGCCTAAAATTCGGGATGGATTTGTCCTTTCGAAGAGTGGAACTTAGTTTAGATACTCAAGACTGCTAACTCTCTGAACCAGCGGACTGGATACGGTCAAGGGCTGATTCGTGTGCCCAGTTATTGCCTAAACGAAGCTAAAAAATTTCAATATTTTTAGCGGGTACTTACGATATCAGCATGGCACAGGTCACCAGCATCGCCTAGGCACTGAAAACACAAGCAAAAGCACCTCATTTATGTTGTTTTACGTTTCAAGGACATGTAACAACACTTGCAAGCTTGCTGATATTTTACGCATATCTGGTTGGTTTATGGTTTATAGGGTTTAACGTCCCAAAGCGACTAAGGCTATGAGAGACGCCGTAGTGGAGGGCTCCGGAAATTTCGACCACCTGGGGTTCTTTAACGTGCACTGACATCGCACAGTACACGGGCCTCTAGAATTTCTCCTCCAAAGAAATTCAACCCCCGCGGCCGGGATCGAACCCGCGTTTTTTGGGTCAGCAGCCGAGCACCATAACCACTGAGCCACCGCGGCGGCATTTTTTACGCATATCTAAGAGGGCGTTCGATATCATGACTAACGATGGGCCCCTATTTTGACAATTGTTTGTAAATATTTAGAGCATGTTATATCCTATCACATAATGAAATTAAAGCCCTTAGAATTATATCCTGTTTCTGAACCATCATTTATTTCGGTGGAGTGAGTGTATATATACAGGCGCAATTATAAACATTTAATCCAAGCTGATGCCATTTTCTTTCATTTTACAAAGCCCTTCGATGGTGCACCGCATAACCGTCTGATACACAAAATGAGAGCATTATCATAAATAATAAGGTTATCAGAAGGGTAGAAGAGAGAATCCACAACTAATTTTAATTTGTCATTACTAACGAAGCCAAATCTTCTTTCCAGTCCTTAAAATCTGATGTCCTCCATGGATCCGTCCTTAGCCCAAGATTATTTATATTATACATAAATGATATTACTTCCTGCATTATATCATCAGTCAGATTATTCGCCTACAATTGTATCTTTTTCTATCAATTATGTCATGTTGCTGACTTACTGAAATCTTACTGTAATTAGAGAGGCGGTGCTCAGAATGGCAGATGACTATTAACACCAATAAAACTAAAGTAATGCGTTTCAGTTCACGCTGTCGCGCTTGTCGAACACCTACACCATCACCAACACTGGAATAGAGTCCATTGAATTTTTCAAATACTTAGGAGTGTATTTAAGACTTAATCTGTAGTGCAGCGCACTTAAATCAATTACATTTTAACGCATATAAAACGATAGGTTTTATTCGCCGGTCACTTTTTAACAACGATCGATACACGACTAATTGCTTACACCAGGCTGGTCAGATTGAAGCTTGAATATACGTCATTCATCTGGTGCCATCAGCAACTTCACTTTAGCAAACTATAGACCGCAAAAGAGGGCTAGTCGATTAATCGCACGTGAATACTCGCGTTACTCAAGCATCAGTGTAATAAAATAGCACCTTAACCTCCCAACGTTGAAAAGCAGACGTAAGCTGTTGCCGCGAATCTTTGTAATGTTTGTTGGCTCATTCTACAATGGTGCTGATACGCGGCTGCTTTATCGTTGTGTTTGCGACGCAAGATGCGACCGGATTTATCTCGGTTTATCGCGTCCAGGCGGAGCCGATTCTACGTTGATCCAGATTGCTGTAGTTGCTTTTGGTTCCTTGTCTCGAAGCTTTAAATTGAGCGCTGGCAAGAACTGCAGGCATTCTGTTCGACGACCGCCGACCACGTTTGTTGTTTTCGCCGCAGCCATGACACTCAGCCCGTTTTCTTTTCTTTTCTTTCTCTTTCTTCCTTTTTGCTTTCTTTTTTTTAAGCTTAACTTTTCGCTGTCTTCTTCACTGGCTGCACTGCTGTCCCCACTACGTGACAATATCACGTCTTCCCTTTTTTCATAAATTATACCTCAACCACACACTCTACGCCGCACCGCTGATTAGGCCTGCCATAGGTATTATTTCATCGGCTTTACGACACTAAAAAATCCTGCCTATATTTGCGGGAATAGACGCAGTGAGATTTTCGTTTTCACAGCTGGCCATAACAGAATGGAATGCCTTTCCCAATTCTATAGCTAACACTACTGATTGTGATCAATCTATTTGACTACTAAAATATATTCTAACAGAGTAGATGTACGGGAGTTATCTTTTGACAGGTTTGTTTTGTATTTTGTATTAAGCCTTTGAATATGTTTTATTTCATTGTTGCAAGCTTAAATTCCGGAGCATTGTATTCAGAATGTTATTATTGTTAGCACCTTAAACATCTTGTTAAGATGTTCTCCAGCAAGTCCTTTAAATGTCGTTATATTTCTATTGTATTTTGATCAGTGTTTTTCTTGCGTGCTGTGCCCCCCCCCACCTCCTCCATGTAATTCCCACATGGACCTTTACGTTAAATAAATGAGATACGTGATAAAAATAAAAACGAGAATAAAGTTATACACAGGTTCGAAATATAATCATTGATGCCTGGGGCAAATTGCAAAAAAAGAGCTCCTCAATGCATTTTTCCTAATGCGCGAGTATTCAAACAAGGCGCGAGTATTCGAATGAAAACGGCAACAAGAAATACGCGCTCCATTGCGCATATTTAACACAAAAGAGTGCGACTTAACTGTAACAGCGAGATTAATTGCTCATTGAGTGCTTATACAATTCCCAAAATTTTTACTACACATTTGGAAAATTTCGGTTTCCTTTAGCGTAAAAGAAAACGTTTTGTGTTAGTCGACTAAAGATGGTAGTTTATGCGCCGGTGGTTCTAATTCGCAGTTATTAGGAAATGTAGGAATAAACATGAATCTTTTATACGCATGCCAGGTGTATCCATCCTGGGCAGAAGCCAATTCACTGCTACAAGCAACATCTATGCTAGCGTCCTCGCACAGGCGCCGCGAAAAAAATTGGCCCTGGCTTAGCTCTGGTTAAGCGTGGATATACAAGCGAAAAGCTGCAGTTATGCTTTGTTTGATGTCATGGCTGTCGTAGTTCGCGCACAATGCACTGGGAGCACCACGATAACGGAGCAGGCAAGCGCGTTATATAGCCCTCCTTCCGCATGCGTAGTAACTGTGGCAAACACGTGGCTGCAACGAAAGGTCAAACGGTGGCGAGGAGGCGAGCGCGCAGTAGCGCGCGGCTGCGCCGAAAGGTTAGGCGGCGGAGTCGGCGCGGCGGCGGCTGCGGCCACCGCTCGTGACGTCACTCGGTTTCGCGCATGCGCAGCTGTGGCAAATCTGGGCTCCGATGGCTCGCGCGAAGCGCGGCTATGGTGCGGATAGTGATGCTTTTCGCTTCAAAAAGTAATGGTAATAACTCGAACGCCACACTTACTACCGGCCAGCCAGCCCGATTGAGTCTCCCTCGCCCGCCCGAGAGCCAGGGAGACTTTCGCCGTCTCCCTTCATACCCTGGCGCCAAGCGCGCTTGAGAAGCAGGCATGCTACCGCTCGGCTTCGCAGCTGCACCGCGGCCCTGCGCCCTGGGCTGTTAAATTTTTAGCAAAGACTGTGCATGCTTTATTTCAATACCTGCCTCCCATCACTGTATTCTACGGCGAAGAAAGGGAGCTTGAGCTCAATCGAGTGAGCTTGCTTCACTTTTTGTTCGAGCGGCCTCTATTGTTTTGCGAAAAATTAACCGAATTTCAATGTGAAATTGATATTTGACCAAAGTACAACCTGTTTTGCAACCAAATAACCCTCGCTGGTCACTTTATTCGCGCAAGCTTCCGAGCTTCCTCCACCCATGATGTCTCTCTGCCGTTTCCTGCCGCGAATATGAAGCAGCCTATTTCATGTTATTAGCGTCACTTTAGCAAGATATCAATTTTTCAAGCCGAATAGGTTCTCGGTGTGACATAACATAGACAGACAACATTAGGACGACGCCGCTCTTTCTACTTACTGAGCCCAGATCGAGTATGTTTGGAAGCGACGCCGTCAAGCATCCAGTACTTCTTGCTAGAATGAAAAAAAAAAATGGCACCGTTTTATGTCACATTAGGCAAGTTCCACAAGATAAGGCAGCTAGCGCTTTCTGCGCCGAACTCTTAATCCTACGACACATGTGGCTTATTCTGTTACAATGTACGGCACAAACAATTTAGTAAAGAGGAAATGCGCTCTTTCTAGAGATTAGGCGCCTCAGTTCTGTTTAGATTAATAATCCTCAAACACATCTTTCAGAGACTGGCTGCCCCCTCCGTCTCATCATAATCATCATCATCAGCCTAACTACGCCCACTGCAGGACATATCTCTCCAATTAACCATCTCCTTCGCTTGTGGCGGCCACCGTAATCCCGCAAATATTTTAATCTCATCCGCCCTCCCAACTTTCTGCCGCCCCCTGCTACGTTTGCCTTCTCTGGCAATCCACTCCGTTACCCCTGAGGACCAGCGGTTATCTTGCCTTCGCATTACATGCCCTGCCCAAGCCCACTTCTTCATCTTGATTTCAACTAGGATGCCATGAACCTGCGTTTGTTCTCTCGCCCACTCCGCCCGCTTAAGATCAGCGAAACCACCACGCGCAGCCGTCGTGCCCAGATGCTCCTTCATCGAGTGCTCACCTTCAGAGACACTGCCCGTCAGTGCCACAGTTGCCAATAGAAGGACTGGGTAAGGAAAGCCCATATTCGTATCTTTAAAACTGCGAGCAGCTTCTTACTGATACTCGACTGGAGAAATCACGCGGTTCTTCTTGTCTCCAATCGTTGACTCTGGCTTCGCTGATGTTCAGCCGATCTTTTATGGGCGGCAAGGGCCGCTCACACATTGGACTCAGCGGCAAAGTGGAGCAAGGAACTTGTTTTTACTGTGTTTATATTGAGCTATAGTCGAACAAAATGTGGGATATTGCGACATGAGCCGAAATTCAAGGCTTCAAGAAACATCTGCCCCTGCGCGTGGGCCACTGTTCCAGATAACTCGCATGGCGTGCTTCGAGTCACCCTATCGTGAAGGCAATGACACAATTCTGCCTGGTCTACTTAGTGCGCCAAATGTGAGGACTTTATTCCTTTTTGCGGACATCCTTGAGTTTCAAAAGCTTAAAACAAAAGCAACTTATATGGCCTGGCTGTTTGCACTGCCATGAGCTGAGTGATAAGCATTTCAAAGCCCTATGCAGCGAAACAATAACAGAACGCTGACATAAATACATTCCACAGGTCCTCTACAATACGTTTTGCTTTGCGTTCTGGACAAGCACATTAAAGAAGACGCCTTCTTGGTGCTACTGGTGCTCGCGAAAAATAGTAATACATTATGCCATGACAATCTGCAATAGAAACAACACGCACGATAAACACGAATGGGCAGAAGGAACAAGCCTAAGGACTGCCAAGCTACTCTTAGCTCACTGATTCTGCGCTGTTAGAATCGAAAAACACTGGAAATTTAACATTGTTTTATGCAAAAATTAAAAGTTGGGCCACGAAGCAACAGTTGAAATTCTCCCAATACTCTCGCCACTGGTGCCCATATATTGTATATTTGGGGAAAGAGTAGAACACATATCTAATTCCTTTTATGCACTTTCTTGGTAATTATTCTTTTGGATTCAACTACGCAGAAGGGACGCATTCATGACAGAGAGCTCTGTAATGAGAAAAGCAGAACATCTGTCAGGCATAAAAACTCCAAAAGTAACCATATCGAAGTCAAACTTCGAACCTTCTAACGCTAAGTGTAAATAGCTTAAATATTATCCTTATTTATTTCACCCGAAGGTTACCACTATAACATATTTCTCGCGTGACCTAACAAAAAAAAAACGCTATCTTTCTATGCTGCTTGGATTTTAATACGAATACGTGTAGAAAACATGTGTGGTTATTAATTACAGAGCAGTACCGACCAGCAGTCGATCTAATAGCCGCTTTTTATCGCGAAAGCATTTCTTGCCTCATGAGTGGTGAGGGAATGATGTATCCCCAGAATTGAGCTAATAAAAATAGTGAAAAAACATTCATAATCGATAAACTAAGTCGTAAATAATTCAATGTTTGTAATACTAAAAAATCAGGATTGATTAGTAACAATAACTAACAATAATCCTTAGTTAATAATCAATTAATAGATAGTTATTTTACTGGTTAATTAAATATTCACAATCATTTAATAATTACACTACTAAGTAACAGAGGAGGCAACGGAACGGCAAATGCTTTCGCATTTACGCACATAAGGAGACCTAACTGCACCTTTAAATTTCATAAATGTCATCCAAAGCAACGCATTTTGGTAAAGGGCTATAAGCACCTAATTTTATTGCGAGTTTTCTTCTTTAAAATGATGCATGAGGCAATAAAATACATGGATCACCGCGTGGTTTTTTCCTCCGGCAGCTAAATAGTATAATAATTTGATTTCTTCTTTCATGTGTAGTGTGCCAACTGTGACAGGTTCCGCTATCGCCATGCGCCGACACTACGCTGCGCCAGACGACGACGAAGTTGCCCCCGCTCTCTTGGTGCTGGCTACGCCCGTCTACGCTGCCAGATCCTGTGTCAACCATGCCAGATGAGACTGCCCTTACACCGGCGGCCAGTTCAACCACCGTCATTTGCTCTGGCATCATCCGGCAGCGTGACCCTGCCCTCTTCAGTGGCACTGCCGACCAAGATGTTGACGACTGGTTGTCATCGTATGAGCGAGTGAGCAGCGATAACAAGTGGGATGACACTATCAAGCTCATCGCCTCATCTCGCTTCATCACTGCCTGGAAGGAAAAATAAAAATGAAGTTGCCTAATTGCGTCAAAGCTCATTGTACGAGAAGAACCAGACATACGCAGGAACACTCAATGGCACCAATTTTCGCCCGCACAAACACATTTAAAAATAGTTACTTCCCTAGAACTGTATCCGAATGGAATGCATTACCTTCTCATATTTTTCTGTCCAGCAATTTTGTAGCAGAGTTGGAACGTCATATTTTTATTTCATGGGTTTTGTTTTGTGTTGCAATGCCTGTCTATATATTCAATTCTGATTGATTGTCTGACTTATTATTTTTTTTTCTCTATGCATATGCTTGTCATTTTTTGTATTCAAAAATGTTTGAATGTGGCCCCCCTGCTAGGACCATGCATGGTCCGCAGTATTTCAAAATAAAATAAAAATAAAAGCTGAGTAACGTCATCTTTTATCTCACGGACGTGGCGAACCTCTGGTTTCGAAACCATGAGGCGGACCTACCCACTTGGCCCGTATTTAAGGAGAGTTTTGCGGAAGTGTTCGGCCGCCCTGCGGTGCGCAAGCTCCGCGCTGAACAGCGCTTACGGGACCGCGCTCAACACACCGACGAGACCTTCACAAGTTACACTGAGGGCATCGTTGACCTCTGCAAACGTGTCAACGCCGCCATGCCAGGAGCGGTCAAGATCCACCACATCCTCAAAGGCATCGCTGACGACGCATTTCAGATGCTCCTCGCGAAAAATCCCACCACCGTCAGTGAGGTTATTAAGCTTTGCCAGAGCTACGACGAGCTCCGCAAGCAGCGCGCTTCTACACGGCGTGCCGGTGTCTGCTACGAGGCCCTCTCCACACTGGCCCTGGGTGGTACTACTCCTGAGGACTCCCCTCTTCTCAACCAAATCAAAGCCTTCGTTCGTGAAGAGGTCGCTCGCCAGCTGTGCCTCATATCACATTTTCAAGACCCCGCCCCGCCAAGTTCCTGACTCGACCCCGTCTTTGGCTCCTACCATTCGCCGTGTCGTGCAAGACCAAGTCGCTGATCTGCTACCGTCCAGCCCTGTGCTCCCGCCTGTGACAGCACCCTTGACGTACGCCCAAGCGGTGGCCAGGCCACGACATCCGCCGGCACCCGATTCCTACCAGGCCGCCCCTTCTTTCCATTCTCCGCCGCCGTCTGAGCCCCCGTCTCAAGCTCCGTTCTCAAGAGTTCGCCCACATCCTACGAATCCCTGGCGTACTGCGGACAACCGACCCATCTGTTACGCCTGTGGTCTGCCCGGCCATGTCGCGCGGCTTTGCCGCCAGCGCCTTCCCCCTTCTCGACCTGATCTGCGCTCCTACCTGTACGATGCCGAACTATCCTCGCCGAGAAGGCCACCTGGTCCCCCCTTTGTTTCCCCTGATCGCCAAATTTACACCACTCGCCGATCGCCTTCCCCTCGACGCCGTTCCCCTTCTCCAATGCTGCGACGTTGTAGCTCCGCACTTGAGGGAAACTAACAGTCGCAGTTCCGGGTTCAAGAACTGCGCTTGTTTCGAACTCCTCAAGTCCTCAGTGTCGTCCCGCTAATGTAATCGTAGTGTTCGTGGAGCCAAGGTTCTCGCCCTTGTCGACATGGGTGCTGCAGTATCTGTCATAAGTGAAGCTCTCTGCCGCCTACTCCGCAAAGTGACTAACCCACTTTTTGACTTTTCGCTTCGCACCGCCTCATTCACAGCGCATTCATTCCTCAGCCGCATGTACGGCCCGTGTCCTCATTCAAGATGTTTTGTACACCATCGAGTTTATTGTGCTCTCTCACTGCTCACACGACATCATCCTGGGACGTGACTTCCTTTCGACTCATCGTTCCGTTATTGACTGCGCTCGAGCTGAAATTGCCTTTTCTCCGCTGTGTGACGCTCCCTTTTGCGACGTACCTACGCAGTCTGCCAGACTTGTGGGCGCGACTGATACCGACATTCCTCCGTTTTCTGCTGCCCTCGTACCCCTCTCCTGTGCCAGCGTCACTCATTCAAATGTTTTCTTCACGCCTTTCGAAACCACTTACCGCCATCCCTGCCTCCTACTTCCCTTTGCTGTTCTGACGATCAACCATGGACACAGTGCAATTTACGTCTTGAACCCATCTTCGTGCCCGTCAGCAGTGCTCCGAGGTGAATGCCTCGGGCGTATTGAAGAACTTGATTCCTGCCTTCCCTACCCTATTCTTGATACCACCGCTTCTTTCGATGTCGATATGCTCAGCTGTTGTGATGTTAAGAACGATCCACCGCCCTCCGACGTCTTCCACCGTGCCATTGACGCTGACCTTCCACCCGCGCTACGTGATCAACTCGTCGCTCTCCTCCAGCGCTTCAGTTCGTCTTTCGATATTCCTCAGACTGCCTTGGGCCGTACGTCTGTCGTTGCGCACACCATCGACACCGGTACACACGCCCCTCTTCGCCAGCGCCCCTGTCCTGTCTCGGCTTCTGAGCGCCGCGTCATTTCTGATCACGTGGACGACATGCTCCGTCGGGGTTTCATACAGCCCTCCCACAGTCCCTGGGCGTCTCCTGTTGTGTTGGTAAAAAAGAAAGATAGTTCCATCAGGTTCTGCGTTGATTACCGCCGGCTCAACAACATCACACGCAAGGACGTCTAACCTCTGCCAAGAATCGATGACGCCCTAGACTGCTTGCAGGGAGCTGAGTATTTCTTCTCGCTGGATTTGAGGTCAGGCTACTGGCAGGTGCCCATGGCTGACGCTGATCGCTCAAAAACTGCCTTCATAACACCTGACGGCTTATATGAGTTCAACGTCATGCCGTTTGGCCTTTGCAACGCCCCGGCAACTTTCGAACGCCTGATGGACACTATCCTTAGTGGACTCAAGTGGGAGAGTTGTTGTTGTTGTTGTTGTTGCCTTGGTTATCTCGATGACATCGTCGTCTTTTCTGCGGACTTTTCTTCTCATCTCCTCCGCCTGGAGCGCGTTCTGACTTCTCTTACTGACGCTGGGCTTCAGATGAATTTGAAAAAAGTGCCGCTTTGCTGCCCGACAACTCACCATTTTAGGACATGTAGTCTCTAAAGACGGCATTCTTCCGGCCCCAGCCAAACTTCGTACAGTTGCCGAATTTCCGAAGCCCACCTCACTGAAGCAGCTCCGTAGCTTCGTTGGCCTTTGCTCGTACTTCCGTCCCGGCCTTTCGCGGAAACTGCTGCATCGGTATCATGGTCCCTACCGGGTTCTCAAGCAAACCTCTCCGGTCAGTTATATTGTTGAGCCCGTTGCACCTGCTGCGGACTTGCGTCGCCGTGGCCGCGAAACCGTCCACGTCAACCGACTGAAGCCGTACTACGACCCCTCTGTTCTTCCTTCCCCTTAAGACGCCAGGCTGGCTCCTTTTCACCCAGGGGAAACTGTTGCGTGCCAACTGTGACAGGTTAGGTTAGGTTAGGTTAGGTTATGCGCCGACACTACGCTGTGCCAGACGACGACGAAGTTGCCCCGCTCTCTTGGTGCTGGCTACGCCCGTCTACGCTGCCAGATCCTGCACGGCGGTTCGGTCTCTTGAGGACGCCTAATAAACGCACCCCTACAATTGGTGTTTCTGTTTTGGTTTCATCAATCGAACGATGGCTGTGACGTGTAGTTGATGTTTAAGTGATGTGACACACACACAACAAAAAAACGCAATATAAGGTCTGATATGTAGTCAACTCACAACAGGACTTAAAACCAGCCTGCTTCAATAAGTAGAATTACAACAAACGACGTATAGCTCTTATATTGCCTTTTTCTTGCGCCTCACTTCACTTAAACTTCAGCCGTCGTAAGCGAATACCAGGGGTGCTCCGTGTATACCAACGTCTAGCGCGTCGTTTGAAAGAAGAAAACACGCAAGCAAAAATTTGGTGTCTATAGACCTTTAAGAAAAAATTATTTGGCAACCGGATAAAACAGTGTCACGTGGCTCGGACGAAGGCATGGATGCAGTCTTGAAGAACATGCGGGACACTGGCATAGAAATTAAACAGTTTTTGAGCCAACCTGCGTCCTCACAGAAACAAACCGAAAACCAGCTGACGACGACAGCAGACAGTGCGAAACTTGGTCCTCGAACTCAGAGTGGCCCATTATCAACGAAAAAAAAAGAAGCGCAAAGGAAACAACGGATGAGTTGGAGAGTTGACGGGGCAAGCGCTATCAGAATGGCCGTTGCTCTCGGCTGTGCTCATTTGTAAAGACTGTGAAAAACTGTCGAGATAAGGCGCTCATATTAGCTCTGGCAAGAGCTAACACTGCACAGGCACTGTCCCTCGGCTGTGGTTATTCCAGAGAAGTGCGGTAACTCCTCGCATTACAAAATGAGACCTCGTTTCGGAGTGTTCAAAAAAAATAACAGAAAAAACAGAGTACAAAACTTCGCGGCAACATGGAGAGAGTATGCTCAGGCTCTCTGAAAATTAAAATTGCCTGGAAATATTATGCAGAGCATAGTTGCGCACGGCTCAATCCGATGGCATCTGACAACACGGCTAATGTAAATTTGGATATCGTGGTCACCAGACTTGCTATATTCAATACCTTAGGATTATTTAAATATATACTACACGTAATCGTACAAGATATTCAAATGGAAGAACCTGTTTATGCAATAGCTTTTACTCACCTCACCTGTCTATGCTTGCAGTCATCGTAAGTCCCAGTCTGTTTCCACATAAATGCAGCGTAAAAAAAGGATGAGCACAAAGGAAGAAAACACCTACGACACGCACCCAATCTGTTGAGTAATTTCGTCTTTCAGGCGTCCGTCCCTGTTTGCATCCACAGCAGGCGGCGGCTGTCTTGCACGTAAGCGGCCGCCGCTGAATTTTTCCGGCTTTAGACGGATCCTGCATTCCGTTCAGAGCCTAGTGACCACGTTGCTGAAGAGTTGCTGAAGAGGGAAAAGCCAGTCCAGCCACTCTCATTGCAGCATCTCACCCAAACTCGATGGCTGCCACAGAGTAGCAAAGCGCACTGGGGAATCGGGGCACGTGTACTTCTCCTTAGGGACAATGCTAGGCAGGGAAAAGGGAGCGAGGCTCAATGGGGAGGACGATGTGGTTTCCGGTAATGTTTCGTTGTGTATGTGAGAACGCGACTGATCTTCTTTTTGAGCATCTTTGATCCTCTTCGTCGTTGTCCGACTGAGTGCATCTATCTCTTAAACTACAATTCGTGTCTTAGTCCATGCCTTTCCAATTTCTTAGCTAGCCTCCAGGCACAGTGGATAGCAGAGATTTTCGTGACATATGAAACCAGATGGTGCTTTGTGTTCGCGATACGCTATCAACCCTATATTTCGAATGGTAGCCGTCTTGTGTCACTATTCTCCGTACAGCCTATTTACTGCCGTGAACAAAAGTGTCATGGACTTCGCGAGGAAGGATTTTGGAACCTAAGTGCATATTTTACAGTAGCCACCTGATTCCACTGCCATTCAATGAAGCTCGCGGCTCCTGCTTTCTTGCCTAGAAGCGTGCTCAAGAATCACTCATTAATAACAAAATTACAGTCCTCGCTTGTAGCTCCAGCGCCTGAGACTTATGTCCCTGATGGTAAATTTCTGGACATACATAACCATATATTTTTTGCGTCTCGTGTTTAGGACGAAATATTTGTCAATTTTTTTCCCAGTCATAGTCGCGCACGCTCATGAAGGGGGTGGGGAAAAGGAGGACGGGAGTCTGTCGTTTCTTGTTTTTACGGTTTCACCATCTCGTATGTTAGCTAGAGGCATGGCGTGCGTTCTCTATCGCCGCTCGCAGTTAGCTCAGATGTCCTGCGGCCTCCTCTGCCATAGAGCAACCCGGCGGTCCCTTACGGAAGGGGGAATAGATTCCAAGAGGAGGGAAACGTAGCAGGGAGTAAGTAGCCTACGATCAGATGAGCAGATGAAAGACCCAAAAAGATTTGGGGACAAGATGGAGCTGGAGCAGATCAGTTATCCCTGTTCTTCATTTCATTTCATTTATTTCATGTACTGAAAGGACATGAGGGGGCGAGAGAAAAAGCTGCCTTACGGGCAGCTTGACAAGCTCGCACCCCCTATTCCATATGGACATGGGCAGACACAGTGGGCAGACACTGTCACCCAGACTTCGCGCACTTTTACGTGGGAAGCTCCCAGACACCCTTAGAGCGTGTGGGGGTAGCGGTCTCGGACTCGAAGGAGATGCCCTCGACTCAGCGTGGCAAGCTCAGCGGAGACCAGCTACCAAGTGACAAGAGGTTTTTGGGCGTTCCGTGCCCAGCTTTCGCCGGTCGCAAGCCAGAGAATGGGTCGGAGCCAAAGGTTCACAAAACAAAGAGACGATACAGAGGATTACACAATCACTAGTACATGCACATACAGAGTGATTAACAAACAATGCAATTCGTGCAAGGTTAAACTAGAGAGAGAATACAATACATAGGCAATATTGCACCTAAAGTGCACTAACACAAGAGAGAGAGGTAAACAAACAAAACACAATTTGTTCACCGCGCACTGCGGCAGTCCGACGACAAGAGTTCCACGACGATGCCGTCCCGCAGACTGGCGACCGTTGCCTCGTTGGTCCGATGCTGGCCGAGTGGTGTTTTCCCGGGAGTCGAACGGGCGCGCTTCGATGAAGCTTAAACGACGGTCCGGACTGACTGGTAGCGGCCAACGCCCTTTTTATAGCCGCGCTTGCACGTCTGTTTGTTCTACGCGCCAGAGTAGGCGCGATCATACACGCAGCATCTCCAGTGTAGTTTCTCTTTCTTTCTCTCGCCGGCCGCGCGTCCTCATTGGTTAAAGTCAGGAGTCGTTTCGCGAAGGTTCCAGCGTGTTCTAGCGTGGCGCCGTCGTGGCGGCGTAGCCGACGTCCGAGTGTAAAGGAAGGGGACATGTCTTAGCGCACGCAAGGCTTCCCCGTCTTCCCCCGGTTAACAGAAGAAACGACTCGCACGTTCTAGAGAGATCAGCGTGGATGACTCATTCCTTCGGCGCACGCCGTGGCGGTGAGCGGTGGTGGAGGGGAGAGAGAGGCACGTGCTCGGCGGGGGCTTTCCCTCTCTCCCGTTGGGCTCGCGCCGGCGAGACGCCCTGCGCGCGGCGGTTTTTCTTTGTTTGTTTCTAAAATGCGCCGAATTTTGTGACAGACACACATGGGCAGACACAGTTCGACAAACTAAGGCATCAGTGGCAGACGCCTCTGTCCTGACGTGGGCATAGTGGGGCTACTGCTGCCTTTTATAACGGTGGATACGGCGCATCCATTCAGCTTTGCTTTTTTTCAGATTTCAAAGCAAGAGGCGATGTGCACATCGAGTTGCATGCTTTCTTAGCAAAAGATGGCCCGTCGTGGATACCGGGTGTCCAGCATAAAATCTTCTGTACTCTAAAAATATTCTTTTTGAATTACAGATGCACTATTTCTGAAAGGCATAGTCAGCGGTGTGACGCATCAGAACACAGCAATGACAGGCTAACTAGTAAGTTGTTTGACTGATATTGTTTATTTAATTTTTGAACTACAACTATTGGTCTCTAAATGTTGAGAGTTGTGTAAAACATCGTAAGTCATATCTACATCAATTTTTACCATTTCGAAAACGAGTTAACCTCGGCCCTGCGGCGCAACAAGTTTTCTTTATTTCGACGTTTTACGTGCTATGGACGGATTCCTTTGCGTCCACGCTTTAAGAAAGTGGATGAAGTTTCGTGCGACGAAGATAGAAATTGCTGGACCACAGCACCGAGGGTAATTGACAAAGTAGAGGAAGCTTACAGCTTTAACGAGAGGGTTAAAGTTGTCCTAATTGAGCCCAATGGGAACCACAAATTGAAAGTGGATGCATCTACATCGAGTCGTTTTGTAAAGACGGTTGTAAAGGTTCTACGAAGGACTAGAATCATGAATACCTCCTTCATGGTAGAGCCAGAAAAGCTCAGCCTAAGCTCAGTCTTCATACTCAGCACTATATTCGAGCTCTATCTGTCATCTTCTGCTCCTTCCTGTGTTCGTTTTTTCGTGTGCACAGCGCCATCCCAAGAAAGCTATGCACCAACTCGCCCAGCGAGTTCTTCTGCAATACTCAGCACGCATCCTGGCGCAGTGCAGGAGGTGGAGGTTTTCCAAAAGGTGAGATGTAATGATGCTAACATGCTGAGGTCTCGAATTAGGCAAGATGTGAGAAGGGAATGAAGGAAACTAGTGAGCAAGAAGAACTTTAAGGAATTGCTGATGGAAGGGAATGTAGAGGAATCCGAGATTTCGCCGGAAAGTTGTTATGAACGCGATAGCTTTAAATGCCGTGTTCTGCAGAAAAACAGGGGTCGGCGTAAACCAAAAATCACGAGCATGGTTTTGGCAGGTTGTCCCCAGAGAGAAACCTAGAAGGCAGGTGGGCCACCTAGGTCACGTGACCCTGCGGCGTCATCACAGCCTGCCCACCGTGGCGGGTGGCAGTTGATGAAATCCAGCTCAGGAAGAGTAACATGGGCCACACAAAGATCACCGCTGGGAGCAGCTGCTATCGCACGGCAGTGGCGCATCGCTGAGCCGCTGCACCATTGCGCCCGGAGGAGTATGAGGACTCCCAGGGATCTATGAAGGCGAAGTCAAAAATGACCTGCTGCATACTATATAGGAATTAATTACCTATTAACACTATCTCGTTATAACCTTAAGGGGGAGCTTAAGTGTCCCAACGAATTTTTCGGCTTTAGCATTTACGACGATCTTAGTGTTGACGAGAATAATGAGAGTGTCAGAAATATTAAGTGGTGCGCAATAGACATAAGGGGTGACCAAAACCTAGACAGGATACTGGCGAGCTCTTTGGGAAGACGAAATAACTAATTAAGGAGCACCATGCAATGAAACCCTCTAACGTCATAGGCAAGATAGAGCTGGCAGAATTATATAAGGTAACCAATAAGCTTAAGTTAAACTGCATGAGAAACTTAATGATACGGATAGGATTCAGCAAGCTCTGAAGAAGAGAAGTCGCCAAAACGGGGTCAAGAGGAAATAAGTCCTTCGGGAATGCCAAATGTAAGCAATAAGAAACAAAAAAGGGCAATGCCATTACCAGTATGGGTTAGAGAGGTAATTTAGCTGAAGAATTCTAGAAAGGAATCTACAGTGCAGGAGATACTTAGGATGGTAATGATGAAGGCGGTGGTAACAACAAATCAAACAACATGTTACTAAAGGAACAGGATGTGAAAAAGCGTTACATGAAATGCAAAAGAGGGCAACTGATGATGGTGAAGAGGTAACATCAGATCTTTTCATGAATGATCGGAACAGTGTCCTAGAATAACGTGCTACCCTGTATACATGCACCTCGCGAACTAGAGAGCGCCGAAATTATTGAAGAACGCTAACGTCACATTAATCGATTAGAAAAAGGACGTAAAACGCATTAAAAATATACCCCGATTAGGTTACTGCCCGTTGTCTACAAGTCATTCACGAATGTAATCACAAATTGAATTATATAAAAATCTGAGCAGTCAACTAAAGGGTAACAATGCGCCAACTGGGACTAGTTGGTGTTTCATTTTTAGATTTCTAGCAGAAATGAGCTAAGTATAAAAATAAGGCAATACAGGACTGGACGAAGCGTACCTAAAGGGATACTAAACTACTCTAAAGCGTCCGTAGTAGCATCTAAAGTATAGATAGTATTGCATTTCATACCATTGTAAGAAGAAGAAGAGGACGTCTCTGCGGTGCCACACTTCGTCGTCATCGCTGGAGGTTCGGGCGCGAGTCTCGTGCTGTGGCTATTCCTTCTCGCCGGGGCCATTGTACGAAGAAGAGGACGTCTCCGCGGTGCCACACTTCGTCGTCATCGCTGGTGGTTCGGGCGCGAGTCTCGTGCTGTGGCTGCTTCCTTCGGCTGGTTCTGCCGTCTTGCTTCGACCTGACCGCTGCGCGTGTTGGTCGCCATGAACCACTAATAAATCCACTGTTCACTACTAAAAAAGGGCACCTAAAGGACAGGGCTAGGCTTGGCTCGCTTTTATAAAGGCTACTCGATAAATTCACTTTATTCACCGATAAATATTGCGCAGAATATAACAAATCCCCATATACAAGTGCCTCTTGGATGCCGAACAATAATTTTTAAAAATAAAGTTTTGGGGGGAAAAGGAAAATTTTTGTGGCGTACTAATACTGCACTTTGCCGGACGTCAGAAAAGAGGCAAATTATGTAAACTAGTAAAGTGATAGACTTAAGTGTAACAGTAAACTTTTTAACTGTTACCTATAGACCTTTGCAATAAGGGCTCCCTGGGCGCTGCCATATTGTTCACTGGACTGTCGTGAGCACCCCTCGCTAGCACGGTGGAAGCGGCGGCGGAACCGGTTTCCGACAGTCCAGAGAGGAGGCTTTTCGACAACTCCATCGCCCGATGCAAAGGTCTATAGGCGCATGATTGCTATCAGAAATTTGTATACTGTCGTTAGTAATAGCTACATGAGCTTCAAAATTTCGAAAACCGGATTTGCCCCGCAGCCTTGGCTCAACATATTTGGGCCATTTCTCGCACCGTTCAAAAAGCGCACACCTGCGGGGAGCGCAAGGCGACGTCCCATAGATTTCCACTGTCCGTGGCGACGCACCACGTGACAATCCTTGCCTCGCCCGCGCTGGAGCAGCGAAGTGGCGAGAAGCGGGCAGCGCCGCAGCGCGAGCAGAGCAGCGACTGTCACGCTTTTTAGCCATAGCAGTGAAGGTAACCGCGTTTTCGGAATTCTAAATATTGATATGGCTATTACTAAAGGCCGGCTATAAACCGCTTATTGCAATCAGACACTTAACGGTAACTTTCTTAGAATATAGTCAATCACTTTGCTAGTGAACAGGAAGTTTAACACGTTGGCTATGCTAGCCAGTTGTGGTGACTCCAACATATTGGTACAAGCAAACAGACGGCAATCAGCAAACGAAGCAGTACATGGGACAGCGATGTCCCGTATAGTGCTTCTTCAGGCGATTCCTTCTGTTCGCTGGTACCAATGTGTTAGTTAATATCATCCGCCTGTTTTTTTATTGCGAAAGCAATACTGCTCACAGTTTGAGCCCTTCAGCGTAGCGCGGCGGTGGACACGTTTGACCTTTACCGTGACCTTAGACGTGACGTCATACTACCTGCGAAAAACCAGGGCCCCAGCTCGGCTCGTCAGTGTAGAGCGGCGGTAGGCACAGCGGGCTTTGAGCCTCTCGCTTTTCCCACTAGAGGCGCTGCGGTAGGAGTGACGTCACATCATCTGTGGAAGAAAAGGGCCCCAACTCGTCCCGTTGGCGGAGAGCGGCGGTAGACACGTCGGGCGGTGAGCCTCGCTTTTCTCCCGCTAGGAGCGCTGCGGTCGGAGTGACGTCACACCAATTGTATAAACAGAGCTCCAGCTCGTGCCGTCGGCGCAGAGCGGCGGTAGACACGGCGGATGCGGGCTGAAGAAACGGATGAAGTTGCTTTAGCAATTTCCGGGCTTAACCAAGCTGAGCCTCTGCCAATTTTTTTCATGTCCGCAGATACTAGTACTACTATGCCGCAAAACCGATAGTATACGCTTCGTCGTAGCCTCTGATTTGTCGGCCTTGGGCTGTCTGGGGACGGTGAGGGATAGAGGGACACTACGGAGGGCACTGTGGAATGTCGCGGGAAGCACTCGAGGTGGCAAACCTTGGATGCGGCGGTGTGCTGGCTAACCGCGCGTGTGTGTGAAGTGTCAGCCGAGAGGTGGTCGGCTGGTCGCGAAGCGTCTGGCCAACGAGTAGAGACTCCGGGGACACGACATCGACAGCCTGACGCCCAGCTCGGCCACCTCGACCTCGACCACCCGAACAACTAAGCCCCGCCACTCCCACATTTAGGAACTATACCCTAAAATCTTTCCTTCAAATTGCGTTGTATTTGTATTTCCTCTCACCTGTCATACTTGATGCTGCGTTTCAAAGCAAAAATTTTGTTCCGTGTCTCATGTGTCTATGCTGTGTTATTCTTCATGAGACGGTGAAAGTGTTGTTTCTCTTTGCTAATTAAATTCTATTCACTCTCATTTCCGACTCCTGTGTCGTGCTTCCGGTCAGCAGCTGGTCAGGCGTGAACCTATCGCCGGTTAGCCACTCGGTCCTGCTTAAGTTCTGGAACCTGGGTGGAGGTGTTTGTCTCTCCTCCCCTAGATTTCGTAACAGAGAGTGTGGAGCCCATTGGTGGCATGCTCCCACTTCGTGACAACGACGTCCCTCATACCCTGAGTCGCTTGGGACGTTAAACCGCTTAAAAAGGTAAAAAAAAGCTTTGCCGCAAAAATCTCTTCGCCCCAAAATCCCTATATTTAAAAATTTGTGGCCGGCATCCCTGAAACATATGGTTCGACAATCACAGATTACGAGAAGCAATTTACCAGAGTAGGTACCTTAGCAATAACGAAAGCATTGTGTATCCAAGCTATACAAGAAGCATATGTGACGATAGCGAAAAGTATATATAGCGCTTATAACTTTGCTAAGCTACGCAAGCCGCTTCTAGTCTCACTTGTCCGCACGCCATCATGTTTATTCAGCTCAATGAACAATCAACGTTTGCCTGGAACCACGGACGCCTTTTAAGCGCCCTTTCTTACCGGTCGTAGCATGAATACAATTAGTTTCCCGGCTCTGTTTCTATAGAGTGCGATCCCGTTAGATTCAATGAACGCGGTTTATCTAACTGCATAAATTTTTGTTACCGGTACTAGTAAATCACAGCATTCTTTTATTTACGCAGCAGCTATCTGACCCCGAGTTTTGTTTTACTACTGCGCAAGTCAGGAATTCGAATGCCGAGGCCAAGGTTCTGCTGAAAAAGCACTGCAGTGCACAGAAAGCCGGGATCACGGGAAGGCGGCAATTCAATCGAAGAGTGCATATTGAGCAAATGGATGCCGCCGAATTTATCGTTCAGCTGAAGTACAGGCGCGGACAGAAGTAAACTGAGCGCGCTGAACAGCAGAGAACTGCGCGTCAGCGCCGCCTAGCCGAACCAGACGAAAGCTCAAAATCGCCGCGCGCATGTGCCCCTACCGCCCATACCGACGCGACCCTCTCATTGCTCCGCTTGCCTCGCATTCGGCCAGCGTCTATGTCATGCTGATGATGATCGCGATCTGATGGACGCTCCCTGTGGAGTGTTCGCCAAATGCAGCCGGTACAGCCAGCGATGACAGCGCCGCCCACCGGCAGGTAGCAGCCACCATTAAGGCTGGTTATAAATATTCATTCAGAACGACGGCTTGACATCGCCGCTATGGCGCAGTGGATTAGACGCACGTGTTGCGTATGGAAGGTCGGCCGTTCGACTCCGCTCTCTGTACTGTAATTTTATTGTTTTTTTAATTTCGTTTTTTCCATTTTTTACCTTTTAGGTCGCAAATCGTGATGCTTAGTGGCATATAACGCCGTTTAAGAGGATTTATTATCCCTTTTAGGTAAGCCGTTGTGACAATCTTCAGTCACCGTGATCAATTCACCGTGCTTTCAAGCCTTGTGGCTGTACAGGCTGTAATACGCCTCCCTGTGTAGCGAGCGGGCCTTTCGTGGCCCGCTCGTAAGAAGTGCACCAAGCTATATTGCGAAGGTTTCCACCTGATGCATTTATGTAAAAGAATCGTACTAAGGACACTTATGAAAGGAAATGCAAGACCCAGTCAGCAGAGTTCATCCGCTGCGGTAAAAATGTTATGGCCCATAAGTGTGATGAGTATGGTCACTGGAGAACAAAGTGCAAGCAGCGCACCTAGCTGCAGAACGAAGGCGTAAAATGCGATCGATAGCTCTGCAGACAAGTCAGGCGAAGGTCTAAAATTTACAGTATCACAACAAACAATCTGTATATTATGTCTCCTTTGAGATGGAAGGACAGGCTGTGAGCATGAAAACAGACTGCGTTGTCCTCGATTTAAGTTCAGCACTTCTCGGTATCCTCCCTGTTTCTTCCCCTTATGTCGATGTTAGCGGAAAGGGTTCAACATTTGTTTTTCCGGGTAAGGAAATATTGCAGCGTCTGCAGCAGCAGACGCGGGGCGGCTTCTCTTCGCGGACCTCGTGCGCCGGAAGTAAGAAGCTGAAGTTCCGCTCGAGTTCGGTGCTCTTGCTTGGCTGGCGTCTCGGCTTGCGTCCCAGTAGCCGCCTCGTGTTCCGTTGTGACGCCTAGTGTTCCAAACGGCCACGTGAGGAGCGGCTTTGACATCCTATGCCCCGGACCTCCTCTCGCAGCAGAATGTAGCGCTACCGCTTCGGCACGCGGAAGACGACGAAGCGGTGGGCACGCGCAAGAGAACGCCGGCTCGCGCAGAAGAGAACGCTCTGGACTTCGGCCTCGCCGGACGCTGCCGCCGCTGCTCTGTCGCTACCTCTTCTCAGGCAGCCTCAAATAAACGTGGCCGTGGTCGCCTCCTGGGCGACCTCAACACTGGCCTCCACATCGTGGTGACCCGGAGAGACGCGCCTTCTATCCCAGCGGCGTCCCAGCATGGCAGGCTGTCAAGACCTGGATTTCAACCCCCCGCTTCCAGCGTTCCGGCCTGCAGGCGTCGGCGGGTGGTTCGCCCAACTGGAGGCTGCGATGTACTTGAACGGCATTACCATCCAGCCGTTTAAACACGCAGTCCTTTGCGACATTCTCCCGCCTGACCTCCTCTGCCGACTCGCCTGCCCTGCCTCAGGATGCCGGCCCTACGACGAGTTGCGCGCTGCTGTCCTCGTCTACTACGGCGCATCATACTACCCGCTGCCGCTCCATGATGAGGCGGACTCGCTTTCGCCACCGCCAACGCCTGCGCCCTCACCAGCATCGCACTCGTCTTCGGCTGCATCCTCGAGAAACAGCACGCCGCAACCGTCACTGGCCAGTACTCTTCCGCCCCAGTCCAGCGTCTCCGGCCCGGTTGCTTTAACAACGACCGCACCCTCGAATTCCTGCCCTCTCGCCAAGGACCTGGCTCAAGACGAGTGGCAGCCACCCGAGCTTCTCGACCCTTCACGTCTGCAGCTGTGGCCGTTCCGTCCGCACAGCCCTGTCGTTTGGTTTCTGCAAGTGGACGCCCAGCTACACATGAACGGCGTCCGATCACAGATCTGGCGGTACCTCCTCGTGAAAAGGGAGTTGCCCGCCGATCTCTTTACCCAGCTTGACCTTTCGCCGCCGGGTGAACACCCTTACGATGACTTGAAGGACGCCTTCTTCAAGTTTTTCGGCGCAAACCTTCTCCGCCCTGCATTTCACACGGTACAACAAGCTTCGGCTCTAGACGCCGATCCACGTGCGAGCAGCCGTCCGACGGCTCTTGCTCAGCCCTGCTTGCCAGCTGTGGTGCCTGCCTTGGGACCACCACCAGAAGAAGTCTCTCTCGACACGTGCCCCGCCTCTTCGGAAAGTAACCCGCCCTGCGGCGCAGCCCCTCTCCTCGTCACATGTTCGCCTGTTCCCTCATGCCTCTCCCCGGTGAGCGCATCTGTCCTTCCTGTCGCGGAGCACGCATGCACGCCACACCAGGACCCTGTCGCTGCTAATGCGCAACCCGCAATGCTTCCCACGGCTCCCTGGTCATCTGGCGGCTTCGCAAGTGACTCTGCCTCTGCGACAAACGAGACAGTCGCCGAAGGTGGCATGCATGCGACATGGACGCGCCTCAGCGGGCTCCCTCCAGCACCGCCTGTCGTAGCAGCACCAGCGCACCCCGTTCCTTCCGACGCTCACGTGCCGGATTTGCGCCCTACTCCTCCATCCACCGCTGCCACTACCCAAGCAGCCCCGGCTTTCCAATCAGATGGCAGCTGCCCGTTGCTCGCTCCGCCTACGCCTGCCTTGCCGTTTCTTCGCCGCCTCGAGCGCCTGCGCCATCGCCTCCGCTACTATCGCTGCTGTTGCCACAGGCGGCATCATCTACCACACCCGCTGGGGCGACGCACTAAACACGCTTGCAAATCTGGACGCTGGTGTATCTTCAGGCCATCATCGAGCGTGCTGTCAGCCCTACCACTTGCCCCCAAGACTTGTTCCCGGCCATCCCGTGGACGTATCTTAGATTACTTTTCATGTCTGCTGCCCCTGTCCTCACCTTCCGCTTTCTGACTCCCTCGCCCGTTGCGAAGCAGCCAGGCTCGACCGCCTGAGCTTAGTTCTCCAGCCTGACTGCCTTCCCGGACTACCGACCTGAACTCACCGGCCTTTCGTTCCCAGTTTATATTTTTCTTTTGTTCAACACTCTCCTCTCGTGTTTTCTGCCCCTTTCGCACAAACCGGACGTTCGTGCTGGGTGGGGGCCTCTGTAGCGCCACCGCTTCGGCACGCGGAAGACGACGAAGCGGTGGGCACGCGCAAGAGAACGCCGGCTCGCGCAGAAGAAAACGCTCTGGACTTCGGCCTCGCCGGACGCTGCCGCCGCTGCTCTGTCGCTACCTCTTCTCAGGCAGCCTCAAATAAACGTGGCCGTGGTCGCCTCCTGGGCAACCTCAACACTGGCCTCCAAAAGCTCTTCCAGGCTCGTGTCTACCCTCGTACATCGCAGACGCCGCTTCCACGGCCTCGCCCCGGAGTTTCGTACGGGAACCGGGAGGCTGGGCTTTAAAGCTTTGATAAAGTCTGGCAGAAGGTGTGTGATACATTTGCCAGCAAAGACCGCCGCGATCGTGCCCGCCGCCTCCTGGAAGCTCGCATCCGATAACCCAATGAGAGCGTCGTCATGTTCGCCGAAGACGTGGCCTGTGTTTGTCGGTGGGCCGACCCCGCTATGTGAAAGCCACGAAGTTGCGCCATTTGATGCAAGGAGGGAAGGAACGTCTCTTCGCTGGTTTGGTTCGGAATCCCCCCCCCCCCCCCCCCAACCGTCGTAAACTTCATCTCCGAAGCCACCCTCATTGAGCGCGATCAGCATTAACGTTCCAGACGCAACGAGTTCGCTATCAGTCAGCCAAATCATCAGTTCGGCCGCATTGCGCAGCTCCAGTGAAAGTTCATCATTGCGTGACATTATCCTCGCGGTGGTTCGCGAGGAGCTACTGAAACTGAAGCTCGTCTCGCCTGATCCTACTGGTGGTGGTGGTGATGACAACTTTTTATTGAACTAAAGGAGAGTTTGCAGGCCAAAAATGGCCCTTTACATAGGTGGAGTCCTTAGTCCGGAACCTCGCTGGACGAGGCCGCTACTCGCGCCCGTTGGACTAGTGCCCTTTGAAACTCCAGCTCCGAGCAGTTGAGCAGGGCTGCCTCCCATGCCCCTCGGGAAGGGAAAGGAGGGGGGAAGGGAAAAATTTTTCTGACAGGCCCAAAAAAGGTATCGGATACTTCCCCACAGTAAGGGCAGTGCCCATCAATTTTGGGGTTGAGATGTTTCGCTATTAGAGGACACAACAGAGTGTTGGTCTGCAGGCGTCTCAGAGTTCGCTCATCGGCTTTACTCAGGCCCTTAGCAGGGACCGAAAAAAGCCGATGGCGTTCGAAATAGTCGCTCAGAATTTCCCTGAACCGCAGAAGTGGTTGCACATTCTCTGAACACCGCCGCGGTGGCTAAGTGGTTACGGCGCTCGGCTGCTGACCCGCAAGACGCGGGTTCGATCCCGGTCGCGACTGCGGAATTTCCATGAAGGCGAAATTCTAGAGGCCCGTGTACTGTGCGATGTCAGTGCACGTTAAAAAAACCCCAGGTGGTCGAAATTGCCGGAGCCCTTCACTACGGCGTCCCTCATAGCCTGAGTTGCTTTGGGACGTTAAACCCCAATAAATCAAACCAAACCAATCTCTGAGACGGAAGAGCCTGGATGAGGTGCCCGGTAGGTAAGCGCTCGGGCAGCCGCGTCCGCGGCCTCATTACCTCTAACGCCCTGATGGCCCGGAGTCCAAATTATGCGTTTGGGCGAAGGGTCCGATTCCCTCAGTGCGCGCTTTAATATACAGTAGGCTAAAGGTGAAACCTCGCCAGCCAGGTAGTGTTGACAGGGTCGACGCGAATCTGTCACGATTACCTTCGAATTCGAGTCCGAGGCGGCAAGCGCAATGGCTACTTCCTCGGCCTGCGCTGAATTTCGAGCTCGGAAGGAAAGGCCGTTAACGCATTGGTCCTGGTGAACTACTGCGGCCGTGTAGAATCCAGTGGGCGACGGCCCTGCCACGTCAACGAAGTATACACCCTGTTTGGATCCGTGATGGTGTTGGAGGGCCCGAGCGCGCGCCTCTCGTGATCCTACTGCTTCGGCTATCACCGAAACCGTGCCCTGTGATTCGCCAGGAGTTCCCACTGCCTCAGTTGCTGCCTGAGCCACGTCTTCTCCGTTATGCGGCAGCTGTTCGTCAGCCCCCGGCGCCTCCTGCACAACATCTCCCATTCCAACCCCAGCTTTCGCACGCTTTGCCAACACCTTCCTACCAGAGGCCATCTCAGCAGGACCTCGCCATACCACCACCGGCTCGGATGACCGACATCTGGCGTACTCTTCGTCAGCGGCCGTTTGTGCGAACACTGCGGTGAAGCCGGCCACCTCGCTTCGGTGAGCGCCCTCACGAAATCGAGGAATACCTTGCTGCTCGCGCAACGTCTCCGACAGTCGCCCTCACCTGTGCGCTAGCCGTCGCCCAGCCGCCGGCGTTTTACCGATGCCACAAGGACCGGGCGGTCGCCATGCCCCCGCCGGGGAAGCTGAAGGCGGCGATCTTGAGGGGGAGGGGGCAGGTTGCCGATAAATAAAACGGTGTCTCGAAGACACCTGCACGGTTCTAAGACAATGATGCCGACACAGCATAATCCCGTGACTCTGAGTTCCCGTCCAGCCGACGAAATTGTAAGCGCCGACCTTCCTGTTCTCGTTGACGGGCACTCCGTGTCTGCCCTCTTTGATACAGGCGCAGACTTTTCAATAATGAGCAAAAATTTTGCGGACTGCTTAGCAATGTCAAAACTGAATGGTCAAACTGAAAATTCACACCTCTGGCGGTCACGTTATGACACTGGCCGGACGTTGCACTGCACGCGTCGCGATTGCGAACTCAGCCTTTGTTGCCGCCTTTGTTGTCCTGCCTTACTGTTTCAAGGACCTTATACTTGGCATGAACTTTTTACAAGCGCATGGTGCCGTCGTTAACGTTCCTCGCCGTTTGGTCATGTTTTAAACCTCCGAAACAACGGCAGCAAACTCCGAACAACGCCGCGCACCGTTGCGCATAACTGACATGTACGAAACCCTGCCGCCGGACTCATGTGCCCTCGTTAATGTCTAGTGCGACGACCAGAGTAATGCTACCTGGGTTGCCGAACAGAACACGGACCTTGTGTAGCATAATGGCGTCCACGTTGCATGCGGTATCGTCCATCTGACCAATGGCCTAGCGGACATGCTGCTTACTATCTTCGGGAACGAATGGCAACACATCGCTAAGGGCGCCGCAGTGGCATACTTCGAAAAAATAGCCGAAACTCACGACTGCCTCGCACTCCAGGGCAAAACATCTCTCTGCCGGACGCTTCAATTGGCCCTAGATGTGAACCCCGCCTTATCACCGACCGAGAAAGATTCACTCGTCGCGCTGCTGTCACGGTTTTAAGAATGTTTCTCGTTCACCTCCGCGGTCAAGCAGGCGCCCCTCACCAAGGAACGCATTAAAACCTTTGAACGTATCCGCCCAGTGCGACAGAACTCCGGGATTGCGGAGTCATCGTTCAGCAGGTGGACGCAATGTTGATTGACGGTGTCCTACAGCCATCGAGGAGCCCCTGGGCTTCACCTGGCGTTCCAGTTAAGAAGACGGCAGTCTACGATTTGGTGTTGACTACCGCAAGCAGAAGCAGGTCACAAAAGAAGACGTCCACCCGTTACCGCGAATAAATGTCTCTTCGGAGCGGCTGCGTCACGCGCGCTACTTTTCTTCGCTAGATCTGAAAAGCGGCTATTGAATAATCGACATTGACGAACGGGACCGCGAGAAGACAGCGTTTGTTACGCCCGATAGACTTTATGAATTCAAGGTCTAAATTTCGGATTCGGGTTTGCTCCAGTGACATTTCAGCGAATGATGGACGCAGTCTTAACGGGCCTTAAATGACAAACATGTGCAGTCTGTCTGGACGACGTCGTTGTCTTTTCGCCAAGATTTGAGGGACACCTCGAGCGCTTTTCTAACGTGCTACCGGCTATAAGAACTGCTGGACTGACGCTGAAACCTGAAAAAAATCCACTTTGGTTACGAAAAGATCCTGTTACTTGCCACGTTGTCACCCATCGAAGCGTGTAGCCAGCTCCCTCCAAAACTGCAGCCTTCGCCATCTTCCTTACTCCCTTCGAGCGCAGTCCCCGTTTCGCATGCGGAACAACAAGATCAACTTTGCTTCTGCTTGAGAAGATTATCTCGCTGTCGTGCCACAGTCTGCGCGCAAAAATTTGCAGGCATGTCACGACAAGCCCACAGCCGGTAACCTAGAACACTCCCGAACTCTGGCTCGCATCAAAATGACTTAATATTGGCCCAAACTCGCCGCGACAGGTCACCACTACGTGAGAACGTGTCACGCTTGCCAGCGATGGAAAGTACCGTCTATAAGGCCGGCCGGTTTTCTGGAGCTTGTACAAGCGCCCAGACCGCGGCACCGCTTTCACTGCCAAGCTGCTGGAATCCACCATGCAGCTGAGTGAAACTAACCACCGTAAACCAACCGCTTGCCATCCGCAAACGAATGACCTCACGAAGCCTCTCAACAAAACTCTCGCCGACACGATGTCAATGTACTACGTGGATGTTCAACATCGGTCTTGGGATGACATCCTGCCGTATGCCACCTTCGCGTACAACACGCAACAAGAAACTACGAAAATAACGTTCTTCTCTGTACTGTATGGCCGCGAAGTGTCCACAATGCTGGAAGCCATGTTGCTCTATGATTGCCATGACACGGAAGTTCGTGCAGAGGAATTTACTCGACGCACAGAGGAAGCGCGATAGTTTGCAAGACTGCGCATTCAAAACCAACAACGTTCCCCCGTCACTAAGCGCCGTCAGCGAGTAGTGACGTTTGAACCGGATGACGGAGTGTCGTTGTGAACTCTCATTATACGTAGAGGGCTTTCCGAGAGACTGCTCAAGCAGTACTTCAGCCCCTACAAAGTTCTCTGTCAACTGTGCGACGTCGCATACAAAGTTGGTTGGTTGGTTGGCCTCACATAAAATGGCCCATACCCACAACGGGGACATACCAAGATCTTCCGGTTGGCGCTACCATAACTACTAGTTGTCAGCAGAAGCCCGGAGTGGTACATTTTGTGTGGATATAACCTTATTTCTCGCGAGAGCTGAGCTAGTGACCTAACGCCGTGTAATCGCTGCATGTTTCTTATGACTGCTGATTTTTTTTCTTGTTTATGCATCTGAAAGGGGTAATAGAGCGTCTACAGTAGCAGCCGCTGGGCAGCTGCTCTTCGCGGGCCTCATGCGCCTAAAGGAAGAAGGTGAAGTTCCGCTCCAGTTCGGTGCTCTTGGCTGGCGTCTCGGCTAGTGTCACCGTAGAAGCCTCGTGTTCCGTTGTGATACCCTGTGTTGTTTTCCAAACGGCTACGTGACAATATTGTCTTGAAGTTGAGCTCTTTTCGTAATTCTTTACATTTTTGCCTCATATACCCCCTTATGGTGGCAAGCTCTATCGACAAAGACATCAAAACAGCGGTAGAAAACTGCACCAGTTGCCAAGAAGTGCAAAACAAGGCTCCCCGTGCTCCCTTCGAGCAATGGCCGTTTCCTGCCCGCTGCTGGCAGCGAGTACACGTGGACTTCTTTATGTTTGAAACAACGACATTACTTTTCTGTGTTGACTCGTTCTCAAAGTGGATCGAAGCGTTCCTGTGCACTTAGATAAAGTTCGAAGGATAATCGATTGTGTCCGGTGTCTATTTGTTGCTCACGCATTCTGTGAACAACAGGTTTCTTATAATGGTGAATAGTTTTCATTGCAGAAGTTCCAGGCCTTCCTCGATGCTTGTGGCATCCGATGCATGTATGGCTGCTATACCATTCGGCATCAAACGAGACTGCCGAAAGGACATTGCAAACTGTTGAGAGGAGCCTCGCCAACAATACTTTGAGCTAGTTGACTGTAATGAGATTTAATTGCAGAATTGCAACTCAGTTGGTGGTTGGCGCCAGTCCTGTCTCTGTGTTCGTCCTCGTGCTTTCACGCCAGTTTGCATTTCTGCTTCGCGAGCGTTTCATAATGATGCTCTCCTTAGTTTGTCGGCAATCGCAAGTATAAGCATTTCCTGCTTAAAAGGGTTCTTAGCTCCGGCCACTTTCATGGTTCTTGAGGTACTCGGTCACGCTACTCTTTGTCCGTCCGTCGTCGTATCTATCGCTCTCTGACTGAAGCCGCATTATGTCTCGGCTCAGTATGACCTGCCCTCTTAGTCTTTTGCTCTTTAGCCCTCCATCAAGCCTAGGAAAGGTGTTTATAGTGATTGCACGAGGATTGTAGCGTGGGAAAGTTGAGAGCATAATCCTGTGGACACTGCCTCGACTTCATTCCTTGTATTTTGCGTTGCGCCGCTCTCGGCTTTTGCTTCCGTTCCCGGCTTTTTTTTTTCTCTTTCGAGGCCAACTCCTCTCCGTCTTGGTGTTCACCCTCTTTTCATTTTTCTCTCTCCTCCAATATCTTCGCTGCGCTTCGTTCCTTTTATAAAAGTACCGCGCAGAGATTTGTTTCGAACTTATTCACAGTTTTTGTTTCTTTCTGTGCTCGTATACGACCTAATGCTGCAGTGAAGCTCTTCGCTCACTGAATTCCTGCCTCCACCTACTGAATTTCTGAACAAAAAAAATTCTTCCGTTGTAAAACTATTCTTGCTACCTGAAGCAAATTTCTTCATGTGGCGGGATTCTGCGGGCAAGAATTTTGATTCCTTCGCCTCCTTTTGGGACTAGTGAGCGGAGCAATACAGCATTCTGCGGGACGTTGTCTAATGTTGCAGACTGCTGATTCTTTAAGGTGTACAATACAATATAGTCTGTTTTACTTACGCAGTCTTTCGTAAACCTCAGGCTCCTTTCAATTATTTTTATTTCTCTTTCAATTTCGCGAAGCAGTGTTTAGGCCAGTCCATATTTCACTTTTATATCTTTTGTGTTCTTACTACGAGAAGGCAACTTTCACAGATGCGTCCCGCCAGGCACTCAGCTATGACCCCGAACACTCCACAGCATCGTATACGGTGAGGCGCAACATTGCACAGAGCCTTTCACTGCAGGTGTAAATGTGTTACGCGTGGGTGATCTGCTCCGTTGGGCGTTATTTTCCGCTCAACATGCCGTGGTACAGATACAGCGTCCCCATTTTGCGCCTGGCCGGATACATTTCTTTGCGCACCTGAAGGCCAGATAAAGGCTTAGAAAGAACATATGCTGAATTTATCCGCTAACGGGAAGCAACGGCAGATTGGCGTGGAGCAGATCATACTGGTAACCGAAACAGGTTGCACGTAAATTAGGGCTTATTTATGAATGACTGATACGTGTTTTCATGTCATAGCATTAGGCTGGGAATAATATAGCGCCGGATTAATTCCGAGCACCTGAAGTTCCAGCAAGACTTTGATTTGAGCTAGTTGGTTGTAGCATGACATGGTTTACGCCAAAAGCGTACTGGCGCGAAAACACGGAGACAACACACACAGGACAGGACTGGCGCCAACTTCCAACTATGTTTATTCGTGAAAAAAAGCACTTAATAACCACACAAGCAGGGAAAAAGATAAAGCAAAACACATACAAGGGGCGATTTAACGAAGACACACGTGCCAAAAGGCCATGATTATAACGCTGACAAAGACCCGCTAAGAAATCTAATCTCTTCATCTGACAGTGACACAGATGGCTTGCTTATGCAAATATGGCCCACCTGCTTGATGTAATATGCTTCTATTATTTCACGCTCAAATCTGTCTTTAGACCTTGCAATGAATTTAGTGTTTTCAAAACCGGGACGGCATTTGCAGCGTTTGCAGTGAGTGGCCATGTGGCTGTCAAAGCCATTTTTGATAGCAATCTTGTGCTGCCTCACTATTTCATTAAAGCACTGACCTGTCTGGCTGATATATTTCTGAGCGCAGCTTTGAGGCACAACGTACACAACATCAGCCAGGCATTCAGTGGCGCGGATGTGGTTATTCTTTTTGCACTGCCGAACCATTCTTACTTTGCTCAAGGTGCAAACGCTCGACAGCTTGCAAGGAGCAGAAAGCATCACATTGATCTGATACCCGCTGGCCATTTTTTTCAGGTTGTGCGAAAGCCGATGAATATAGGGAATCACCACCATCGGTTGCTTTTCTTTATCCTTGTTTTTGACCTCGTTCAGCCTTTGATGTCCGCTTGCGCTTCTTGATCAGGTCCTCACTAATACTAGTGATGAGGTGTTTTGGGTACGCGGCTTGGTGAATGCGTTCAGCTTACGCATCAAAGCTCTGTGCCGTCTCATGCTCACAAGATTTTTCCAATGGTGCATTCAGGCATGTCGCAACGATTCCCCGTTTAATTAGCTTGGAATGTGCACTACTAAAAGGCAGTAGCTCTTGCACGATCTAGGGTTGTAAGACCAACAAACGTGGCGGTCCTGCTTAAATTGAAGTCTCAAATAAAAAAACTGCAGGCTATTGTTGTGGGGAACTTCTTGCGTGAAAAGAAGCCGCTTAGATTCACTGATCAAAATGGTGGCAATGTCTTCAAGGATGGCGCTTGGTTTTGAACCTACGTGATCGGTGAGCACAATTGGGTAGTCATCCAAATACCTTAATGCCCTCAATACAAGCCGGTCATTAGCACGTTTGTCAACACACGTTAAATAAATGGCAATCTATATAGGTGCAAGGGACGACCCAATACAAACGCCATCGCGCTGTATATAAAACTGATGGTTTAAAAAAAACTGCAGTCGATGAAGGGTAAGACTCTAAAAGTTTTTAGAAATTATCCCAGCTAATACCTGTCTCGTCCTGAAATGACAGTTCGCCTATGCATGCGATCTTCTCTTTGATATAAATTAACACTTCTATCCTGGCAGCTGGCAGCTGCGCGAAGGCCTTTTTCTTCATCGACATTTAAAGTCCCTACCTCGAGACGACCCCTTTGATATGCGCAGCTCTAATGAGGTAGTTCAAGAACTTAGAAATGGGTTGTCTGCAGCACAGTCGGCTTTTTCGATTGATGTTACTGACTTGTATTATTCCTATCAAACAGAAGATCGCATGCATAAGCGAACTGTCATTTCAGGAAGAGACAGGCATTAGCTGTGATGATTGTGAAGCAAAACGTAGAGGAAGGCAGAGGTTCGGAATGCAGTGAAATCAGTGCTGTTTGTATGTGTGCTCGGAACCCCTTCATTTCTAAGTATTTGGTTAGCTGATATCCTTTCCCCAGTCTTTGATTAGCTGACGGAAACTTTATTTTCCTTTCCCTAACCATCGACTGGTGTGAAGTGTCGCCTGTTTTATTATCTGTTGCTATCCCCGCCAAGGGCGGAGACAGTGGCCTTAAATCTAAGCGCTCTGGGTCAAGCCGGGGCTGATTTCGTCTAATCAACGGTTCAGCCGTGCTTTAAATAGTTTTCTCCTTGTTCGTTTCCTCTTGTTTATTTATGTGTAAATAAATAGTTAACCTTCTTTTTCTGCCGTCGAGTGATGTGAATGTTTGCGAGTCCGAACCATCAATCTATCAAGAGTCAATATTTTGTTATTAACAAGTGTTTCCTCACGCCGCCGCGTGAAGGGGAAATGCAACTTGTCCGTTACTAGAATATGCTGTAGTCATCTGGGACCCTTTCACTTTAACAAACATTAAAAATTTATAGCGAATACAGCATAAAGAAGTCAGATTTGTTTTTAACTCATATGGCAGTGCATCTTTAAGTGAGCTTCTGAGGCGAAGTGGGTTACCCCCAGTCGTTGAGCGCAATCGTGTTTGTCGATTATGGTTTCTCTTGCAGCTTATAAAAGGTCACCGTAAAGTTAATATTTCAAATTATTTTGCTTACTCCTCAGGTTATAACACGAGACAAAAGCATGCAATTACAATAACCCCATTGAACGCGCAAAATAACTGCTTTAAATATTTTTTCTCAGGACATTTACTAAATGAAACAAACTTAATAGCGAGACTGTTCATCATAATTATTTACTGATGCTTGAAAATTGCCTGAAAATGTTATGAATTTTAGCGTGTTTATATCCTGGTACTTTGTTTTTTCCACCCTCCTATGATCTCTACTAGTTGGCAGTATCTATATGTAAATAAATAAATGAATAATTAAACAAAATAAATGTTGGCGAGGTCGAGTCACCAACGCGTGTCATCAAAACGTGTCGGCAGTATTTGTGGTGAACTCTGAAGAGATGAAGTCAAATGAGTGCTTGTAATAAAAAGAGGATAATGTGAGGATGCCGCGCTAAGAATTTTCGAAATCGGAGGAGTAGCTAACTAATTAGAGGCAAAAACGTTCAAAAAGTGCGTGGAGTTAGAGCAGTGTGTGGCGCAAAATTTGAAAACGCCGGAAGTGTGAGAAAAATAAGGTTCAACAAGGGGAAGCTTTGGGCCAGTTGGTCTATTCCTCCTCTCCAACGTGTGAGAGAAGGCGACCGGATTTCTGGGCGCAGGCAAAGCCTAGCGCCAAATTTGAAAGCCCGAAATGGGTAGAGTGAGGAAAGGATACTTAATGAATTACACAAATTAAGAACAGAAATGAAGCAAGTAACTGATTACTGGTGAAGTATAAGGTGGATGACTGTGAATTAAAAGCGAATTAAAGTGAATTAAGGCGAATTAACAGGGCAAAGAGAGGCGAGGAGTGGAGAGGAGGCATCGTTGCTTTCGCACTACTTAAGTGTGTTACCGAAGTAAACTCGAGCGTTCTTACTTTTTCCCGGTGTTTGTGCGGGGGTGCTGGCATCGATGCAAAACGCAGAGTCACCTTGGGAAGCTGCTCCAAAGCGGAGGTGCGCAATGCGAGTAGCATTGCTGTCGGGAGCGCTCGCAGATAAGCCGTGGCAACCTGGAGCTAGTGCGGACTATATATTGCGAAGCTTGCAGTGGCCGAAGAGATTACGCGCGTGCTGCGCCAGTGAAAACACGAACAAGAACAGGACTCAAGCCCGCATAGCGGCTGGCAACAAGCCATGCGTTGTGCTCAGTTTCTTTCAGGCTCCTTTTATGTGCTTGTTCCTAGTCCTTTCGTGAACCTTTCATTTCCAACCTTGGCTTCAAGCAGCAGCCCTAAGTAACTTAATCTGCTGCGCACCTAGGCCGGTGCGGCGGTGGTGGTTGTGGAAACTTTTATTTGGTGTAATAGAGTTTGGGAGCCACACAGTGGCCGCGCTACATTGTCGGCGTCCCTAGTCCGGGACACCGCATGACAATGCCCCGTCTCTTACCCGTTTCACCAGAGCCCTTTGGGACTCAAGCGAGGAGCATTTGAGGAGGGCAGTCTCACATACCTCTCTGGAAGGGGAAGAGGGGACGTGGGGATTAGGAGTGCATGCCCACACCATGTGGAAGATATCACAAGTCTCCCCACAGTGCGGGCATCGCCCATTCGCGTTAAAATCGTAATGTTTGAATATTGCAGGTGCCTTAAAGTTGGCTCCTCCGTCTTACTCAGCCTTTTTGCAGGGGCCGGGAAAAAGGTGTGGTTGTGGTTATAATGCGTTATGGTTTCCTTGAACTCCAGCAGCGGCTGGTTTTTCACCCGGCCAGAAGAGCTCGGATGAGGAGCCCGGTGAGTAAGCCCTCGGGCAGTCATGTCAGCGGCCTCATTACCTCGTAAGCCCCGGTGGCCAGGAGCCAAAATCATTCTTTTCGGTGTTAAATCAGTGGCAGTCCGTCTTAGATTACAAGCGAATTGGCGTGGGTAGCAGGAAGCGCTATCACTAATTCCCCGGCTCGCATTGAATTCTGGGCTCGTAGCTCCGTCCTGCCCTCATCTTTCTGTGTCCTGTTTTAAACGCTACGTTTGTTCGTTCAGACTCGAAACCAGACTCCATCATTCATTATTACAGCGCAACGGCGGCACAAAACAAGAGGGGGACACAACAGCGCTGTGTCACAGCGCTGGGGGACACAGCGCTGTTGTGCCCCACTCTTGTTTTGTGCCGTCGTTGCGCTGTAATAATGAATATAGGTAACCAACTCGCCCAAAACGTTGTATTATGAAACTCCATCAACGTGCATTTTCTGGTGAACGACAGCGGCCGTGTAAAATCGCAAGGGCGATGGGCCTGCTACGTCTACATATTATGCACCGGGTCGGGAGCCGTGTTGTCTCTCAAGAGCCCGAGCCCGCGCTTGTCGTCTGTCTTCGTGCATGTCGGTGTCCATGTTACGGGGGAGCGGGGAGACCCAGAGCATATGGCGCCACAGTTCTGGGATACGCTCCGCCTCCTCTGGAGGCAAGTCGTATTGGATCTGTAAGCGGTTTAGCAGGCGACGCCCGGGGGCCGTCTGCATGAGCCGCGTATATTTGTTCACGAGGTGGGCCTCCCGCACCTCCTGGTAGGCGTTTACCACCCCCAATGCCTTGAGGTTGAAGTTAGAGTTAGCCGCCGGGAGAGCCAGGGCTCGCTTAGTTGCCTTGCTGATGATAATGTCTATTCGCGCGTCGTCTTGCTTAGTAGTGCGAAGGTATGGCACGGCGTAGAGGACCCGGCTATCCACAAATGTGGTGGATCATGAGTCCTACCTGTTCGCCTACTCTCTTGAGTTTCGCAGTAGGGGGTCCGGTCTGAGTCTGTGGTGAAAGAACACGCCCAGAATCTGGAGCTTCCCACCCCTCTAAAGGACCTCCTGACAGAGAGATGTGTATTGCTGTCCGATTCTTTGGGTTCGCTCTGACATGCAGAAGCTCGGATTTTGCTGGTGCACATTGGAGTCCACAGTCAATAGCATACGAATCGACTATCGAAGCGGCCTGCTGAAGGCGGTCCTCCGTCTCCAAGGTTCTCCTCGGTGGTCCAGGTTGTAGTGTCATCTGCATATAACGCGTGTTGATGCCTTCCACCCGGACCAGTAGGCTTGGTAGGCGCATAATAGCTATCCTGAACAGGAGGGGTGACAACGCCGCTCCCTGAGGTGTACCCCGTGTTCCCATCATGTAAGGCCCATATTCTTCGTCTTCAGTTCGAAGAAAGGCCTTGCGATTAGTCAGGAAATCTCTTACATACCCATAGGCCGTACTCCGACAATCGGTAGAACTCAAGTTGGCCAGGATGCTACCATGTTTATCATTGTCGAAAGCCCCATTCACATCAAGGTTGGGGATGGCTATGTCATTGTGTTGCTTAGTTTTGGGTCGTATTACATCCCTGCGCAGCTGGAGGAGGACATCCTGTGCAAACATGTGGAGGCCGCTTAGCGGCTATAAAAGAGCGCCTGGTTTCCTTTCCTGTTATTAAAGTTGGAAGTTGCGCCTCTTTCCTGTTCTGTGTTTTTCCTTCCTGTTTCGTCCTTTTTTGGCGTACGACATTCTTTCAAGATGTGGAGGCGAAACCCCAACATGGTAACTGCAAAGAAGCCCTTGCTCTCCAGGTATGGTGAGAGGCAATCCCGTACCACTGCCTCTATAAGCTTACACGCACACGAGGTCAGTGACATGGACCTCAGGTTATCCGCATTCACGGCCTTACCTGTTTTAGGGATAAACGTTAGAAGTGAAGTTTTCCACTGAGGAGGTAGCGGACGCCCGCCCCAGATATGGTTGATGTATTCTAATAAATGGAGGTAGGCTTAGTCCGGTAGGTTCTCTAACAGGTTCACCGTTATGTGGTCCCGTCTCGGACACGTACTCCGGCGCATGCTTGCTAAGGCCGCCTTAAGGTCGTGCAAATCAAAAGGGGCATCGAGTGTTTAATTAGGCCTGCCATAGTACATGTACTCGGGCCCAGTCGGGTCCTCCGTACGACCAAGATATATGTCGCGCTGAGTGTGCGTAAGTTGCGCTGTCGTACCTTGGAACGCATGCAGAGCCCACCGGAGCTGCTTTTGCGTCTCCCCTCTCGTTTGGGAGGAGTCGATGAGACTGCGAAAGAGACGTCATGTCCTCTTCGAGCTCATCTAATGAGCTGCGGCGTCGTAGCGTGCTATCCAATTTGAATCTGAGAGTTCGGCAGCATATGCTGCAGCCAGCTATGTGAGTTAGGCTATGCGGCTGCGTGGTTTGCGATTAGTGTTCTGCTTTTTCTACAGCTTAGTTAAGTTCCGGCGCGACTCCCCAAAATGCAGGAGGTCAGTGTCCACTGCCGGGATCTCTTTGGTGGTTTGTGGTGTAGCAACAAAATTCCAGGAAGGAAAGGTGTCCGGCAGGGAGAGACAATCTCGCCTATGCTATTGACTGCCTGTTTACAGGAGGTATTCCGAGGCCTGAAATGGGAACAGTTGGGGACAAGAGCTAATGCAGAATACCTAAGTCATCTCTGATTCGTTGATGACATTGCCTTGCTAAGTCACTCACGACATGAACTGCAAAGCATGATCAATGAATTAGGCAAGCAGAGCAGAACGGTGGGGCTGAAAGTTAACATGCAGAAAACCAAAGTAATATTCAACAGTCTAGCAAGAGAACAGCAGTTCGCAGTTGGTATCGAGGTGCTGGAAGTAGTAAGAGAATATGTCTCTTTAGGGCAGGTAGTGACAGCTGGTCCGGATCATGAGAGGAAAATAGCTAGAAGAATAAGAAGGGGTTGGAGTGCATATGGCAGGTTCTCTCAGATTATGAATGGCAATTTACCAATATCCGTCAAGAGAAAAGTACACAACAGGTGTATCTTACAGGTACTCACCTATTGGGCAGAAACGTTGAGGCTAACAAAGAGGGTTCAGCTTAAGTTAAGGAAAACGCAGCGAGCTATGGAAAGAAAAATGATAGGTGTAACGTTAAGAGATCGGAAGCGGGCTGAGTGGGTAAGAGAACAAACGTGGGTTAATCACATCCTAGTCGAAATAAAGAGGAAGAAGTTGGCTTGGGCAGGGCATATATTGCGAAGGCAAGATAACCGCTAACCTTAAGGGCAACAGAGTGGATTCCAAGAGAAGGCAAGCGTAGCACGGGGCGGCAGAAAGTTAAGTGGACAGATGAGATTAAGGAATTTGCGGGAATACGGTGGCCGCAACTGGCGAAGAACAGGGTTAATTAGAGAGACTGGAAGAGGCCTTTGCCCTGCAGTGGGCGTAGTCAGGCTGATGACGATGACGTGTTGTTTCTAAATGTTGTGTATATGGTTAGCGCACTCCGCAAAAAGAGTACGGGTGATATAGTGTGATTTCGGAATTTGTGCCAACCGGTCAGCTTGGCAAGACCCTATTTGTTGCGCGCTGCCTTTGCCACGAGTGTAATCCGGAGAAGGCAGTATCGCTGCCTAGACAATCTCCCAAGTTTTCCCAGGCAGCCTCTCTAGCATTGTTAACGAGAGTAAGGTCAAAGGTCAGGACACGGGCCCCGGGTTACCGAGTTCCCCACTCGTGTGATATACACCGGCTCCGTGAGCAACGTGAGGCTGAGTGTGGAGAGAAGCTCCGCCAGCTTTCGTCCTCTTGTCTTTTCGAAGTGATAGCTCCAGTGAAGGCTGGGAGCATTGCAGTCTGCAACGATCAATAGAGGCTCTTTGTCTGCTACTTTGATAGCGCGAAGGAAGATTTCCCTGAACGTTACGCGTGGCTTATGCGGAGGGCAGTATATGTTGGATATGTGTTGACGGTCGCGGAGTCTGAGAGGCAGTACCCGGACCATTGTGTATTCTTGCTCGGTGCTCAAGCCTAAGCTGACCTGAAACACGGTGTAAGCCTTATTCACTAGAATGAACGTCGAGGGGCCCCCTGAAAGGTGTTGTAGCCTAAAAATTTAGCGTCTATGCCTGGATCCTGTAGGGCAATGAGCGTCAGCATGTCAACTAGGGTCGGCAGGTAGAGCTGGAGGTGTGACCACTTTTTCCGAGCTCTGAAACCCCTGCAGTTCCATTGGATGCTCTGGAAGGTTTCAAGGTTTTTAGCGTTCTTGTCAGATCTGCTAGCCATCTTGTTGTATTTATTTATGAGGCGGGCGGACTAGCTCTGACCGAGAGACGGCACAACCCCAGTGAGGGGTCGCACCAGCCCACCGGCAGGCGATCCTGAACCTTGCTCCTCTGCTGCCTGGCGGGAGGCTGTCTTATATTTGAGGTGCGAGGATTTGCAACTAGTGGATTTGTTAATTTGGATGCTGATCCAGGGCTGCACGGCCTTAAGGACGGAGTCAGTGACCTGGGCCATAAGGTCGGGAAATGCTTGCATTAAGGCCGCCTTGAACATGTCCTGGAAATACTCGGGGACTGCTGACATGATTTGATGCGGGAAAGCCGCCACTTGCTCCTCCAGTTGCTCGGTTTGGCGCTGCGGGGCCTCGATGCTGCCGACGCGACCGGCAGTGGAAACTGATCCAACTACCGTGTTCCCAGTCTTCCGCAAGACGCAAGTGAGGCAGGATGTTACGGAAGATCCGTCATCCTCGTCCTCTGGCTCAGCTTCCTGCATTGGCTCGGATAACGTGGCCTGTTTGGCCTCTAATTCTTGAATTTTGAGCTCTAGAATTTGGTTCTGGCGCGTGTGCTCCTCTACCTGCTGCTGTAAGGCGGTTTCGGTAGGGGAGGGATGGGGAGGGGGCCCGGAGGCTCAGAACACACTCATGCTCCGCTGGCCGTCAGTAGTGCACCAGGAACCTGGACCCCGCAGCGTCTGCAGCGCCCGGGCTGCGGTCGCGGGCACGCATCGGCCCGAGGGCCCACTGCCACAGCGGTGGCATGCAGGCACTGTCTTCTTATACAGGGAGCCGTTCGTAGCTATACAACACCGTCTGTGGCACCTTGGTCCCCGCGAAAGTGATCACTGCAACCGGGGTTCGCTCCAGCTTGCTCACAGACATCACATTAGTTTCCGCACTGACTTAGCGTTTCGCTGTTACAGACGTTTCGTCTGGCGAGACAGGCACGACGCCCCGACAGAACTCACTGGAGAGCTAGGGGTGTCCCCGTAATGGTAGCTCGCGGTCCCCGACCGGCAGCATTATATCCTGGAGTAGATTCTCCGCGGCGTCGGCTGATTTGAGCGCACTTACTAGCACGTTTTGGTCCCAAACGGGCCACACCACGAGTCCCATATTTGCGTCGTCCCTGAGGATGCCGCGGGTTGTAGCGCTGGCTTGTCCAGGACCAAATGTTGCCTTTACGTCGATCGTGTTTGGTGGCTTGAGCACCATGATGATCTCGTCTTTTCGATGCGCCGCGTGTTCTGCGGCCGCCACCGGTTTTGCTTGGAGCGCTTCAAGTCCGCGTTCAGCGCACTCCCACCCTGCATATGCGCAGAGCGAGCAGGCGCCTGTTGCTGGGAGGCACCAGCACCAGCGTTCCTCGATGCCGCCGCCGCGTTCTGCTTTACGCGCCAGGCGGGACCATATCCTGTCCTCGGTTGGTAGAGGTCTTATCCTCGGTTTGGGTCGTGTCCATTCTTACGATCCGCGAGGGCTGCGGGTCGTATCCGGTGACTTGAGTTGGAGCCGCCAGAGGTGAGGGATCCCCTACTGGGGCCATCGCGGAACCCGGCGCCGTTAGGCTTAGCACCACCGCGGCATGGCGAAAGCTTCAAATAATCGCAAACTGTTGAAAAATTGGCCCCATCTTAACAAACGTGGTGTACACGGGTGCGGGTGCCGCCGAGGTTCCTGGAGACGATGATACTAGGCTTGCAGGGGGAAAATTTATGTATCGCAATGAATTGCGATCTGTCATGCAGCCGACGTGGTTTGCGACCGCTCCCATAACCGACGCTAGCTCCCCGCCAAGTAGCATTATGTGCCCTAGAAGTGCCAAACCTGCCAGGCAAAATTGCTGGACCCTCAAGAACTGAATGTTGCATTCTGGCGGGAACGAAAAGAGCAGATCAATTTTTTACCGTGAAGCTGCTGCGTGTCCCAGGGATGTTTTCTTGACAGCATGGTGATATCAACGACAGCATGGTGATATCGGCGCTGTCGTGGTCCTTCGTTCGTGAGAGAAGTAACCTAAGCGGCAGGTGGTCCACCAGGTCACATGACTTTGTAACGTCATCACGATCCACCCATCGGATTTTGTGCAAACTGCCCTCCATGGTACGCTTAACATGCCGTTCATCGCTTTACACGAAATCATTCATTCCTCGCTATATAATAGACTGGAATAACTTGCCGTCACACATAAGTACTGAGGTTAACTTACAATCGTTTCAGCATTTCTTAAAGCAAACCATGAACTAAGGGATTTTGTAATTTTATTGCATTATGCGCATTTACTGAGTATTTAATTCTGTTATAAGAACAAAAAATAACTGCGCAAAAGGATGGAACAAGAGAAGGAGAACAAGAACGAGAGAGAGAAAGAGAGAGAGAAATTCGGCGTTGAGGTCATTTTTTCTGCTCCTTGCAAGTTGTCGCGTTTGTGCAATTTGGCGTGAAAAGATAAGCAAAGGAAGGTTCTGTGTGGCATTAACCACGGGAATAAGTTCGTACAGTGTAAAGCAATGTAATTTATCACATTCCCTTGAGATGTGGTAGGGTGCACATCGGGCAAACTGGCCGCGACGTCAACATTATATTATTAGAGCATGCAAATTCCTTAGATGATTCAAGGGGGCAGCATCTGCCTAAGCATTGTAACACTTGCAAGCATGATGACAAAGATTGTAATCCGCTTTTCGATAGGACTAAGGTTATCGGACGCTCGAGGGGTAAGAAAGAACGAGAAATTATCGAGGCCTTGGAAATCGCGAGATTAGGGCCTGACAAATGTGTTAGTGAAGCTTCAGTACACCTGTACCGCAAGGAGTTGGAGTTCCTTGATTACACGAGATGAGTGTGGCTTTTGTGTTTGTGTGGTTGGTGCGCATGCGCTTTGCTGCTGAAGGAAAGAGGAGTTGGTGGAATAAATCAGTTGTCAGTCTGCGTTTGTCCCGTGTGGTTCTCTTTCTATTGTCCCGTCCTTTTGCGCAGTTATTTTTTGTTCTTATAATGTCGTACCAACTAGCCCCTCACCGCACTCTTCTAGATTTAATTCTGCGTTGTTTGCGGTGTTATTTGTGTACATAACTAGCTTTATTTCATACTTCGATATTACATGTATTTTGTTTCAAGAGCCTGTGCCGTATTTTCATGCTTGCATTGCCCCACTATGTAATACCATCGCACGAGGGCCCTTAGTGGTATTATAAATAAATAAATAAATGTAGCATTTAGGATAATGATTGGTAGCGAGAGGCTCCTCGGAAAGAGGAGTATTTGTCAAAGGCCTACAGGTGGCAGCACGTGCCATCGCAGTGCACTGTACTGGTGTATCGCTTAACCGCTGCACCACTGCTCCAGGATTGGTAAGCAGATTCTCAGGAATCTATGAAATAAGTCTAGAGAATGAGAAATTCCGCATGCATGTGCATTTACCCATTAATTGTATCTCTTCGTACCCTTAAGCCGGAGCTTAACTGTCCCATCCAGTTTTTTTGTTCCGCTCTCAGATGCCGGCATTGGCTCTCTTGGAAATACCTGCACAACTGTGATAGCGTCAAGTGCATGAGGCGTGACTTTGCCATCCCGTGCACTGATAGCTGCAGCGGATAAGCAACCACTGCTTATAAAAGAAGCGTCTGACTAATAAACGCTCATTCCTTCTCCAGCACCGGTCTTCGCTGGTTCTTTGGTGCGGGCGCTTGACTGCCGCACGCTACGGATGGGATCGAGGCGGATGGCTATTTCGTTCGATTGCTGCTGAATACGACTGCTTGGCGGATGCTGCAATGGCGAAGGTGGGAAAAATTGATACTTTTGACGAAAGGAGCGACAGCTTCGAGTCCTACTTGGAAAGATTTGAGCTTGACGTCTTGGCAAATGATGTGGCTGAAGGCAAGAAGCTAGCCGTATTCCTGACTGTAGTAGGACCGCTAGTGTATGAAGTATTGAAGAACCTGCTAGTTCCGAATTCCCCTGCCAGCAAAACGTATGACGAGGTCACGGCGCTACTGAAAACCCGCTACAGTCCCCGAAAGGCCGTGATTGCGGAAAGATGCCGATTAACCGAAGATTGCAGCTCGAGCAAAAGACTGTAGGCGAATTCATTGTTCAGCTGAAGCACCTGGCCAGAAGTTGCGAGTTTGGCGAAATGCTCGACGAAGCGCTTAGAGACCGGCTAGTCGCCGGGCTACGCTGCGTCGACACTCAGCGTGAGCTGTTTGCAGCTGAAAAGCTGTCGTTCGGAGAGGCGTGCAAAATTGCTTTAAATCGTGAACTAGCCACCACCCAGACTCAACAAGTAAAGCTAGAAGAGCTGCTAAGTATACCACAAAGGCGCTCAGGACTAGAAGTTGATGTTCTGAGCCAAGGCGACCGTGCTAAGAACAAATATCGGAGCAAGACTAAGCCAGTAGAGTGCTTCCGTTGCGGTAAACGCCATGCGGCTAATAATTGCCGATATCGCAAGTATAAGTATCATAACTGCAGAGAGCAAGGTCACTTGAAATGAAAGTGCAGGCAGCGCACAGGCAAGCCGAAGGCGCTGAATGCGATCGATAGCCCGGCCGACGAGTCAGACGAAGAGCAAGAAATATATAGTATGACAACAAATAAGTCTGTATACTATGTCATAGTTCTGATCGAAGGACAGGCGCTAAGGATGCAAATAGACACAGGGGCGTCCATCACCATCATGCCGAAATCAGTTTTTCATTTAAAGTTTCCCCATCTGACAGTAACGACGGCTACGGTTCCCGTACAAACGTACACAGGAGAGCTTGTGCCGGTCGTAGGATCGGCGAATGTGCGTGTTAAGCAGGCTAATCAAACTGACGCTTTACCTGTTCTGATAGTAGACGACGGTGGGAAAGTGTTTCCATGTCTGCTCCGCCGCAACTGGCTGAGGAAGCTGAAATTAAATTGGGAAGAAGTTCAAGCCATACAGCAAGACGACGCCGTGGAAGAACTTAAGAAGAAGTTTGAGGCCTTGTTTTCACCGCAGATGGGGCTGATAACGGGCTATAATGCACAGGTCCTCTTGAAGCCAGACAGGAAGCCAGTATTTTGCAAGGCCCGTCCCGTGCCTTTTACATTGAAGCAAGCTGTGTCCGAGGAGCTAGATGCCTTGGAACGGGCGGGGTACTGAAAAGGGTCACCAGAATCTATTGGGCGACTCTTTTGGTAGTGGCACCGAAAGACGGAGGAGCAAAAGTGCGGTTGTGCGGTGACTACAAGGTCACGGTGAACCCTGTGCTGCTGAATGAGCACTGCCCTCTTCCCTTGCAAGAAGATTTGTTCACAACATTGGCAGGCTCAAAAGTATTCTGCGTCCTAGACCTTGCTGCCGCTTACCAGCAAGTGGAACTTGCCGAAGATGCAAAGGCGATTTTGACTATAAACACCCACCAAGGCCTTTACCAATACCAGCGGCTCCCTTACGGCATCGCAAGTGCTCCTGCCATATTCCAGTCGCTAATGGACTGGCTTCTGAAAGGTATCCCTCAAGTAGGGTGTTATATTGATGATGTCATTATTGGAGGTTCAAGTGCGAATGAATGTCGGCAAAGGCTGGAAGAAGTTTTGACACGGTTGCAGGAGCACAATTTGACGCTGCGCATGGAAAAATGCAAGCTCTTTTGCAGTGAAGTCCGCTATCTCGGCCACGTAACTTCAGCGGATGGAATAAAGCCACTGGGATCGAAAACAAGGACAATAGAGCATGCACCGGAACCTACGAATGGTACCGAACGGAAGTCTTTCCTGGGAAAGGTAACATTCTACTCCAAGTACCTATCAAACTTAGCGACTGTGGTTGCGCCGCTCTATGAGCTCCTGAAGAGGGGCACGCGTTGGAAATGGACAGGCGAGTGTTCTCGCGCGTTTCGAAAAACAAAGAACATGCTCGCGACGAATCCGGTACTTGCTTACTACGATCCGAATCAACCCTTGGCTCTAAGCTGTGATGCGTCGCAGTATGGGCTTGGCGCGGTTCTTTTTCACATACTTCCAAGGGGGCTAGAAAGCCTGTCGCTTTTGCTTCCAGGACGCTATCGCAAGCTGAGCGTGGCTATGCCCAGATCGAGCGAGATGCGCTGGCAATTTGCTCTCAAGAAGTTTCATGCTACCTATATGGGAGGGCATTCACGTTGTTCACGAATCATCAACCATTACTAGGCACCTTAGGGCCACGGAAGCAGGTCCCATCTTTGGCGTCTACTCGAATGCAACGATGGGCGTTAATCCTGGGCCCGTATTCTGCACCGCTCTCAACATCGCTCTCAAGTTTGAGAGCGCGACGTCAAAATGACGACACCGCGAGATGTGGACCGCGGAATCAACCAATTAGCATCAAGGTTGCGGTGGCTAGTAGGAGGGCTCCGCCCCGGAAGCATTTATTCGCACGACAAGGGGCCATATGCTAACGTTTTGTTGTCAAGACACGGCAATAAAATTAGCAACGTTTTATTTTCAAACAAAACTGTTTTTAAGACTTGAACACAGTAATCATAATAAGAAGCGTTCTTACTGTTGAAATTAAATTTCCTGTTTAGTAGCAAATGTTGGCGCGGAGATGCGCCAACAGGGGTGGAGTGTGAACTTGTCAGCTAAAAAAGAAACAAAAACGCCATGAATAAAAATGCTAACAAACTGTGTTGAAAACTCAAGAATATGAAGGAAAATTATAAGCGTTCTCAGTTTTTCAATTAAATTTGCTATAGGGTAACTTCTGCTGCCTTGAGGGCGCGCTAGTAGTGGTAAAGCGTCAATATGTTTATATCTGTGTTTATACCTGCGTTTATACCTGCGTTTATACCGTGTTTATATTGCGTTTCTACCTGTGTTTACCCCTGTGTTTATGCCTGTGTTTATGCCTGTAATATGTTCCATGTAAAGCAGCTTCCTGCTAAAACTGTCGCCTGCTGATGTATGCGAGGGCCCTCGGCACTTTCAAGCAGTGAGAAACTGCTTTTTCGCTGAGGTGCCCCCCAACCGTGAGTTGGAAAATAAACATTGAATTGAATTGAATTGAACATGGCGGCTTGCAAGAAAACAGCTGATTCCACGCAAGTTCCTTCATGTTTTACGTGTCGTATACAATCAAAGTACTGTGCAGATGTCCTAAGCGCAGAAAGATGCGCTTGAAGGAAGTGAAGGCTGTGGGTACGCAGATTGTCTTGCAAGGAGCTATCGGCACGAAGATCGACGAGGACAACTTGTTGAGGTTACTTTGTTGTCGGTGTTCGCTTACTATCGATGACAAAACTGAAGGAATACGACCGATCATGGGAACGAACGAGGGCGAGCAAGACAGTTAGGCGCGTAGCTTAAACCGTCCCGATCATGTTTGCTCTTTTGGTAACTCTGCTGCAAGTAGTTTCAATGCAGCGCACGTATTCGCTGCTATTCCCTGTCTACAGAATTAATTTCCCTGGTCGATACCCAGGATTGGAGTTATAAACTGTTATCAGTTTAAATGGCGACCCCTCCGAAGCTGCCACGCATGTCTCTTGCCCAAGAGCTCATGCTCGTCGAATTCCTCGAGGAGCATCCGCCCTTGGCACGGCCAGCGTCATAGCTCTCGCCAGAGTAACGGCAGCTCGTAGGCGGGAGCTCTGGGACGAAATTGCCGCCGCTTTAAACAGAGAGGGCCCGGCACTGGCGCCATACCTGGCACGTGCTTGCTTGCCAGCGGCGCGCGGAGTTGGCGCGGCTGCAAGCCGTGCAAGGGTGAGCCTGTCAACATTTGTCTGTGGAGTACCGCTTGAACATAATTTTCCGCATCCTATCGCAGGCGTACCGGTGGCGGCAGGCTGCCGAGGATGGCTGGCCGCGTAGTGCAGTTGGTCGAGCCAGTGAGCGCCACGGGCGTCGGGGCCGGTACTTTGAACGGGCTTAGCCCCCCCCCCCCCCCCTCATCAGCAGGTATGTCCACTGTCGTTAGTCAACTGCTATGACGTTACAGGCAATTGCAAAGTTTGCAGCTTACTGGTAATGAAGGGTTCTTCCCCGAAACCGTATGGCGAACTTCGAGACATTCATGTTTGAACGTGTGGCCTTGTGTTTCCTTGCAGGAGCAGCCCAGCGAACCACCCCCCCCCCCCCCCCCCCCCCGCCAGCCCACCTCGCCCCAGCCCAGTTTCAGTGGGCAGCGAGCCGGGCACAAGCGGCCTGCAGACCAGGGCCCATTCAGCCGCTGGTAGGTGAACTGCTGCTCAAACCATTTTATGTGTATAAGTTATAGCTGCTCTACAGTGCTGAAGACCTCATCTGTGTTTTTTCTAACTTTGGGAGGTGTAAGAGTAAATAAACTAGAGGCTGCAAACGCAGCCTCTGCTTCTTTACCTTCCATTTTCTGGTAGTACGTTTTCGCCTTCATTGTGCCTCAGTGCCGAGTAACCACACATATTATTCCTATACCTTTCAAGCTTTGCTGAAACTGTCAAATGAGCAGTTGTGTCTTGTGTAATGATTTCATATAGGTGACACCACCGAAACGTCGTGGGTGGCGGAAAGTTAGGAGGTGCTGGAGAGCGACGAAGAGGAGGAGCAGCAGGAACAGCAGCAGCGTGCTGACACAGCGAGTAAGTTGACCTGCCAGTATGCAGGCTCCACATTACCTTTTTTGTAAGGTGCTTCAAATGAGTAGCATTTGCAGAAGCATCATACAGTCACTGTTGTTTTATAATGTCCACAAAAGTTTCCTTCACATGTGGCATTGGCACGTTGTGGTTTTTCCCCCTCACAACGGCAGCTTTGCCAAGGGTGACGTGCACATTGAGTACACTCAAACAATGCTGCCTTTGTCGTATCACTGAGTGTAACTGTTTTCAAGTACTACTGCTCTCCTCAGACATTGCAGCAAACAGTTTGCTGCAATATGCAGCATATCGTGCTGGATATTCTATGACAAGTGCACATTAAGTCTGTTTTGTTTTCCCTCCGACAGGCACCAAGCAGCAGCAGTAGCCCACTGCGCCACCAGCACCGCCCGCACTTGCAGGCCACCCATTGCGGCGGAGGAGTCTGCACGACATCGCAGTGGACGAGCTCCTCTTACAAACTCGCCGAACAGCGGACCTCACTGAGGCACGCAACAGGCAGGATGCCGAATATCAGGCATGCCTCCTGCAGGTATGTGCTGACAGCATACACCACATTTTTTACATCAGAAGCAGCTGCACGCAACATAATGCTGCTCTATGCATGGTTCCAAACCTGAGCTTAACCTTTGTATGGCCGCCTCTTGTGGGACCTGGCCCAGCATATTTCAGTAGGTCATTTATAACATGAAAGAAAAACGAGCCTTGAACGTCTGTTAGGAGCCCAAATTTGCAACCGAACCTTGTATGTGCAGCACCTCAGCGAGGCTTCTGCCGCCGTGACAGACCTGGCCGGAGCGGTGAGTGACACCAGGGCGGAGTTGGTGCGCCTCCAGGATCACCTTGTGGTGGCGATTTGTTTCATGTTGCTGCTGTGCAACCAGGTGCAGCAGCCATCAAATTCAGTGTTTTATGTTAGTGGCTAGGTTTTTTTAAGCCTTCTGCAAGGTGCAGAAGGCTATATGTGATGTGTATAGTTTTTTTATTATGGTCCCTTGCTTTTTATGATATGCATTATAGTTTTTTTTATTGCGCCCTTTTACCTTCTGCAAAATGCAGGTGTGTGTGATATTTTCTAGTCAGTTTGCTTTTGCATATTTCCAATGGCACCTTTTTACATTGTGCAAGTAGCGGATGTACGATGTCTAGTCAGTCTGTAGCTCTATTTTTGTGATGTCTCTAGCTTTCCATTATGCAAGATGCAGAAGGGTTACTGGCCTAACCATTGAGCTCCTGCAACGGTGCTTTTATAGAGTCTTGCCTGCATTGCAACAAACTGTAATTTTGTACAGCTCTGCATGACTGTGCTTCATGTTTTGCTGTTCAGTGCATACCACTTGCATACCACCTCATTAACACAGCTGTGATGTTTACACATCTCTATGAGCACTCTCTGCTCATGCTGCAATCATTGTGGCCACTGTGACTTGTACTAAATGGCATGCACTTAGTCACGCGCCATTTTCATCGCAACTGCTCCACTGCTCATTTGTAGTGATAATGGCCATTTGTGATATGCACGCTTTTGACCATTTTTACAAACTTTTTACACTTTTAGTCAGGTTAAACGTATTATGTAGCATTTACTGAACATTATACTAGTTGTGATCTATGTTTGTACACTCACGCACGAAAGCGGGCTTCATGCCTGCACAAGCTGTGGTAATTACCTTGTGAGCTTGTAGTCTAAAAATCTTTGTATTATCATGACTGCGTGACGATTTGTGCTGCACTTGACAGGACATATGGAATTTGCTGTCAATGTTATGGCACGCAGTATGTTTTGCTAATGCCTGTACTGATTTAACCACCTATGTGAAATGGTGCTGTATGCGGTAAAAACTTAGTGGTGTGCACAGAATGAATTCTTTGGTGCTACTTTCTGGTTACAACAATCATCTTGAACACTTCCTGCCTTGTTCAAACATTGCACTAGTTATTCACGCACAGCACAGGCAGGCTGCAAGATGACGGCAGTGGAAGGGCAGGTGGGCAACGGCATAGGAGGCTGCATGAAGTGCTTTGGCTTTCTGGGAGAGTTGTTTCGGCGCGAGTTTCGACCGGAGAAGGAGTGACTGTACGGCGAACTGGGAGGTGTAGGGTCAAATGCACTATCAATGAAGTGGCAGCTGGCGTGCACGCTTCCTTCGTTGCCGCAGCAGGCTTCCAGACACACACCGCGAACAAGAAACAATAAAGAAGCTGCCACTTGGCTAGCTGTAACCAAAACAGCCACGACACACACATCAGCATTCTCTGGACACTGCCTTCAGTGGCTGCGACGACTCAGCCGGCTATTTCATTGCCTGTGCTGATGTAGCCTGTGCTGGTGTAGCCTGCGTAACCGTGCCAGTCGCTGCTGCAGATGGTTTGTCCGCAGCTGACTAACGACACGTGCGCGCATGGCTTTCCCCCGCAAGTAAGTCAGGCGGGTCCCAGTGCATGGCAAATAGCAAGCAGAGAGAGGCGGGCCGTTGTCCTCTGGGGCAGGAGTATCCTCGTCGTCCGCTGGCACAGGGACCTCCAAGCATAGGTTGTGCAGCGCGGCACACGCTGCGATGATGACAGCCGCTCGCTCCGGCTCGTAATGGAGCGTCCGGTACCTTTGCAGGCACCGGCAGCGGCTCTTGAGCACGCCAATGGCGCGCTCGACCACCGATCGCATTGAAGTGTGTGCCGCGTTGTAGAGCCCCTCTGCAGACGATGAACTTGGGTGGCCAGGCCCTGGTGTCAACAGCCAAGGCTCAAGAGGGTACCCACTGTCTCCTGCATAACCAGAGTGATGTGCTGTTAAGAATCTTCTTTGTCGTGACTGACCTCAACAGCCTTCAAGTATGCCCTGCTACAGAATGAAGTATTCAGATCAAGCAGCCCACTGCCACGTTTTGCTGAACATGACATTCATGGGCGTGTAGGCAATGCACGACTGAGCTGTTTAGCCAAAGACATATGTAAGGCCACTCCTGTAAGCTGATCTTCATGTAAACGATTCACTACTAATTCCAACACGCGACAAGCGTCGTACAAACGCCTTTTAGGGCTGAAACACCACGTATTTAAACAATTCTTTCTGTTCCTTGTGTTTCTGCTGCATTCAGTAGCAACAAAGGGCTACAACTCGCACGAGGCGCATGTATCGTACCGCAGCGCGTATTCCCAACTGCAACTAGCACGCTTCATTCTTGTAGCTGCAGCGCATGCGGACCACTGTAGCTCGATATATGTAAACGAGACGGGGGTTTCTTGCTGCTTACCCAGAAGAAACTCTCCGTCCTCCAACATGCCCCTCTCCACCTCACGCCGCCGCCACGAGTACCGCCAAGAAAATGCGTCGTGGCACGAGCCGGGGCAGCGGGGTCTACTGCCAGAATGCGAAGGTTGGAGTCGCAGACCTGAAACAAAATACAACACAAACGCACGCAGTCAAAAACAGCAGAGGAGAGGATGAAGTCTACTCACTCTCCAGAAGGCTTCCCTGTGTGCAGCACTGCCCCGCGGCGCCTTGATGGCAATTAGTGTGCCATCGACATACCCAACGACGCCGGGGATGCTGCCGAGGCGATGGAAGCCCTCCTTCGCCTCCGCCTTCTCTTCGGGGCTCGCCGTAAAGAGCCCAGCCGTTCTGCGACCAAACCTTCCCAATAGCTTCGGCCACCCGCCGCACGCACCCACTTACCGTTGGCTGCGCAACGCTGACACTGGCCTCGTTGCCGACGGCGCTTTGGAAACCGCCTGTTGCAAAAAAGCGGAGCGCGCACAGAACTTTGCGCTCCACTGACATCGCGTTCGTTCGCAAGCCTCCCAGTTCACCGGCGAGCTCGTCACCCAGCCGCCGCACAATGTCCTTCTCTAAGCGAAATTCGCGCCGAAATAACTCGTCTGGCATAGCAAATGCGTCTTCATGCACTCTCCGACGTCGTTGCTCGCGCCGCTGAAGCAACCGGTGCACCGCAAAGTACGCAGCATTAATCGCCGCCATTTTCCATCACAAAGATTGAGAGCGGTTTATGAGCTGCCTTTCTCGCTCTCAAGCTTCAGCCCGCATAATTAGGTGCGCAACTTCACCACTTCAGCCGCGTTCACTACGTCACTGTTGCCGCAAAAACCGCCGGCCAAGGCCGACCAACTGGAGCGTAGCATATAGCGGCATTGTGAGCGTTTTAGTAACTTTTTTGTATTGAGAGTGGTGCAGAATATGGCCCCTGGCTTCTTATTGCTACGACTTTAGATATCGGAAAGGAACTCAAATGGAAGGGGCGGGCGCGCTGTCCAGACTACCTGTTGCAACCGAAAACAGCGTTGATGAGACACATGCGGTTGCTGTTTTTGAAACTACGCCATTGACGGCTAAAGGCGCTGGTAAAGATAGCAAGTATGACGGCATTCTCAGCAAAGTCTGCCGATATACGTTTTGAAGGATGGCCAGCACGAATCAAAGATGCTCAACTTATACCGTACTATAACAGACGTGCGGATCGGTCGCTGGAAGCGGGGTGCGTCACATGGGGCAGTCCTGTTATTGTGCCAACAAAGCTAAAAAATGTAGTAATGAATCTGTTGCACGCAGAACACAACGGGGCTTCAAGAATGAAGATGCTCGCACGTAGCCTGCTCTTGTGGCCAGGGCTAGACGCAGACATCGAAAGCACGGTAAAAACGTGTACCATTTGCCAACAAATGCAAAATAGCGCTCCCCGTTCTCTACTCGAGCCATAGCCGTTTCCCGCCAGCTACTGGCAGCGAGAGCGTGTGGACTTATTTGACTTTGAAAAAACTGCATTTCTTTTGTGCTTGGACTCGTTTTCAAAGTGGATCGAAGTGTTTCCTATGCGGTCTGCTACAGCCGCGAAGACTATGAAGCGCTTGAGGAGTCTGCTGCTTACGGATACCCTGAACAACTGGTTTCTGGTAACGGCCCCAGTTTTGAGCTCAGGAGTTCCAGGACTTCCTCGATGCCAGTAAATTCTTTTTCTTTCTTCAGGTTCGTTTGCGTTTCTTCGGGGGAGTTCAGCCTCCTCCGAACGCGAGTAGTTCGGTGGTGTTTTGAAGCACAGGAGTCCAGAAGCAGAAGGTACGAAAGGGAAATTATATTTACAAAGTATATACAAAGCAAACTCAGTTGCAGAAGCGTGAAGTCACACAGACGTTCAAGTACTGTAACTTAGAGGGCACTTATCTCACACAGAGGTACTATCTCACACAGAGATACAACTTCGGAAAATCTTACTCGTCGACCGGCGGTCTCGGTTAGAGCCTAGAAGTTTTCCGTACGTGCTAAGCACGGAGCCTCGTTGCGACTGCCGTTCCTGGCTTTTCCTTCCGTTTTTATTACATACATAAACAAAGGCGCTGGGGCGGTCATTTCTCTTGACCCGCCCCAGTCTTTGATCAATCAATCGCAATTTAATTTCGCAGTAGCCACGGCCCTGTGGGTTGGGCATAGCCTCGAAACCAGGGCTCGAATGAATAAATAAAACAAACAAATCAAGAAAAAGATATTCGTAAAACGCTCTCCACGCAACACCCTCGCCTTCCCCCAAGAACGCACTTTTCGTCTTAAGTGCATGCACGTGCGTAACTGCCTCAGGGCGGCCACCCTCGCGTGCTGCGTCCGACCGGAAGACGTTTGTTTACCTCCCCGCATGGCTACAACGCTATCAGTCAGCGGATCAGTCCTTTGATCAGTCGCGGTGGGAGGGAGACCACCCCTTTCGGGACGGCACGGCCACGCCGCACGCGCGTCCTCTGCCCGAGGCGTCACGGCTGTGTTCCAAAGTGGCGTCCTCCCCATGCCGGTAATTGCTTCCGCATCTGTTGCTCGCTGCACTGCGCGAGCCACGCGGGAAGTACAAAGGGGAGAGCCAGCGAGGTCGTGTACGAGGCGCGATCTTACAATGCCTGTGGCATCCGACGCACGTACAGCCCGCCATACCATCCGCAGTCCAACGGGGCAGCCGAAAGGTTGGTGCAAACTGCAAAAAGGACAGAAGAGCCAGTTGCTGGGCTAGTTGGTGCTGTTGCATCGTGGTGGAGCAGCGCAAAGGACGGGACACAAGAAACAAGGAAGGACGTACACAGGCGCTGACTATCAATTCAGTTGATAGTCAGCGCCTTGTGTCCCGTCCTTTGCGCTGCTCCACCACGATGTAAAAAGGAGTCTTCGCAAGCAGCTTCTGCACGACAACAAGGGAGGTAACAGCAGATCAATGCGGGAGAGACTGGACCACTTCTTGCTGGCGTATAAGACAACCCCTAACACGGCAACAGGCAAGTGTCCGGCTGAATTGTTTCTGAAACGAACTCCGCGCACTAAGCTGTCATTACTAAGGCCATCATTTCGGGATGACATGCAGAGTAAGCAAGAAGTGCTGAAACAGCAGCATGACCAAAGGATATCACAAATTTTCGTTTGTTTAAGGAAGGAGGCTGGGTATACGTGAAGGCTGTCCGGCAAAAGAAGGTGTCATCGACGGAAGGGCGTATAGTGCTGCTAGTCAGCCCTGTGACCTACCTCGTAGAGACTCAGAACATAGTTCGGCACGTTCATGTTGATCATTTGCAATCACGCAGCTGTTTCCAGTATACAGGACTGGACACCGGGGCAGAGGTCCCGAGATGACCCGACACCGAGGACTTTGAACGTCATCAGGAGACCCCCTCCCCACCACAAGAGGCGCAGCATGACGCGGACGCGGCAGTACCCCCTCTTCGCGATGATGCAACAACCCCGACACCACCACCACTAGACGGGCAAGAATTTCAACTGCCAGCTGCCCACAACGCACTTCCTCAGGCACAAGCTGAAGCGCCATCCGACTCTCCACCAACAGTGCGCAGAAGCGAGCGCACCCGGAAACCACCAGACCAATATACCTCCCACGATTTCCGTCACTGAAGCTAATGAATGGAGGCGATGATCTTGGAGGGAATGAATGTGATAGCGTCAAGTGCATGACGCGTCACTTTGCCATGACGCGCACTATTAGCAGCAGCGGATAAGCAACCGCTGCTTATAAAAGAAGCGTCAGACGAAGAAACGCTGCTTCCTTGTCCTGTACCGGTCTTCGGCATTTCTTTGGCGCGGCCGCTCGGCTGCCGCACGCTATGATATTGCACTCAAATCAACAATCAAAGCTCATCTACCCCACCGGCATGGGAGCTCTCTGTAAAGATCACGTATTAAAATATGACGATCCTGTTGGACGAGGAGGAGGAGGAAAAGAAAACTTTATTCCACAGAAGGGGAGTTGTTCCAGGTTACGGTTGGGTACTTATTCTATGGCTCCACTGGCTTCAGCTGCCCTGCGGACGTGTTGGATGAGGGCCCGTTGGTTCTCCAGGTTACCGCTGACCAACAGGTCTACCACTGCTCAAAAGGCGAGTTTTCCGCCTGAAGTTTGTTTGGTTTCGCCCCATATTCTTGCGAGATGTGAAAGGGTGTAGGGCGCGCCTGGCACCAGGGACGTGTAGGTGTATGGTGTTGGGAGTGCAACACGTACCTTGCAAAAGGTGTTCGTCTTTTTCGCGAAGGGGTGGTGTCCAGCGTGTCCAGTTTCCAATGAGGTGAGGCGAAGTTTCTGCGCTGAAGACACTTGAAGTCGATGTTTTCGTTATACGTGTAGAGTAGAAGGGCACAAGCAGGCACAGAGGGTGGCCCCGCTCGGTTCATGAGGACTCG